>NC_034415.1:25398059-25725480 GCF_002078875.1 Numida meleagris | reverse complement strand
GCGTGCCCACAGCATGCGAGCAGCAGCAAGGAGCAGAGGACGGGGCCAAAGAAAGCACAGGAGCTGAGCAACTCCAAAGGGAAGGCCGCGTGCGGGTTGGCTCTGGCAGCACTAAGAGCCTTTCCGGCTCTTTGATTCCCAGTGCGTGGGGGAAGCGGGGCTTCACACAGCCCATGGAAGAAACTGCCCCGCATCGCTGCCAGCACTAACTGCAGCCAGGCAGCTCTCCTCCCACCAGCCAAATGGAGAAAGAAGAGAGGGACGAAGCATTTTTCTTAAGTGCTAAGCCTTGTATTTTGGCAAGCTGCTTCAGCTCTGGTTACAGTGCAAACCATCATTTGAGTTCAAACCTAAGGAGGATTTTGTAGGACTGGCTGTGAGGAGGCGTGGGGTGGGACGGTTCACACACCTCATTTGGACCAGTGCTGGCCTTGCATCAGTTATAGTCTCAGTGGTTGGCATCTGGGCAGCTGCAGGTGATGCAGTACTGTTCTCCCAGATCCTCTTGGCCTCAGCAGATGGTTTCCCTGTCTCAGGGAGGTTTGCATGGCACAAAATGTGTTCTGTTGTCCAAACCAGACCTGGGTAGAAAGTTTCAGGTATGACCAACTCCTGGGCATGGAACGAAGTACAAATATTTGCTGTTGCCTTTTTAAAAATGGATTTTTTTTCCCACCCAGTTACATAGCCACACTTGACTGATGTGGTGGCAGATGATGATATGAGGTGGGGAAAGCAGGAAATCATAGAATTATAGAATCACAGAATGGCTTGGGCTGGAAGGGACCTTAAAGATCATCTAGTTCCAACCACTGCTGAGAGCTGGTTGCCACCCAAGGCTGCCCAAGGTCCCATCTAGCCTGGCCTTGAATGCCTCCAGGGTGTTCAAATCTCTGCTCCTGCATCCCTGGGTGCTCTGCTAGTTGAATCCTCAGTGGATATGGGAATCTTGCAGGCTAACTGACAGCTGCTTGCTTCAACCAGAGAGTGTGAATGCAATTATGTATTTCACAGCATAAAAAATCTACCGTGATCTTAGCAGAAGATGTCCATACCAGTCAAAAGAAGAAGAAAGTTAAGGGTCCCTACATTAAGAGACATCACGGCCATGATTTTCCCCCAAGGACTCAGCTTCAGCAGGACACAATGTGGTGCAGGCCGGGAAGCTGAAGAAAAAGCAGGACACTCAGAAACCCAAGCCAAAGTCCTCATGCACCTACATTCCAGCTATTGTACAAAGGGAAGGCAAATCCTAGGGCAAATGAGGCAGGAGGGTGTTTTCAACCAGGCAGATGCTCCAAGTTACCACTGCATTTGCTCTCATAGAATCATAGCATCATCAAGGTTGGAAAAGACCTACAAGATCATCCAGTCCAACTGTCCACCTATCACCAGTAGTTCTCATGACAGCTTTTGGATTCATTTTATTTTACAAATAATCATGGCTGGTTGCCCAACTTTGAACGTTGGTCGGGTGGTGTCCTGCATTTCAGCAGAAGCCTTGTATTCAGTGGTGTCCAACTAAAACATGTAATGCGGTCAGAAATGTGTTTCCCCTCGTTCAAAGAGGAGCTGCAGAGGAAACTTGGAGGAGGTTCTGGTCTCTTTTTCCCCTCACTATTGGATGGCTCAAAAAATGAAAGAGAATCTGTTTCTGTGTGAATGTATCCCCTTGGACTATTTTTGAAACACATTATCAAGAGCTGTGCAAGGAATTATTTTATTTTTTTTAATTCAGCTGCCAAACCAGAAAAAAAAATCTGAAAAAAAAAGTTCATCAGCAGATTGGCTGATCTCTTTCATACGACTATATATTAACAATCCTGCTAAAATTTTCAGATTTGGATTGCCATTTTCATAGTCTTTAAGAAAAAAAATTGAAGTCACTTTTTTCAGGAAAAAAAAATATCATCTTCAAATTAAAGGAAGAACAAAATATGTTTAAAAAAAAACAAAAAAAAATAAGCACAAAATAAGTTACAGTTATTCTATCTTCTCCGTGGCTTGCAAGTGAAACTATCTGGAGGCATCCAGCATTCAGGTCTGGTAGAGGAGCTCCAGCAAAATCTCACTAGCTTGGAATAAAAAAGAAAACCTTGACCTGAATGCAAAACCCTTCAGAAATACAATTTCCTTCTTGGGGCACAGGCAAATCAGGCACAGATGCAGCAATGTCTCCTTGCCTTCCAGGTGGGGAGCAGAGACTGATTGCAATGCATTTCTCTACCTCACCTCAACTGCAAAAAAAGATAGATGCTTAAGTCTTTGTGTATCTGCATGACGACCAAATGCCATTTGCCTCTCTTGGTGTTATTATTCTTGTTGCTCAAGCAGTGCATCTTGGAGAAAAACAGGAAAAACAGAATGGATCCTTCTAATATTCTTGAAATCAAGTAATTCTGAATCGCTACCAGCTCATCCAATGAGGATTTCTTGGAAGTTAACAACATAAGCAATGACTCAGCTACCTCCTAATTTTCTCTGAAGACTTAACAGCCCATAGTGAACTGCCTTGTACAATTTCCACTGAGGTGCTTAGGAGGAAGGGTGCGTCCTTCTGACCTTTTCAAGGTGCCAGAATAGGATGTGGGGAAGTAAGGCTGGTTTGTGATGCAGCCCAGTCACTGCAGCCCCAGTGATCAGGGACGGGGCTTGAGGGATGACAGCATTAGAGGCTTTTCTCCAAATTGTCCCTATTTACTCATCAGCGTCCAGGCCCCCATCAAAGTACCAATGATCTGAAACATCTTTCAGTTGGGTGAGGTTAGAGTTAAATCATCCTAACACATTTTTCCTGTCGGCAGTTGCACACAGCCAGAAATGGATATCTAAAGGGAGTGCATATGAAGAGACTAACCACAATTGGTGTTAATTTGGAAGTGTTAGGTTTGAGGGTCCATGAAATTAAAGTTCCCTGAATAGATCTCAGTTGTGGCACCAAGTCAACACAGAGTTTGTGCCGAGTGTGTGAACTGGAGGGATTTGAGCTAAGGATCATGATGACACTAAGACACCAAAGAACACATAAATGCCTATGGAAAAAAAATCCTCCTCTTTTTCCACATTATTTCAGAATGTATCTTAATGGAATTTTGGATGAAATTCAGCTAATGCTTGGAAAGGTTTGGACTCTTTTACTCTCTTAACCATATGTCCGTACTTCAGTCATTCCCTGCCAGATTTAAGGTATCTACAAACCAGTAACAGAATATAATCATGTGTGTCAAGAAAGGGACAAACCCAGCACTGTGTGACCAACACAATAACGTTTCTTCATTTTTTGAGTTGGAAAAGGAAGCCGAAATAGAGTCTCCTGAGGGCAAGCCTGACACTTTGTCCAAGAATACAATGGGAAGATTCAGCGGAGCTCCTGAATAATTGCAATAACTGAATAATTGCAAGCCAGGTGGACAAGAGTTGGTGCAGCAAGGTGCCCTAGGTAACCACCTCCAACCCCCAGTGTCCCACAGAGGCAGCTGGTACAACGTCAGCACTGGCCATGGCCATGCAAATGGGCATGGAGGGGGCAAGGTGGGGAGGAGGAGTGAGCAGCCCCCACTTAACCCAGGGTGCCTTTTCTATTTGGAGAAGAAGAGAGGCTCCTCTCAATCTCTTGTGCCTTCCTGGAGGATCCCGGTACGTCCTTCCTTTGCTTAAACTCTCCTTTTCAATTTACAATATGCTAAGATTACTATTATTATTATTATTAAAATAACATTTGATCAGCCCAGGGAGGCAAGTTACAAGGAGCTGGCGACATCCCGAATCTCACACAACCTTTCACCCTCACATCTGTGCGTTTTCATCAGCTGAATAAGAAGGGAGGGGAAATACTCATACAATTACAAGTTTCTATGTATGGAATGACGGTGGATACCCACGCTGCTGAGTCCTGTGCCAGCTAGCTGAGGCATAGCATGGCGAGTCCAGCTCATCCACACAGTGCACAGCACTTCGTCATCTCAGTCCTTTCCCTCTAATAAGGGGTTGTGATTTAGTCGCATAGTTTGGGCTCCATTTGTAAACAGAACACACTGCAATGTGAAAATCTGGTTGTAATCTTCCCGCATGATTTCTGGGGGCACGGCACTTCAATACTAAGCACGGGGAATGGGAGGAATATTTCTTTTGGGTCATGTCCTTCTGTTAAACAGCACTCAGAGAGGCAGCTCAGCGGTGCCTTATGCTCCTGGTGGCACCGTGCTGGGGAGGACCTGAGCTCTGCTGCCTTGGGGTCAGTGGCAGCATCACTGGCTCAATGTGCTGCATCAAAGTTTCAACAAAAGGACCTACAGATTGTTTTGCTACTCCACACAGAGCAGCTGCTATCTGCATTGCAAAAGATCCTGCTCCACATGGTTATTTTCATTAATTTTGTTTTTAAAAAAAAATCCTCCATCAAGAAAACAGACTTGACAATTCTTCTCAACACCTGTAGGATCTACATCCCCTGACTCCCTCCTCATTGCCACTGTTCATCTAACTGTTTGTGCACTTGGAGTCACGGATTATCAGACACCTTCAGCGTGTCACTGCCGGCCCTCACATGCACTGCTTCTAAGGATGGCACCATGAGGATGCTCAGGCTTGGTGCTGGACATGTTACAAGGGGACTGAAATGTTTCCCATGCGAATGACCACTGCATCAGCAGAATATGGGCTAGAAAACACATTTCAGAGCAACAGCTTTAGCTCAGGAGATAACAGAGGAGCGGCTTCCCATCTGCAAAGCACAATGTAATCCATCTGCTCTCTTTGACATCTCTTTGCTGCCTTTTGCAAAACCTAATTCCCAGTGTCTCTGCACTTTCCAAACACACAGTGACTCATATTCTACTCAGGTACAGGAAGGCTGTGAATTCTTTTCAGACATTATAGCAGTTCTCCTGTTTTGATCATCTCTCACTTCAGTAGCTTTAGGAGGGTTTAATGAATGGAGTTCTTGGTGGGAAGAGTAAAACAGATGTTTTGTTTTGTTTTCCTTTTCCAGCAAACAGTGAAGTTATTTCTACAGAATAACACAATAAGAGCGCAAGGTCCTGCCAAATCTCAGAGCACTAACCTGTGGCCTTAGCAGTACGTGTGCTTCCATTTAACCCACTAGTAGCCAGAAGAATTAACATTTAGAGAAAACACGGCTAAAACTGGCAGATGTGATGAACGAGACAGATCTTTTAGAATGGATTCACCTTCCCCCACTTTAACCATATACGAAGAAGATGTTTGCATGGTGGACAGCCAAACTGGGGCCCCTCATGAGTCAGTGGAGAGGAAAAGGTGTATGTAAGTGTGAAGACCACTGCAGGGTGAGGTGGTCGAGGTTCTTTAGGAGTCTACTTCTCTTCGCTCACTCTAAGGGTGCCTAGCTCCTATTTTGGCATTGGGGTACAGTGGGTGAGGTGAAACATGCTGTTTTCAGGTCAATGAGCAGGTTGTGTGCTGGAAAATGTTTTCTGCCTGATCAATCTGAATTTAGCTGGAGCAAAGCGTGCCAACTTTTCCAAACAGTGGGGAATGACACGAGAACATAGTGGTATCTCTCCATGATGAGTGGGGTGATAACATAAAACATGACAAAAAGAACAACGTCTGAGCTTTGGTAGGAATGAAATATAATAACGCTCCGTAAGTCATTGCCTTTCTTGGTAAAGTACCGTGTGCAACTATAAATTGTCTGTGTGATCATACAGGTGACAGAAGATGTATTGGTCTCTGATCGCTAAACTGATTTAATGCATGAATCTGTAACAACATTGTTTGTTTAAATTTATGACACCAGGGTGGAATGAAGCCTCTCAGATGTTTAAGATGTGATTTTACTTGCTGTAAGTACGCTCCTTTGTTCTACTCCTGCACTCCTCCCCTACCAAACCCTCCAAATAGGTCTAAACCAAAGAAATTTGAGTTAGAATGAGGGCTTCCTAATCTAATTTTAAGCATCTATTTAATATCTCCTTGGAGGACCAAATACTGATGATTTCTCCATTTTAACGTCTTTGGTTTAGCACGAAACAAAGCTGAAATTACATTTCCTATCGGAGCAGTTGTAGCTGCTACACGGATGTCAGGTGATGGTGAGAGGAAGAGAAGGGGCTTTGTCTTTTAGGAACACAAAGGGATACCGCAGTGCTGCAGAGAGGAAGTGGCCACCCCATAAAACATCTGGGCTCTCTTCGCCTTGCTGGCTTCCCTCTGCAAATGGAGGAAAGAGCCCTTCTCTGCAATTGAGCTCACGTTTCTTTTTCATCACAAGAATGTAAATGAAAATGCAGGGCTTACCACCAAGAATAGGTGCACATTTAAGCTCTTTCAAGTAAGCAGTCATCTCAGATTTCCAAAGGGCCAGAGGCAGCTCAGCTTTACTCTTAGAAAAAGGCCACTTTTTCAAGCAAAATTGCTTCAAATCCTCCCCTTAACCACCACTTATTTCAATACTTAAAAAGATAGGCAAGGCTTCTCACATAAACCAAGCAACCAAATTATATTCTCTGGCAGGGAAGACCCTGATACTGAATTATCTCTTGCCAAACAGCATTCAGTCTTGCAGGTTGTGGGCTAAATAAACAAGGATTTCCATGGAAAATGACCCAGGATCCTTCTCTCCCTGAGCTTTCTGTAGAGCTGTCCACTGGAAGACGTACTGGTGGGAAAATAGTACAAAAACAGTTCCCAGGAATACTCACTTTAATGCCTTACTGAATTTTCTGTAGTTGTGCTTACGTTCGTTTTAAGTTTCTCTTTCCAGTAACGAACACATTTACTGACAAGAACAATTATAGAAGCAAAAAAAATAAATGGGAAGAAATTGTATAATGCAAATATTCACATTGGAAACTTGGCACCAAAGGATATGTTTCTTTGATCATGGAATAAAGTTGAACAACTTTCCCCTGTAAATCTAAAAGCTAATAAAGAGGGGATGGCATTGATTTCTTTGATGTTACTTGCATCTAATGAAGAGATCTTTAGGGGCAAGGGTATGGTTGGATTAGATGATCTTAGTGGTCTTTTCCAACCTTAATAATTCTATGATTCTACGTATCAACCATGCTCTGTGAGACCACCACAGCTGGAAGTAGTCAGACAGGGGCAGCAGTGCACAGCTATGCTGAATGCAAAGGAGTGGGGGCTTTGACCCAACTGAAAGCTGGTTAATCAACACTGTGCTATCTAATTGATCCAGTTAAAAGATGGTTAATCAACACTGTGCTATCTAATCGATCCAACTGAAAGATGGTTAATCAACACTGTTCTATCTAATGCATAAGGAGAGTTCTGCTGCTACATAAGAACTCCTGCACTAGTCAGTATGTCTCCACTGATTCAAATGGAAATACAGCTATTTGTGGTCATTATGATTATTCACCTGAATAGGAAAGAAAATATCCCAGTAAACCACCCAATAAAGCCAGAAGTGCAATCCAATTACAACAACCATCGCAAAGAATAAAAACTAAGACTTCAGTGCCTCAGAAATACTCTTAAAGGAGATCCAGGTATATTTTTTTTAATATGAACACAGTGGTGACCCCTCAAAAAAAAAATAATAATTAGATTTGAACAAAGCAAGGATACCAGAAAATCTGTGCTGTCTGTGCAGTGCATTTGTGCTCTGATATATTTGTGTTCAATGGGTTGACAGTTGGACTTGATCTTGGTGGTCTTTCCAGCCTTAACGATTCTACGATTCTATGAACTCATCAATGGGGAAGCACATCAGGCTGTTCAGCAACAGAAGTGGCCCAGATCTCAGTTCCAAGCCCCAAGTTATGGGCTTCGGAAGCAGGCTTCTTGGCGGTATGCAAGCAGATGGTGTTGGAGGAGTGCAGTGGTTGAGAGGGAAGATAAGTAACTATTTCATAGAGCAGTTAAAGTTCTCTTCCTTTTCCTATTTCAAAAGGGATTGTCTTAGGTGCAACAAAGTGAAAAGAGGTTAAATCCACTCATTTCAAAGGGCACTTGTGCAAAGATACTGAAGAATACAGAACAGCAATTTGCGAGCTCCACTTCTTACTAATAGCCAACTGTTTTCATGTAGGATTCATGAAATGTAGGGATTTTTTCAAGTGCTTTATTTTAAGCTACAGAGAGGAAAATAATCTTTTAGATTAATAGACTTCCTTTTCAAATATTTATGCCTGACCTGAAAATCTGCCAGCATTTTCTCCTGTAACAGATGATCAGCTACTTTTCTTCAGTTCTTACCTTATCTTTCTGCTGAGCTGGGGGCATAAGAGGTGGTGGTGTGCAGTGGTTTGGCATGCTGCAGCAGCAAAACGCCAAGCTGAAGTGAAAGGAAAATAGGTTTGTGCCAAACTGAAGGTATTCACTGCCCACCTTCCATTTTCCAAGCCTGACAGCCCAGAGTGCAATTGCTCTCCTGCTATTCCCTGTCCAGAATCTCCCAGCTCCTGAGCTGAGCAGCAATGGGAGACTCATAGAACTGGTTTCCCAGTTTTTTTCTCTTTTGTACTGTAGAGCTGGTAATTCTGAGGAATCTTAGATTCTAACCTTTGTAACTCCATCAGATGGTTTTTAACCACTTTAAAATGCTCTCAGAATATCTTCTGCAGCACGCGAAAGACACAATCCTGAATAGGAAATTGTGTATGATCCCACTGTTTGCTCCAAAGGGAACTCCACACACATTGCAGAAAGCCTATGCATCTTTTTAGCACAACTGAATTTCCTCAGATTTCCCCAAGATTACCTGAGACTCCAGCAGTCTTTTACCTCCCCCATCTCCTCCACAACAATGTGTTTTCCTCCAGAGTTTGGGGCTTTGTGGCAGCAGAAAGTGGAGTTGGTTTCCCTCAAAGAAACCAGCAGCTCAGAGGCTGATGGGAATGGCTACGTTTCTTCTCAATATTTGGGTAAACTCTGATTCAACTTTTTTTTTTTTTTTTTTTTTTTTTGCATTTTTACAATGTAATTATTTGGAAAACAGAACAACGTACAGTACCAAGAACATTTGAAAACAGAGGTTGAGCAATAAGAATATTATAGGACTTGATTTCAAAGGAATGCATGCAGCAATTATTCCAGGCTGCATTAAATTACAAAAATTGAGAAAAGCTGTGACCTAGATATTTCTTCTCCTGAAATATTTTTCATTTCAAGAGTCTCCTTTTTCTTTTTTTCATGGCCCATTTTGTAATGAAAGGAGCACTATTTTGTTGGTAAGGTTTTTATCTTCCCAACCCCATTATGCTATATTAACAGGTTGCAGGGGATAGCTAAACACAACAGAGGCATATGTAGTCCCAACAGAGCAGACCAACAGATTTTGAAACAAAGATACTGTGCAAACCACTGGAAGTTATACAAAACAGACAGGAGAACTATTTAAGAGAGGAAACCTGATATGAATCCAGGGCTGGAACTGAAAGGCTGAAAAGCTCAAAGAGCAAAACTCAAGTATAAAATGTTATCTGTGCAGGAGGGGATTTGTTTTGAGCTGAATTATATTAAAACACACTCTATGTTGAGGAGAAGTTTTGATACACATCTTTTTTTCATAGGAGTAATACAGCCACTTTTCATGGATTCAGTACTAGAAAAAGCAGTATCGTACACAACAAACAGAAGAATAGCTCCACATTCAGAGCCATGAATGGACTTCCTCTTGTAACTGAATGGTTTAGGACAGGAGAAAGGACAGGCAGAATTTAGGATCCTGACAGGAAGGTTCAGAACAGTGCGTAAAACTGAATGAAAAACACCAAACGCAAGGACATTGTAATTGGAATAATTGCTCTGATTCAGAGTCATGATTGGATGGGAAAATTATATGGTGAGTAATATATTTTTTTATCTGCTCCCAAATAGTATTTACCAACACAGGCCACAAGTTCATCTGTGGAAGCACTGCAGGATTAATGGCCACTGTCTTGAAGATGTCAATAAATTGCTATTTACCGAAATGTTACTACAATAAACTCAAATACTACTCTACACACAAACTGCTTTATCTGATTTATCACTTATCATTACTAGTTCTCTTACAAGTTCTGCTGTATCCTGTTAGAAAAGGTTTGCACACGTTTAACTGCGTCATTGTGGGTCAAAAGCAATCTTCCCTGGGACTTTGTTACCCCTTTGAAGTATCAGCCTGTAGAAACACTGCTCTTCACATCACACCTAGACAGACCAGGGTCCAGCAGAAACACTGCTGTGCATTTCAGATGAAGACATTCAGATGGGCTCTGATAGAGGCTTCACGTCAGGCCATCAGTGCTCCCTTTCCAGAGCTAGATGTGGTCTTGGCTATTACCTCAGTGACTCAGGGCATGAGCTCACTGCAGATTCTACCCTGCCCACCTCTGAGGTACACACAGAAGAGCTGGCTGCTCAGGAACCAGTTCCCAAAATCCTGGGAAGGATGAGAAGGATGCTACTGATGGAACACCAGTATTTCCAAGTCTTGTCAGCCTTGTGTCCAATGGTGGGAGGACATTTGCGTGCCATTGAGATGCATGTGGGTATGACATGCTGGGCTCAGACAGAGCATGGCAACATCACCGTGTGGCAAATGGGAATCTGCTGCAACTTTCACTGAAGGGAAAACCAACCTTACTATGGAGTCCATTTCCTGAGATCAAAAGATCTGAGTCCTGAGCCCTCAGCTCCCCCAGAGATTGACAGGAATAGGTAGGAAATGTTTTCCTACATCCTGAATAATCACTTTGCCCACTCAAAGTAGATTTTCAATACAAATATGTCCTGCATGGACTGAAAACACTTACATTTGAAAGAGCTATTCATGTCTATTAAGTCAGACAAATGATTGAAATTTAACATTAAAAGCGCAGCTCCACACCTTGTACCATTTATTGACAGGAAATTAGGCACAATTAGATCTCTGTAAAGCACAGCAAAACCATGATTGCCAAAGGTCAGACTTCAGGAAAACCCTGCGGAAAGCTCAACAGCAGAATGTCTGTACAGGTACGTTTCTTTCCACTTATTTTGTACACATGGTTTCAGCAACAATCAGGTAAAATGGACAAAACCAGATTTCCCCCACCAGCTGTAATAAATTTGATCCATTTTTTTCCCCTGCTGTTATAAACAAGCAGAAATGTTGCACAGAGCAGACACTCTCTGGTCTTTTATGGGCATTATTGTGCTCTGGAACGGAAAGAGGACTGGCAAAGATTGCTTGCAAGTACAGGAATGAAAGCAGGAGAATTAATTTTCCGCAACTTGCTATGTGCATTTCTTGAGTTTTAATATGTGCGCATACAGAAAGCTCACAATGAAACACCTTGTGTAAATATTGTAAGCCTTTGCCTGGAATTCTGGCAACGAGCTGCCAGCAGATAAGCTTTTGCTGTTACTTTATGTAAATGGATAGCTTCGAAAACACACAAAAAACAGTAAAAATTCATGATTTCCTTTTCAAAATGGACTGAATTTCTGATTTCTAATAAGCTTGTGCATGTTAGGTTAAAAACAAAGAACAAATTTTTTTTCCTAAACGTTATATCCAACTCAGTCCAATTTTGAATAATTTTTAGTTCGGGTTCTGAGGATTTTCAGCTCTCAAGCACATACTGACATTGAGAGTAGATTAGATAAACAAATAGATAGACAGATAGATAGATAGATAGATAAATAGATAGGTAGATTCAGTTTTTCCCTCAAACCTCCAGTTCTGTCTATCACTTGAGCCAAACAACTGAAACCAAAGCATAGAGGAATATTCTTTTGATACTCCCAGCTGTGGCCAGAAGAAATTGTGCCTGAAATCGTGTGAGAAAATTTTGAGACAAATGAGCTTTGGCTAGCTCAGCTCTGAATGTCTGGATGCTTATTTAAAGTGAAGTGACCCCAAACTGCAAAGCACTGGATGTTCACTCGTCACTAATTTTTAATAGTCACTCTGAGACAGGGTGAAATAGCCAAGAAAGGGTTATGGGTTCCTTGTTTGTACAGAGAATTTAAAACAGGGAAGGGGAAAGGAACAGTCTCGGGTGTTTGTAGGCCATGGTGGTTGGAGAAATTGCTTTTCTTTGGTATCATGCTGGAGTTTCGATATTGGAACAATAGCGTATGCCCAAAGGCAGAGAACAATGGCAGCTGTCATGGTGGGATGGTATCTTCGTAGGCAGATCAACATCCACCACCGTGGTCTGGCCCTGCTCCTTCTCCATGCATGGAGAAGTGATGCCTTATGGAGGAGGATGTTGAATAAGAGATCTCTCCATCCCCAGTGGGACAATCCCACACCACTTCCTGTGCTATTCCTTTGTCCCCAGGGTGTTTCCTCCTCTACACAATGGGCCACCTTCGTGCAGCCATGAGCAAGGCTGATGGGGCAGATACAGATTTTGAGCAGTTCTCTAGGAAAAGATGATTTTGGGAGTGATGGAGGGTGAGTGTGATGGAGGAGGACAAGGAGAGTTTGTGGTCTGGGACATCGGGGAACCTTTTCTGATTCTGGTCCCTCAGCCAAACGCAGCTGAGATGAGTATGTCCTTTTACAAGCAATTATTTTAAAGTGTGCCCAGAGGACACAATAGTCAGGCTTTATTGGATATGTAATACACACTGTGACAGTATATGGTGCTATTGCAGGCCAAAATTACAATTCTGGGACCTTTCAGCCTGCAGCTGCTCAGTAAAACAAAGGAAATACCCCCAAAAGAAAAAAAAAAAAAGGGAGGAGGGTTAATACGCTTTTAAGCAAAATTCAAAACATAGATTATATAACTTCCTTCATTTCAGAGCTTTTATGAGCCTTTAGGGGCAGCTGGGGGAAATATGAAAGAGCATCTTCCCTAGAGTTTTTCGTGGTGAGAGCTGGGGGAAGCAGTCCCCACCTCTGCATGACCCAAGGTGGGGAAAGTGGGAGGGGGTCCCCAGGAGGCACCAGCATTTGAGAGACCAGAGCTGGTGGTTGCCCTTGCATGGTAATATCAGGACTGCAGCATCTCTGTCCATTCCTCTGGGTAGATCTCCAGGCATACTGAGCCACAGCTTAACCTTACACATTCATTAACACGTAGTTGGCCATGGAGCCAGAGGAGAAGCATCCGGCAGCTTAAGCCTCTTACTCGCTGGGGCAGATGAAGATCGTCTTTTGGGAGAGGTTTGCAGCCAGTCCTGGAAGTCAAGTGGAACGAGACAGTGCTCTGGGAACAGAGAGAGGCAGCTGAGGACACAAGCTGTGGGAGATCTGTCCCACCACAGGAACCACAGAGCAGATTTGCTCTTTCATGGGGCTTATTTCCTTCATGCCACTGACCTTAACCTGTTTAGGAACTGACATATTATTCTGCGCACTAAATTATTTCCCACGAATAACTTTTTTGTTAGTTCACTTTCTGCTCCAAAAGTTATTTTGGTTTTGTTGCTATATTCCAGAAATGAGGCTAAGTGTTTCCCATCTAGAACAGAGTGCGTGCAGATGTTGGCAGGGCAACCTCAAGACAAATAAGGATCTGACCAAGCACTCCTGCAACCAGAGCTATTGACACAATGGGCCACCGGAGTGTGTGACAGAGATCTCAGATAAGGCATACAAAATCTAATAAGAAAAACAGTGAAGCACAGAGAGGGGATTGTTAGGCATCCTTGAATGCTCTGGGCATGCTCCTTTGCAACGTGCATGATGTGTAGTATTAATACAGCCTCAAGAAGCAATATCGCTGTCAACCACTATCCAAGTTTAACACAAAACCTCTTTGGCTCCCTGGTTCTAGCAATTTTATCAACGTTTGATCTCCTTTGACACCGGAGTTGGCTTCTGTCTCTAGATCATTTTGTCTAGACTCGATGTTTACATCAGACTTACCCAGATTGGCACCGTTTGCTTGGCAACCTTTTTGTGTGTACACGTGTATGCTTATTGCAGCTTTGTTTATGCAGTTTCCCACTGAGTTTGTACCAAAAATAAGCACAGAATTAAATGTGAGCAATGCTCAGTGGGACACTAAATGCATTTTATAGGGTTTGCCTCTGAAGCAAAGGATATGAACTGATTTTCAGTCATTTACAAAGTCCCCAAATCAAACCCAGATCATCAGATGACAGGGATTGTTTGGGTGAGCTAAATTTCTTGTGCTTTTCACCATTGGAACAATTACCAAAACCTCAGTCATGTTCAATATGTAAAATGGTAGCAAAACCCAAGCCTCAAAGAAAATCTCAAGACAAGGTCTTCTATATACACATATTCTAGCCCAGGGCTAGTCGGAGTCATGAAGAGCTGCGGAGTTCAGCGGCCTTTGGATAAAAGCTATAATGATGGAGGAGTTTCATAGTTCACGATGGCTGGAAGTTGCTCTTCCATCTAGGAATCAGCACCTAAAGTTTAGTTTCTTCTTCAAATGCTGAGGAAATGTCATTTTTAATGAGAGGATGTATAGAGTCACGGGTTTGAATGCCAGAAAACACTGCTGTAAATACCCAGTTGCCCTCCTGCAAAAGTCCTGACTCTAATATTAATTCAAAGGGCATCCATGACTTCAGCTAGGTTTCTTCCTCTATCATTGCTCTTTCTCTGTCCTGAGCAAAAAGAACAAAAAACTCATCATAACCATAAAACCAATATTTGGTCAACATCACTACCCAGGTCTTTAGAAGAGGAAGCAATGTGAACATTTAGGGTATAACTAAAGCTCAGCCAGAGTGCAAAAGAGTTCATGGGAAACTGCAATGTTTGCTTTCGCCCAAAAGCTCCCAAAACTTTGCGTTTTGTTCTCATTTGTGTTAGTACGAATCGCTCTAATCAAGTTAACTATCAAGATATTGTGTAGTCCTGGATTCTTCTTTCCTCTAAGTGTCTCTTACTGGTCATGTTCCCACGACACACGTTGGCTGCTGCTTGGCTGTTCACTATTGAAAATGGGACTTCACAAAAGGCCTAGGATGAAAGTTTTTCCAGGCAGAAAGGAACAGCACAGAGAAGAGAGGAAAGTAGGTTTTCTGCTGCATCCAGTACTCCTTTGAATTGATTTTGCTCCTAAGAGACAGGAGAGACATAGAATATTTTGATTTATTTAGCACAACAGTTGTTTTCAATGGGCTGAGCCTTCCGAAATCACACCAAATGCTTAAAAAGGGAGGGCTTGCAGCAGCTCCTCATCATTTGGAAGAAGCCTTTTGCTTCTCTGAAGAGGTTCTATTGATTTTCTGAGATTCATTTCTCATTCTAGCCATCAAATCCATGTGACCTCCCCAGCTGATGGCAGATCTCCAGCAAGACAGCTTGAATGGCACACACAAGTAACGTATGTATTCATGGCTGCAAAAAAGCAGCTCCTGAGCCAATATAATAAGTACAAGACACAGCTGAGCTGATACGGAATAACGTGTGGATGTCAATTTTCAGCCAATAGTGAGGTGTTGGGACACAATTGTTTGGCAAGCCCTTTGGCCTTTATGTGTCCAAAACGGCGTGTCAGTGCCTTTGCACAGGGGACGGCGCTGGATGTTACGGGAAGCACTCCTTGTTGCTTTACGTTAGCTCCAAAAAACTGCTAAACCTTCAGAAATTAGAAGTGAATCACAGGCCATTTCTATTGCAAAAGCTCAGCGATAACCCTTGATCATTCAAATCTCCTATTTCACATGTAATCTCATCTTACGAGCTGTGGTCTGATATTCCACTTACGTCTATGGAGTAAGAAGCGATGACTCACACCTTTTCCCAGTTGTTGCACGGACAGCCTTTCCTATGGAGCACTGTGATATATATCTGATTATGATGATAAGAGGTTCATGGATATGTTTTAGCTCATTGTGTAATTTCCAGACCGTATTTTGGAAATGAAATAAGTAGAAATCCCAGCTTGCCCAGTTGGTCATAAAATGAAGCATGTTATGAGCATCAATGGAAAATATACAGGCTAAGCTTGTTAGAAGTATAAACTTGCAAACCGACAAAGGAAATTCAACGTCAAAATTAATGTGCAGGCCCTGGAGAACACCTTGCTGGTGTCAAGGTATGCAAAATAACTGAATACATTTGCTCAGGTCCTTGCACAATCTTACATCTAATTAGAGTGGCCTGAGGCAGAGTACGTCAGTGCAGAGATGGAAATGTGGGGCTGGGGACCCTCACACTGCTGCTGAGTGCATGGACATCTTTCCATGGCACTCCAGCATTTTCTTCACAAGCATTAATAAAGACCTAAAGGAAGGCTGGAAAATATTTTTTTTCTGTAGAATCAGATGGGAAGCAGGTATGGCTGACAAGTGATTCTGCAATGGAAACTTGACAGCTGTTGCACACAGAAACCCCTTTCTATTCAATTGGCAGCTAATTTGAGGGAACAGAGGGGGTAAGGGGAAATGAGGAAACATGGTAGATTAAGCATTATGATTCCAGGAATGGCTATTCCCAGGTTGTCTATTTTAAGCTAGCCAGACTTCTCAGGAAGCCTTGACAGTTTCCAAGACGTTGTGAGCAGTCATCTCACAAAGCAAAGCATGGTGTCATTCTTGTCCCACAATACTGCCAGACAAGCTCTTCCAGAAACCTCCTTCTGAAATTCCTTACACAGAAAAGCAGCAGGTTTTCTTGAATAATGCCAAGGTGTTTGGACAGCAACAGTCATCACAATGATCTCCTGAGCAATGAGTTCCATGAGCTAATTAGAAGATGCCTGAGGAGTTATTTCCTGGTATTCTTTCACTTTCCACCAGCTATCGATGTTATTGTTTAACTCATTTTTAGTTTCAAGTATGCAGCATCAATGGGCTGCCTGGCCTCCGCTTGGATAGAAGCGCTTTTCCCTCTTGGGAGTTTTCAGTGTTAGTCCATCTCTGGCAAGAAAAGTGGATAGCTGTGATTTTAGCACCCTCTAAAACATCAGATTACAGCAAAAGTGAAAATCAAGGAAAAGTGAAACGGACAGTATTTCCCACGAGGAATTCCTCACACGGACAGTCAGCAGGACGGTCACTTCTGTGTACAAGAAGTTCCGGTAAAATAAACACACACTCCAAACTTCCTGGGCTCTATTTCATCCTGCTAAATGTGATTAGCGCTTGAGTCATTTAGAAAGCAAGACGTTCTCTGCGCTGTAAGAGCTTATTCACAAAGTCGGCTAAAAGTGATAGATACTGCAGTAATTCAAACCAGAGAGGGAGGGAAAAAGGAGTTATGAAAACTTGGCTTAGGCCAGAGACCAGGGAAGAAGTTAAAGGAAGAGCAGCATTTTTGAGGGAAGGGCGAATTGAAGGAATGAAGTTTTGAAATTCCTGTCTTTCCTGCCTCCCCTGCAAGCAGGAGAATCTAACGTTTGCTGGCTGCACAGGGAACAAAGCAGAGCTTGAAGTTTAAAGCTTCACTGCTCCATGTCTCAGCCTGAGCTTCGCCTCTTGTGCACGCACAAAAAAGTTTCCAGTTCGCTCAAAGATTGAGTTTGGATTGATTAAAAAAAAAAGAAAAGGCTCTGAAGAAGCACCAGGTCACAATGGCACTCAGCACTGGGCCACCAGGATGTCAGAGGACGGAGGCTGAGTGCTGAACAGAGAGGAGCTTCTTTTCATCACACTCATGGGAAGGGCAGAGCTCCGTAGGCCGGTTCTCAGGGCAGTGAGCTAAACCACCTGCGGGCCTGTCCACACCGCCCCTCCTGCTGGCCCTGCTCCCTCACGCAATCTCTCTTCCAAAATCCTGTGCCTACTGAGTTATGGATGGGGATGGGCTCCCCCAGCTGATGAGATGACACAGCTTGCGAGCAGCCATTGCCACAGGGAAGGGGCAGGAGGAGGTGCCATCCATCCTGCACGAGTTCTGCTCAGCCACGCAGCTCCGCACCAAGTCCCACATCCAACTTCTATAAAGCCCCAAACAATTAGCAGCGTGAAGTTAACCGTACGTCAAACAGTTCACGGCGTGTATCCAAACTGTAAACGAATATCTGTCGGGACTTTATTTCAAGAAGCAAAACACTGCAGGAAGATTTGTTTTTGATAAATGGCCTGATGTATTTGTTTGCCCATCTCCATCCCTGGGAACTTTTGGCGTTCAGTATCCCAGCCTGAGCTCAGCACCACTCCAGTTACCTCTCATTTGCTGCTCATTCCTTCCAAGTTTTCTATCCAGGACAAGAAAGTGGACAACCTGATTAATCTGCCATCAGAAACGTCTTTATTAAGGAATTCTGAGAGCATCTGGCTGTGCACAAGGCCTGGTGCACAGACACCAACCCCAGCCGTGCCTGGTGGGCATGGTGTCCTGCAGGTTACCAGTCAGTCCCTGCACCAGCCCAGCTCTGACACCACATTTCAGCCCCTCCTCAGTACATGGACTGCAGGAGGCAAATGCTGGCACTCACAAATGCACTTTGTGTCTTTCGTTGTAAAGGTCTGACTCCTTTTCCTGAAGCTGTTAAGTATAGCCCTTTTGAGCTTAATTAAATGAGACAGAAGCAAAAAGCAAGAGGCCTCCACTTTGGAGAGAGCCGTGACGCTCGTTGATTTTAACCACAAAACACGGGCCTCTTTTCTTTCCTCTCTTTTTTTTTTTTTTTTTAAATTTTTAACATTACCTTCACAGTTTCTTTTCTACTGAAGTAGCTGAAGTTCCCAGAGCCTGAGAAGCCACAGCATCTCCATCAGGACATCGAGACTCCCTCCTTTTTTTCATACCAAAACTCCATATCTCTAGGGAGTTAAACTTCTCTCATTTGTCTCCTACTGAGCCCTGAGGTAGGAAATGCATACCATCAATAACTGCCTACCTCATGAACACCTATGGTTAGGTCTAAGGATGAGGGAGGCTGTAATAACTGCTGTCACCTCCTGCCTAACCCACGCATAAACCTCGTCCTCTTCTCACCTTCTGCCTCACCCTGGCATTGACCTTGTCCTGAATGAGTTTCTCCATCGGGTCCCCAGGGTGTGTCTGAGGATCCACGAGGAAGGAACCCAACCATGGCTTCTGCTGATGAAGAATCCCACGTCCCACCTCCAAACCAAACCTTTTTAAGGTATCCTACCGTGTTTCTAACACAGATTTTTCAAGACACTATCTTGTTGTATCTATTCAATATGCAAAGAAGATCCCATTACCAAATTCTTTTCCTCCAAATTTCAAGCAGATTGGACAAGGCCATTTTACATAAAACTTAAGCTTATTGATTAATCTATAATTAACACTCGGGAAAAAAGCAACACGTCACATTTCCCTACTCATTTATCCCCAGCAATACTCAATCCAAAATCAAATATCGATGCTGTAGCAATATGGAGCATAGAAATTGTACAAAAGCGTGAGGCAGTATCCATCCATTCTCTCGGTTCAAAGAATCACCATTTCATTAACTCTGAAACTAACACAAAATAAAATGTTCCTGGGATGTTGTCTGACACACAAGCTGCAGTCTCTTACAGTCACTGGGAGCCTTTCCACCCCCATTAGTGGGGATTTTATCAAGTTCCAACTTCTTTTGCAAGTGAAGCTGGACTCAAATCTCCAAATCCACAATGGTTTGAACTTCACAGCCTCTGTAAGAGAAAAGCAGCCAAACAAACAAACAAACCAAACCAAACAAATAAATGTATGGAAAAGAAACAGGAAAGTAAGATTTCCCCAAACAGCATTCACAGAAAATAACATACTTATATACAATAGTATATTATTATTGTGATTGCTTTCGTTTTTTAATGTATTTCCAAGACAAAACAAAGGAAAACATATGTTTCATCCAACAAGGCAGTTCCCATCACAGGAAGATAATTTTTTTCCCATCCTTTCTAAGATGACTACCCACTGCTACAAGGACACTGGCAGGAAGAAATCCCAGACCGAAGAGGTGGGTGTAAGGACACGTAAAGGTTTAAGGAAGTGAAATGATTCCTTCTGGCTGAGATGGTCTGAAAGCGCTCTCGTGAGCAGCCTGTCATCTACTGGAGATTGCCCAAATCTGAAGTTCCACTGGGGCTGATTGGAAGAGGCTGTTGGCTCATTAGGATGACATGACAATGCCAAATATCCATCCCTAGTGGCATTTTTCATACCTGATCAGATCAGATTGTTTTGGTACTTTTTTCCCAGGCTAGGAGTGGAGAGTTTTCTTTCTTTGGAGGAAATTCCACCCTAGAAGCAGGGCCAGGTAGCCATGCCCCTGGTCATCAAGCAAAACTGAGGTCACCCTGCCCACGTAGCACTCATTGGAAAGTGGCAGCAATCCTTGGTCAATGGGAGATTAAAAAGCAATTTGAAGTGAAGGAAGGACCACCCTTGATGCGGTGCTTCAAGTTGAACTAAAGAAGAAATATCTGCTATAAACAACGTAATATATGTGAACTTCACTTGGACTTAAAACCAGGCTTCGGAAAATACTAGTGGGAGAAGAAACACCAACAAATCAAACGTGGCAGAGGATAAAGGCAGATTTCAGAGAGCTGTGACCAAGAAGGCAGGCTCTCATGGAAAGCCAGACGGAGCATGGCCGTCCATGAGCTCACGTGTAACATCTGAAGAGCCAAATAAGACCACGAAATTCACACAGGGCCTTCAGAAATGGAAGATGTATTACACTCAGGGAAGCACGTTCCCCTAGCAAGACCAAAAAAGCCCTTAGGATTATCATGCAGGTTGGTCCAGACTCCCTGGCAGGATTTCCACAGAGCAGCAGGAGTGATGGAGTGGTGTTCTGATAAATCACAAACAACTGCTGTGCTGCTGATGCTGAGGAATAAGGTTCATCAGGGACCAGTCAGCATCTGTCTGGGACAGAATGATGTTGAGACGTGAGGCTGTGACACCTACAGTCTGACCAAGACTTCTCAGTGCAAAGTTTGACCTTGGCAGTGAGCTCTGCATGGGGTTAGATAGAGGAAAGCTGCCGGGAATTGTGCTCTTGAAGGAGATTTCCTTTGGGGAAACTGGGGAAATCATTCTACTATCTTGGTGGAGCTCAGTTATTTCTGGACAGGTTTCCTTGCTAGCTGCTATTTCTGACCTGCTTTCAGTTAAGCACAGAAGACATAGAAAATAGTCTTCGACTGAGCAATCACAACTTAAAGCATGATTACAGCTTCAGTATCAAAAAGGAAATGGAACTATAGGAGCCAGAGGGACTGAAAGACTCGGTGAGTGCCACAATGAAGGAGGATGGAATTTCTGCTGGGGATCAACACCAAAAATCCCTTCAGATATATATTCCTGAGGGAGAACCCCCCACTGATTTACATGGATGTCTTACAATGGCAAAATAGTAGGAGTCTTGCCATACATGCAATGGGACACAAGAGCAATGAAAGAAGCATCTCTGAGACTGGGGAGAGGTGAGGTAAAAGGAGAACCGTCAAACTACCCTATCTAGACTTTTATTTTTAATGTGGAAAAATGCCTCAGACGTTTTCCAGCCACAAACATTTAGACCATGAGGAAGGAAAAAGGTTGTGGTGCAGTAAAAACGGAGCAAAAATAGGAGAACCGAGGGTTGCTCCAAGCAGCATCGCTGCCAGTGTTGAGCAAGGATCTGCTGCAGGGCGTGGGGTCAAGGCAGGACTGAAGGTGGGAATGGTGGAGCTGGGAGGAAATCACAGCCATAGCTTCATGGGGGGAAATCAGAGGGACTGGGAATTCTCCATCCCAGGGTCTGAAAAGAATAGGAGTAAGGAATTTCAAGTCAGAAGCGTGGATCTGTAATATGTAATAACTGCACTTAGGGAAAGAAATAAGAGAAAAGAGCAATTTAGGCACCAGCAGACTGCTGAATCTGAGCTGACAGCACAGGGAGCTTTCTAAAGCAGTTTTTCAAGTGAAATTAGACTTTGTGAATCAGGCTCTGCCTCTGTTCCTGTTTCTTCCAAGAAACGGGTCCCAGTTCTCTCCTGGCAGGACGTGAGTCACTCCGACCACCCTCAGTGAAAGTCCTCCCTCTCCGTGTGGGAAGCAGAAACCCCCCAGCACAAGTGCTGCTTTCCTGGGCATCGTCTGGGTAGCATACTTTGAGCTGCCACTCGTTTTTGGCAAATGACTAATAATGACTTGCAAAACTTGCTACTGTGTTTTCCATCACAGCTTCTCTGGGGATATGCTTCTGGCACACAGCGCGCTGCTACCATCATGACAAAAATAATTACGCTAGTAAAAAAAGCAGGCCAAAAAGAGATAGAAGGTTACTGTCGGAGCAAGGACAGGGGCAACTACTGGGATGGGTTGTCTACAAAACAGCTCGAGAGAGGTATTGTCTAATCGCGACGTCAGGAGTTATGCTGATTCAGTTATGACGGGTGATAATCATGACAAAATCTGCTCCAGAGATGGCCTTGGGAGATGAAAACTGAGGGGAGAAATCAGCAGGGAGTGGGGAAGAAAGAAGAAATAATAATTACGTTTCGAGCAATAGAACAAAAAGCTTCAGTCCACATTAAACCAGTAGACACTGGTGTAAATTACTACCAAGTGGGAAAAATAACTCCATGAAAACAAGGCAGGGATGGTCTTGTAGAATGAGTATATATAATGCCCAGCAACATGGGGAGGATTAGGGCAGTGAAATAAACCAGAAACTGTGCCTGGGCCTCATCCCCAGGCAGAGTCAGCACCTAGAACTGCAGCTCAGCACCCAACTTCTCACCATACAGCACCTTTCATCAATCCACTGAGCATCTCTGTAAAACCCAGAGGTGTTTTATGCCTCTGTGCTTCAAATGCCAGAAACCTGTCCTCTTCTGCATGGAAAATTCAGGATCCTCTCAGATCTGCTCCACCATTTTGTGCCATGTATTAAAGAGAAGAAAAAGTATCAAAATACGTGAGATTTCCCTCTCAGTGCTGGGCAGCTGGAAACACTGGGCATACCCATGCAGGCAGCCAGCCTGCCCTTAGCAAAGCTTGTCATGCAGGAGCTCCCATGCTCCCTGAGAGTGCACGGGAAAGAAAAAAGCATTGATGGGCTTGGCAGGGTGCTGCATTCATGGCACAGCTTCAGCTGAGCTCCCTGTAGACCACCCACCCCTCCATGTCCCATAGCCAGAGCCTGCTCTCTTCTTCCAATGCTCCTCCAGAAAGCATCTCCAGGACACCCCAGCATGGCGAGGGACTGAGCGGGACAGACATCAATAGCTGCAGGTTTAGGAAAGAGAAGATAGAGATTTTGCGATAGAGCAGTTACAGAGCGAGACATAACTGAAATGTCAGAATGAATAACCTGCCTGGCTTGGGAGCATGGAAAATGCACTTAGGGCAGGACTTATGCAACATGGGAGATGTTTGTCGGACCTGTTTGTGCAGTTTTTTTTCTTTCCTCTGAAACTGGAACTGAGAGCTGAAAAGGGGAGTGCTGGGGTGAGAGGGGAGAGCAAACGGGCTCCTCCTTTCTTGGGTTCTTATTTCAAAAGCATGGCATGGACACAACGGTCCTGGAAACGATTTAGAAGGAGCCTGTGGTTTGCTCCCCTCTGATTATTTTCAAGGGAGATTCAGATATGACAATAGTGAGGGAAAAGGGGTAGACCCTCTCCCACCCCACAGCTCCCTAGTATTAACATTGATACAGACTGGGCTCAGCATGGGAGCGGGGCACCCAGCATGCCTTGGCCGCGCTCGGTGACATGGGATATTGCCTCAGTCTCCACTCTCCGCACTCAGCAACACCTTAAAAAATGCCTTTTGCAGAGGACTGAAACCAATCCCAAACGCTGCTGCCTGTCCATGTGCAGAGGAGATGACAGCTGAGAAGTTTGAGCGGAATCAGGAACAGTTCATAAGAAATGCTTGTGGGTGGCAGAGTGATGTAACCCTTTAGGTAGCTCCCAGCGTTTTTGAGCTTAGCCCTCCATTAACTTCCCATTAAAAAACCATTGCAACACACGATTGCTGTGTACTGGAGCGGGCACTGCCCCATGGGCTGCCCCAATGCACCGAAGCTGCTTGGAGTGTCCAGAACCAGAACCACTCTGCTTGGAGCAATGACTCAGTGCCTGACCAGAGATGCATTCCAGAGCACTGGACAACAGCTGAAACCTTGAGTGGTCTTGCAACATCCAGGCTCTTGGCAGGGTGAAGCAATCACCCACACAAAATGGTTTTCAACTCAGCTCAGCACAAGTCTGGCTTCAGAGCCCTGCAGGAGCCAGGAGCACAGCTGGGTGCTCCATGGCTTATGAAGGGCCTTAATCCAGAGTAGAGTGGCCATGGGTGGACACCAGTGTTTCTTTCCATCCCAAGAGCTCGGGAATTGTGGATACAGGAGGCGTGCATTTTTGGCAGTTATGTTCAATTGAGTTGAATTTTTTCCTTTGCAAGGAAAATATTTATGCTCTAGGGAGCCGAGAAACAAAGTGAAAAAGAGGAAGTGAGTATATGTACTTAGTGGAAAGGAAGGTGGTTTTCCAAAATTTTTAAAGTGAAAATTTTGGAGATACTGCGGTACATTCACATTACTGAAAGAGCCATTAAAAATGAACATTTCAGAGCTCGAAGCAGCTCACCCCTAGCAGGTGTTTTATGATGCTAACGGAGCCAAGTGAAGAAAACATCTCGCCTGCACAGATGCAATTATCTCTTTGAACTGAAAACACAAACTTCAGAGAAAACAGTAAATCGCTTAACTTCCCAAATATTTAAGTTATTTTGAGCATTTGACCAGTAGGAGGGAGCAAAGCAGGGACAAAACTACTCGCACAGTGCTTCCAAATGTACATATACTGCTCACGCTTTTCATAGCTGAATGGTTAACAACAAAGACAATTACATTCTTGCTACAGCTGATTAAACAGTTGATCCCACGGACCCCAGGCTTCTCAGGCACAGTTGTTTGCTGAAAAGCATAACCAGCAAAACAAAAGCAAGGCTGAAGCTGAGATGTTCATCCGTCACGGCTCTGGTTCAGGACAGCAACCCTAGCCAGAGTCACGCGTAAACACAAAACACATCCTGTTTTTAGTAAAAATTAATATGGTTTAACCAGCACTTGGGGAGGCTGGAAAAGCAGAGGCATGTTTACTTTTGTAGCAGAACTAAGATTCAATCGTCCATTTGTCAGTTGTCACCAAAGAGCCGAAGTCACCAAGCGCCACGCACAGGGGACATGGATCCCAACCTGGTTCATGGGTTAATGTCCCAGTGTTTGATCCGTGTTTTATGAGCTGCACCTATAAGACCCACTAGCCCAGCTGGGCAGCTGTAGTTGATAGTTCAAAGGTGCAGATGGCTCTGCATTGGGAAAAGCTCTGATTCCTGTTGAGCCCGTACCATAAACACATCACCCAAGAGTCTATACCCCACCAGCAGCTCCTTCCCTGGAGAACCATGAGATACTACGGTGAATATCTGCCTTCTAGAGAAATAAGTCATACTGTGTTTTAATGATCTATCATCTCAGCAGGAATAGACTCATTCCTTGCTGACTTCCTGCGAATTGCTCTCAAACTATTTGACATTCAGCTTTGTTTATCCTTTTTGGAAGCACTGAGTGTTGTCTTCTTAACAGGCCTTTGCAAGAAACGATTGCATTTGTATTGGCAAACCTTTTTTCAAGATATTACTAAATCTCCAGTACTTTCCCTGTGGGATGACAAATGCTGGATAAATAAGAAGAAAGCTGGCTTCTGACCATTTTTTTGCAAAAGAGGAAAAAAATGTGCTTTACTATGTGGCATAATAGATAGTATTTCCACATAGTTAGACAGCAACTCTTTCTGTGGAAAAGAAATACTGCAAGCCTTTCACATTTTAGCCCAAGTAAAGCATTCACTCCAAAACAGAAACTCTCAAAATGTTCTAGAAGTGAGTCCATATTTGATATTCAACATTCATCAATCGTTTTTTTTTTTTTCTTTTAAAAACTCAGCCATTCCATTAGACTTTGTGTTTTGACTGTCTTACAGTGAATCTTAGACCTGAACACAGTTGACCTTTTCTGTAGTGGTGGGCACACTATAAAAAATGCTCCTCCATATTCCCATGTTGATACAAAAAGGCTCCAGACATGAAAAGTCTACAAACTAGAAGTATCACAAGTATGTTTGCATTAAGGGTGCAATGCAAGCTTTCAGACAAGCTATCTTTGCACCCCTGGTGCAGTGGAGTTCTTTTGGTCCATAAAACACTGCAGAAGACGTGCAAGCACCCTCTAACATTGGCATGGAGCTTACAGACCACTTGGCCCCCTGCTGTGGGACATGAGCTGGGATTTACAGCCAAGCACTAATAGTCATTCACCACCACAGGTTAGGTTGGTTTACCTGAAACCGAAGAGAAAGCCTCATGTTCTACTGTCCTGGTGCTTCTCCATAGCTAAGTGCCTCTGAAGCTGTAGCTCCATTTTGTATTTAGGTAATGGAAACCAGCTGCAAAGATTCCCATCATATCCAGAGAGCCATGCCCCTGCGCATAACATATGAATGGAATAAACCTCCCTGTTAAACCACCAGAGGTCATGGGCAGAGTGATTCCACAGCCCTAAGCCCCTGTTCAGATGGTACTTCTCCTCTCTCAGAGAGGAACAGGAAGAGTTAATCTCAGGACTGAAGACCTGGCTGCCTCCAAACTAACTTCTCTGAGCACACACAAAAAAAGTGACAGAGCACGGGCCCCAAGGCTGGCCCAGAATGAGCCACCCTAATCCTAAGGCAGCTAAATCCTCCCCTTGCAGCTCTAGAAGGATGTGGCTACATAGGTAGTAAGGAATTTGCAGGCAAGAAAAGGCTGCCTTGCTCATTAGAGGGTGAGGATGAGAGTGAAAAAATAAGTGTACTCGAGAAGGCTGGATTTTGCTGCCTGGGTTACATCTCTGTACACTCATCCCGGTTCGCAGCTAGAGAGCCCTGCAGCTCTTGGAACCTTCTCCTACAGCTTTCCATCCAAATACTCCACGTGGACTCACTTGTAAATGGCAAGAGATTAGAGAACTTCCAGTCGTCATCACTTATTCACGAAAAGTTTGGAAAAAAGTCTTGCTTTCCACAAAAAAAAAAGATCGGATCTTGAGAGAAAGGGGGGAAAAAAAGAAATATGTTTATAGTGTGCATTACCTAGAAAAATAATTCATATGATGAATCTTTATCTTAAAAGCCCTGGACCAAAAACAAATAAATGAATCATTCAAATTATTGTGGAAACAGCCATGTTTCATGTTATTTATGTTTAATGTTCCTTTTAGGGTTAGGTTGTTTTTTTTTTTTCTTATAAAGAAAGGCAGTTTTCTTAGTATTGCCATGAATACCGATGTCAAACTCTATTTTAACAGTGCTCAGTGATGCATGAACATCCCAGAGGCAGAATTTTAAAAACACCATAACCATTTGTTAAAGAGTAACCTAGACAAGTTGTACAGTTTCTTCTTTTCCTGCAAACTTTATAACAACGGGACAAAATATGGTTTCACATGGATAGGGTCTGGGCCAAACCCTGCTAAAATGAACAGGAATCTTTTCATTGACTGAACTGTTCATTATCTGAACTTTGGAGCAGAGCTACACCAGTCTTTTTTTCACTAGCAATCAGCCTTTGTGGCCAAAGTTATTGGTAAGGTTGCAGGAAGTCAAAGTATTTATTAAAGAGCTAGTGGTTTTCCAACCAACTGGAATGGTGCACTGCAGTTACCCTTTAGAGACCTTTCAGCTGTCACCTTTTAAGTCAGGGAGGAAAAACGCGTCTCAGACCTGAGCAATCCTCTGCCAGGCTGCAGATGGAGAACACGGCTGCCTGGGGGTAACTGGCTTTGTTGGGGTGGTGGTGGGACATGAGAACAAAATTTCCTCTCTGATCATTTCCATATCTTGAGATTGGAAATCAGATGGTCACATGGACATGCAACGTTGGGAAGAAATGCAAAGAGCAAAGAGATATAGGAACAGAAGGAAAGTAGGAGATTATTTCTTCATCTTTGAATTAGGATGTAGCCGACCGAGCTTTCAGATAGCTCTGAAACACTCAGATACTCTGTCACATGTTTTTAGCTCCATATTTTCTATGTGAGTAAACTACACCTTTAAAACAAGAGCATCACCATGAAGCCCGCTGCAAGCTTCTCACTTGGCCTTTCCTATACTCTGAAAACAACACCATTCCTTTTTGTACCTGGTTTGGGTTTTGATGGAGTTATAGATTTCATTAATAAAATAATGAAATCCCCGTGCAGCTCTATTTAGGAAATCAGATTAATAAATACATACTCATTCTCCCAGCACTGCATGGAGCCCAATCACACCTTTCAGGAACAGCACATTTCCCTTCATCAGGACTGCAACCTCGTTCTGGCTGGATCCTCTCTCAACCAGGTTACCTGGGGAAATTTGGTTCCAGAGGCACTCCCCTTCCATCCTGTACTACAGTGTTTCCATCCTCATCATTGTACAATTAATTGCCAAGGCAGAAATACTTCACTTCCTTATTATACATCTTCTCACCTTGCTTTTTTTTGTTTGTTTGCTACATGGTGCCCCAATATTAGCTCTGCTTTTTTTTTTTTTTTGGCATTCATTTTTCAGCTTACAATAGAACATGAACAAAGTATAATGTTTTCTCACAAGAAACCAACAACTCATCCTGCTTGCCTCCTGCCCCTTGCACCAACCACCTGTCATGCACAAAAGACAGATGGAGGTTACCTGCCAGAGAGGGACAGAGTTTCACTCTTGAGTATTAAAGCATCTTTTCTTTAAGTGATTTCCCTCAAAATCCTCATCTAATGGAATACCTGCGCAAAAAAAAAAAAAGTGTGGTGCAGGTGGTTAATCCTGGGAAAAGAGAGGCTCTCTGTGTGGACCCAATGCGATGCTCAGTGGCACTGGTGGACTAACACCAGTCACAGTCCCAGCCCCTCATTTCCTTGCACAGATTAGGCCGCTTCATTTAAGCAAACCCTTTGAGCGAACAGGTGCAGGCACAATTAGCCTCATTAGCCAGCTGTAAAATGAGTGGCGTGCTAAATTTCTCTCTTCGAGTGCATACCAGAGAGATGACATGCATGTGCCCAAGCATATGCTGAGGATCTCTGGGAGATCTGTGTTACTGATCCCTGGTCTTCAGGGAGGTGTGAATATTAGGGCCAGCCTTGGGATTTGTCTGTTCTCTTGTATCGAGGATGTACTGTGATGTAGGATGTGAGTAATGAAGACCCAAGAGTATCTGCTAGTGCTCTTCAGTTTCTAACTTTCTTTCCTCAAGACTCAAGATGTGAGTGGAAATTACATTATTGTTATGAACAATAACAGTGGAGAACGGAAAACCCAACAGCGGTGACAAGAGTAACCCAAACTATGTCAGGCTTGTTACAGGCAAGCTGAAAGCAACTTGGAGCAGACTTTGCTGAGAATAAAATGTCAGCAGCATTGAGGCATGTGTCTCACCTGGCCTCGAGCTCAGCAAGGGAGTTATGCATACACCCAACTTCAAGCATGCAGCTCATGTATGTAATTGAACGAGTGTATTCTGTCAGTTTAAAATTACATATATTCAGGAACGCTGCTGACTAAGAGAGTATACTCCAGTATTTATGTTGTAGCTTCAGATTTTTCATAATTACATTACCCCTTCTGCTCTCTTTGATATTTCCATCTTTCCTCGGAGTCAGGGAAAGTCACTCTTTCACAGTTTGTTAATCAGTTTATGATAACACAATCTTCACGGTGTTTTCCTTGGCAGCATGCCTTGGACTAAAATTACTTAATGATCTGAGCATTAATTGAAGATTAAGGGCTAGTACTGTCTGTACTTGGGTCTCCCATTGAATAGGAACCCAACGGAGGTGAAAACTTCCATCCCTTGCAAGGATCAGGAGTCAAATTACTAAGAAATGGTGAGATCCAGCAGGCTGGTGGTGCCATTGTGGTGCTGCTCTGTGCAGATTTCACATGGCATTTAGGTTTGTATAAATGTTTTTCCAAGGAAATCAGAAAAGTTTTGCCCCAGTGCCCTCTCCACATACATACAAACACAAGGCTGGTGCAGAGAGATGACAAAACGGCCCAAAGTCACTTATTCCTTGTGGTTGCCCCTGTGGCTGAAAATGTTGGTTTGTCCAGCATCCCCAAATGGGGCTGGGTGCCAAGGCAGGCATTGTGAACTCTATCTTTTCCACAGTGTTATTAGAAGAACTCTTTTTCTTCTACTACTTGTTTCATTTCACTATTCTTTTTTTAAGGCAACAGCAGGTTTTAAAAAAATCCATTAAAAAAGACTCAGCAATAAAAGTGTTTTAGGAAGTGGAAGTGATGGCTTACTGATTCTTTTCCATATAGCAGGAAGACGTGTGGTTCCAAAGAAAATCAAAATAGAGACGAAAAAAGAAAGCTTCAAGAAAATTCTAAAAAGAAAATAAATTAAATAAAATAAAAATCCCAGCCTCCCCAATTAGTTAAACAGGGGAAATGAATGCCACCTGGTCTGCAGCAGATATTGGACTGTTTGGATTTTCCAGAAGAGGAAAAGAAATTCACTTTTCTCTCTCCCTGTGTTCCTACTTTTCATCTGTCTTAATTTGCTCACATTATTTTGTCAGACGTCTGCCCAGCTCCAAGTCAAATAACCTTCCTCCTCCCACCTTCTGTAGGATAAAACAGAGCCAAGCAAGGGAATACAGAGCTTATATCTGAACTATCTTGGCACTGGGGATGTATAAACCCAAGCTTAAGCCTTATTCTCAGTCCTAGTTTGAAGGTCATCCCTGCAAAAACCCATTGAAATACTTTGGGTAGCTGAAATTATCCTTGTAAATACCCCACTGGCTATGTCCACCTAAATAAAAAAGGAAGGAACATCACCATAAAGAAATGAAAAGTACATTGACAGAGCCTACATTTTGACCCAACTATTGAATGCATTACATCGCTTTTGCTTTGCAAAGATCAAGTAGCTCTAGCACCGATCTGTTAAATAAACGTGCACAAAGGAAGAGTTAGTCTGGCTGGGGTGGTGGTGGAGGAAGAACTAATACACCTTCTTGCCAAGGCCCAAAGCTTTGTGCCCACATGTGTACATACAGATAAAGCATGCAAAGGAATTTGTGGCGGGTTTGTGTTCTACCTTGTGACAAGGATTTACCAGCTCAAGCGGAACACAAAACCAAAACCTCGCTCAGGAGTGAAGCCTGTCTACAAGATCAGAACAAAATTCTGCCCTTCCCTCAAGAAGACTCTTGAGGATACAAGAAAAAGGAGGAAAAAAGGTAGTAAGAATCAGAGGCATCTGGAAAGATCAGTTGACAATGGCTGAAGGAATAAAGCCATTGTCAGAGGCAGAAGGAGATGCTTCACTGAAGCTTGAATGCCTGAAAGCTACTTTTGCTGAAAATAAAAGGAAAAAGAGGCTTCTTTTGGAGGGAGAATTAGTTCTCTGAAGCAGTAGAAGCCTTTGCCTAAAGCACATAGCACGGTTAGCCAGGTGCTCGGCGCTAAGGGCTTAAATTTCCTTTAAAGAAGTGAATGAATTCATGCAGGGTTTTGGGAGGAAGGTGGGAAGGGGAAGGAGGTAGGGTAAAGGAGGAGGAAAAAAAGTAGGAAAAACATCATGAGAAATATCACAGTAGCAAAGAGAGCTGAAATAGTCAAGGATAACTAAAGAAGCACATGAAGCATGACCTTGAAATGAGACTGATGAAGTGAGCTTTTTGGGTTGAGTGCTGGCTGGAAAAGAGGGCTTGGACCACTGCCCAAGGAAACTGCCTCCTGCTATTTAATTCCTAATGAGTTCAGGGAACAAGGATTTTGCACAGTCTTTGAAATAAACAGGATTGTGTTAAAGAAATACTTGAAACCATCATTAATTTCTACTTCTAGTGGAAACAAGCCATGAGACCCCACATCCTGGCTAATCACTTGGGTCAAAAAAAGTAACATAATGTGAATTTCAGCACTATATATTATTTTGTAGGATGAAATAATTCTACACGTCCATTTCATGCCTGCATTGTAGGTCTTCTGAAGAGAAGGCTCATTGCAAATTAATTATTACACAGGTTATGATTCCTACCTTCCTGTAGGAATTCAGCATTTCATCTCGTACTCTCCCCTCCTCCTGTGCCAATTTCTCCATCCCTATAATTGTTCTTCCTGTTTATGCAATTCCATATGCACGGTGGCTACCAAAAGTCAGCTGTTCAAACTGTTTACTACAAATATTTACACTGTGGCCATTAGCGAAATCTGTATCTCTGAAGGGATGATGGATGGCAGCGGGTTTGATCCGAGAGACCTCGCAGGATAAACAGGGAGGGAGCAGGGGAATGTCACACTGGGGGCTGGGAATACTGCCTTCCGCCCCCTAAAAGGGAGAAGAAAGTCCTGTGCTTGGGACATCTGCTCAGAAACAGGGGATGCAGAAATTAGGTCAAGTCCTGCCTGACGCTGAGGGATCCTGACGCGTGCTGGCTCAGGTGCTCCTGGCGCTCCGACACAGAGCTTTCAGCCATGGCAGCAGGGAAAGCTGCAGCCACCACAGCCCCTGGGGCCACCCCCCCCCAGGAGGCACCTCCAAGGACCGTGGATGTAGGGCACAGAGATGTCATTGCACCGCTGCACTGGGGGCCAGCACGGTACAGCTCATGCATCCCAACCCGTCACTCCGTGCTACCCACCACCACCACCTCTCTCCTTTGCTCCCAGGTGTCATTTCCAATACTCCACCTGTGCTCCCTCTGCACGCTCTGGTTGTGCTTTTAGGGATGTGGCCTGCTTTGGATGCCCTTTTCTCCTGGGGGCTGGGCTGGATTATTAGCAGTCCATCACCCTTTGGGAACTATGGCTCTCAAATGCCCCAGTTTTGCACATTTTTTTGTCCTAAATGGTCTTTCAGAAGAAACTAGTGAGGCAAAGTATGGAACAGATGCACTGAAAAATAAGAAAATGAAATCCCCTCCAACCACTGCACTATTTGCAAAGAGCAAAAAATGAGCAGGTATTTGATGTTGATCAAATATTTGCTATTATAACACTTCAGGCTTTGTTCAGCAATAATAGGAGCAATAATAGGAGTTTTTCCACCTATGCTATCAGATCAGCCTTCAGAGAAGAGTCACCTAATGCAAACAGTCATGCACTTCTTTCAGCCAAGTCTGAAATCCTAACTGCACAAACGAGAATCAGGAAGGTGACATTGCCTGGAAACCTCTAAACTGACAAATGAGTGCATCTTGGGATGGCCTTGCTCCATGGTCTCAGTCAGAGCTATAAGTTTAATTTGAAAATCAGGATAGTGCTCAATCTTAAAGTACGTGCTTAAGTTCCTTGCTTAAACCTCAGCATGTGTTTAAATGCTGTTTGCAGGGACAGACTATCCTGATGATCCAAGCTGATATACGTCATGGAGCATGTCCTATGGGGAAATCACTTGGCAATTTATTTTGGGTTTGAGATAGGATTTGTGTGCACATGAAAAACGCTGTGTGACTTATGCCTGGGCGATACGATGCTTTGGGAAACATCTCATGCATTATTAAATCCTTCTGAGATTCGGAACTCTGCCTTCTCTACTGTTGGTTTAATTCCTAGACAAATGGAAAATGCTCAGGGAAACCACCAGGCCAATAATATAGATGCACATGCACCCTCAAAGACAGCATTTGCCCGAACAGCAGGCCAGGAGACAAAGCAAAACCAGGCATAAGGACAGAGACCAGCATGGGGTCATCTGAGTCAAAAAGATGCCCACCATGCCCACTGACTATGTCCATCAGGGCCACATCCCCATGGTTCTTAACACCCCCAGGGACGGTGACCCCGCCACCTCCTCGGTCAGCCTGTGCCAATGCCTGACTGCTCTTTCTGAGAAGAAACATTTCCTAATATCCAACCTGAGGAATCCCACCGAGGAATTAGGATTATGGAGGAGTCTGAGACAAGGAAGAGCTGGTGGCTGTTCTAGGCAGGTCACAGCACCATGGGCATTTGTGGCTGTAGGAGGAGGCGATCCATGGGCTGTCCCCAAAGGTGGGAGAGGGGTGACCCAGGGCCACTCAGCAGCTCTGTGCTGTGGAACTGGAGACCAGCTCATGAAGCCCAGCATCTCCCCACCCAGAGGAACCATGTGCTGGTGTTGTTCCCACCATACTGCTCTGTGCCAGACGTACAGAGACGTTTGTCTTCCAAATACACACCTGCCAACGGAACCACAGAAAGCTCAGTTTTGGTGAAAATGCTCTTCTCTGCCAGCTGCAAATCCAGAAACCTCCATTTTCCTCCTTGCAGCGCAGGTGCCCCTCTGATCAAAAGGAAAACAAGTCCTTTCTTGAATACAGCCTTTCATTTTGCAGAAGCGCCTTCCTCACACATCAGAACTAATCTCAGTGCAGGTAGTTTCCCACTTGTAGCTCAACCTTCTTTGTGGGAAACTTTATTCTTGGACAAGCGTATAAATGCTCGGCCAAATTAGCCATTGCTGCAAATGGTCTCTTAAAGGCAGCCAGGGTGGGATTAGTCATTCCCATTTGCTCCACGCGGCACCTGCCAAACTCTACACAGCCCCTTGCTGCATTTCATGGGAAGTGGATGGGATCTGACGGTATCATCTTTGATTTTTCTCTGCAAGGTATTTTATTTCTCCTGGAGCTCCCAGAGCTCAGGCTTGGACGTGTTTATGACATGGCTTGATGTTAATGTGAATTTTCCGTGCCCCACGGTTGCATTCTTGCTTCTCATTCCCCCACGTTACTCCACTCTGATCTACCACTTGTATTTTTCTTTCCCCCACCTTCCAGCTTTATGGCAAAACTCATCACTTGGAGCAGCGGGTGGAATGCTCAGAGCAGAAAGCCATTTGTCTTCTGCTCAGGATGCCACACCATCTCCATCTCACCCATCCTCCCCAGCTGCTGGTGGAGGAGGAAAGGAGAAAGTGCTCCCTCATCCCTCTGCTTTGGAGCAATTACACTGAAATTAATTCACTTCAACACAGCTGACCTGAAGGTCACGTCAGAAAGCACTGATAACACCTTCAAACAGGTTTGGAGCCTCTACCATGGCCATCCTTCTCATCACAGAGGCTGTTGGGGAAACCAAGGGCAGCCTCCCACCACCTCCAGTAGCCCTGGCATACATGTTTCTATCTCCTCTCCCTCAAACAAAGCCAGGGGGACCTCACAATGAGTGCCATTGAAGAGATAAGCATGCTCTCCTCCGTTGTTGACTTTTGAGTGGCATTTCCTCCACCAGGAATGTGCCCCACAACAAGGTATTTATACCTGGCTGCAACACAAGCTTGCTTTTCAGCAGAGCCCACTGTGCATACCGCACAGAGGTGTTGGGAGGATTAATTACTTAGTGTTTGCAGAGGGCTTTGAAGATAAAATGTGCCAAGTAATTATTATGTGTTTTACTGATTTGGGCATGTATGGGCACTTTTTTTTAAATGGTTTGTTGATTTTGTTGACTGGCAATGCAGGACAAAGCGACATTTCTTGTGAGGTTTCTTTTTTTAAAACATTTTTAATGGGCTTTTTAATTGCAGTATTTACTTTAGTCACCTATTAAATAGCTAATTACTTATGATCCTGTTTAGATTTGTGTTTAGCACAGACAACAATTACATCTTTTCTCCCACAGTTGCTGCATTACAAGCTGGACTCACTCTATTTTTTGCCATGTAAACTGAGGACTTTCTGACTGCAACAACTTATTTTCCTGGTTATCCTCCACAAGGGGGAACTGATCTCAGTAAAGGCTTCTCTGGGTTGCTCCCGACAAAAGGAATATGAAAAAAGATGATGTATAAACACGATGGATCTTTTGCCCAAGTTAAAGGAGTAAGCAGGACAGCAGAGTGGGTGGAGAGGCCAAGACAACAGGGAGGCACAGCTCAAGATATTTCATGGAGGGCAACCCAAGACAGCCAACCAGCACCTTCCTGTCGGTTTGATGTCCTTCGTGGTATGTAAACCACCATTTCCACATCCACAAACACCCAATTAAAGAGAAAGACCTCATTAAACAGAATTTGACAGATCGCTTCTATTTTACTTCCTCACCGTTTAACACCACAGTTAAGTTCCTCTGCAGCACGCAGGTGTTTGTGCAAGGCTGAACTGAGCTCAAAAATTGCCAACACTGACAACCAGACAGAAAGGGTCTCCCCTCTGGTGTGCCCTTAATCCAATTTTGTGCTGCTCAATAATCTCCTACAAAGGCATATCATAGAATCAGGTTGGAAGGTTGGAAAAGACCTCTTAGATCACCAACCCCAACCCACCCCACCATGCCCATTGACCGTGTCCCTCAGTGCCAAATCCCTACAGCTCCTGAACACCTCCAGGGATGGTGACCTCACCACTTCCCTGGGCAGCCTGTGTCAGTGCATCACCGCTCTTTTTGAGAAGACATTTTTCCTAATATCCAACCTAAACCTCCTCGGGCACAGCTTGAGGCCATCACCTCTCATCCTATCACTGTTACTGGAGCAGAGGCCAACCCCCACCTCGCCACAACCTCCTTTCAGGGAGCTGTAGATGAGGTCTCCCCTGGGACTCTTCCAAACTGAGCAATCCCAGTTCCCCATAGAACTTCTATTCTACATCCTTCACAGTTTCATTCCTCTTCTCTAGACACACTCCAGGGCCTCAGCATCTTTTTTGTAGTGAGGGGCTCAAAACTGAACACGGTACTTGAGGTGCGGCCTCACCATTTCTAAGCCCATCCCATGCTGAAACAACACCTTGTCCCGCAGGTTGAGCTGAAGACCTTCCCAAGAATGGAACACGAACACACGATCTCTCTTTGCTAGCCAGCATTTGATTGTGCCTCTCAATTCTCCTCCATAGGCTTTGTTTTCCTCCACGCAGGCTGCCAAGGAAGCAGCTGCGCTCAGAGGTGCAAAGGAAGAGGTCAGGGTGAGGAGGTGAAAAGGAATTCCTGCTGTCTGCTGCTATCTGCCCCTACTTGCACCTGAGCCAGCCACTTCAGGTCTTGTTTTCTGTTGCGGAACTCATACAGACTCAGCCTCATCTCAGTGCGAGGCCTCACCAGCGGCCAGGCAACTCCAGGAGGAGAAGCTGCCATGCACGAGGACAGAGCTGGCACCTCACAGTATTCTGCAGGGAGCCCAGGTCTCTGTGCTTGCTTCTCACAGGCATTACAGCAGTGCTGTGCATTGCCAGAACTCTGGGTTTTGCCCCAGAAATGCACAGCAGGTGCAGCACTGTGGAGGATGCTCACCAGGAGAAAAATCCCTCCAGGCCCGCTTGTCCGCAGGCCCAGCTGAGGACATGACGATCCCGCCAACGACTGCATACACTAAAATCTTTACAAGCACAGCAGCCCCCCCAGGAGCCCTGCCATCAGCTTCATGGTGCTCTACATCCCGAACCCCAAAGGGCAGCCCAGATAAGGGCTATCAAGTTTTTCCAGGCACAGTACTCAAAGAAACAGAAAAACAACCGTCTCATTGTTTGGAGCATCCCTGAATACTGCCAGTAAAGATCTGGTCAACTTTCCACAGTCTGCGGCTTTGGAGATTTTTCCATCGGGGTGATTTATTTCATCAAAACAGCTCTCAGGCCACCAGCTGTTAAAGCACTTGTGGAAAGGGCCGACTCAGTGCTCATTATTCACTGTAGGTTTCCCCTAATAGAATCAAACCGGTTAATAAGTGCTAATGCCAGTAACAACGTCCTCTGTACTTTGACCTAAATTCTCCTCCTGCTCCTGAGGGGGTGGGTGCAGGAATAGTACTGCAGTGCTTCCCCCAGTGCATGGAATGGGCAACCCATGCAAGCAGTCCTTACCCACTGTGTTTTGGGAGCATTTTGAAGTCCAGGCTCTGCTATATCAGCCACTGTGCATCGCTCTACCCAAAAGCACTGATCCCAAACAGCTCTGCATGGAGCTTTGGTCTCAGTCCCTGTTCTCCAAGGCGACCTTTCTCTGCTCCACGCAGTTCAGAAAGTCAACACTGTTTTTTTAACAAAAGGAGAAGTGGCACAAGCAGTTTTCTTTGCCCGGTAATTGCACAGCCAACTTATGTGCACAGTAAGAAAGAAAATATTACTGTGAAATTAAGACTTTTTTTGCCCTTTCTTTTTTTCCCCGGGAATAATCAGATCTGTATAAATACTTCAAAGGTCATCGTATTTTTGCCAGGTTCATTTGTCATGTTAGATTCAAGTGAAATGGTTCGTTTAGTTCCTTTCATTGCTACATAATCCCACTTGCAGTTTTAGGCGTATGAATCATGTGTGTGCACACAGCACTGCGACAAAAGCAGTGCACACAAACAAGTGTAGGGCAGAGGGAGGTGGTTCAGGAAGGAGAACTGGGGTGAAACAGGGTGACTTTACTCCAGCTGTTCCCCATCAAAGTATACATTGCTGCCCAAGGTGTCAGCCCTGCAGTACTGCTGATGGAGGAGGCCATCCTTAGGTTTCAGTGTTAACACAAGCATAGGGAAGAGCTAAGTGGTTCAGGAGGGAGAACGGGGATGAAACAGCATGACTACTCCAGCTGCTCTCAATCCCAATCAAAGCCAAGGAGCTGGCCCTGGAGTACCGCTGCTGGAGATGGCCACCCTTAGGTTTCAGGGTTAACGCTTCGGGGTGCTGGGAGCATTACTGTCACCTCCCAGCTGACTCCTGCACTGCACCACCTCTGCCCATGCTCTCCAGAAGAGCTTAGGCAGCCAAAGGGAGGAAGGAAGGAAGGAATATAAGCTCCTCCAGCCACCGAGCTAACGGGTTTCAATGTGCAATTAGTATCATTCTTGAAAATCCATGTCATGTCAACACTAAATGTGTTTAACTTCTGTTTCCTCATTATTCTGAATCTCATTTTTTTTCTGCTACATTAAGGAGATATTATTTTTTCCCCACAGAAACCCTTTCTCACGTGAATTTTCGCAGGTCATTAAGAGATGACTGAAAACCTCCCAGCCTTTTCTTTGCATGCTAAACCTTTGCCTGAGGAGGGACAAGTATCCACTGCACAGCTGACAGTTTTGACAAAATCTGATGCACTGAGCAGAGGTTAACAAATCCCCCCTTTGTCTTGGGTAGCACAGTTCTTTAGAACTACTTATGCATGCTAGCAATTAAAGACTAGTTTTCCTGTATTGGTAATAGTAATTGGATGGGATTTCAGACTGCCCTGAAAATCCCAAACAGCCCAAGGGAGCTGATTTCAGAGATTAGTCAGCACATGTCCGCATGGTTAGTACTGGGAAAAATCAGCTACCTTGAGGGGCAGAGTCCACTCTGAGTTGCTTGCAAAGACATTCTCTCTACCCATTCCCACCTGCACTCCAGGCACAAGGCCATGGTGATGGGCTCAGGGCACTGCAGTACTCCAGCTGGGAGAGCCAGGGAAATGCATTCAGCTGCTGAACGCAGACTGGTGTGGCCCAAGTTCCACATTACACGATGTTTTTGCTCTCAAAAGTCATTTTATTTTGAGTTGTAGTTGAAAGCCAGCACAACTGCAAAGTTTTGAGTGGCGACGCGCGTTCTTTCACTTGCCTTGAGACAGACAGACAAACTTAGGAAACGCCACAGAAATCAGCTCTGCAAAGAAAATGCAAGAATTGAACAGTTCAGCTTTCAAGAGTCAGATAATGGCAAACAGAAGGTTGAACTTTTCCCCTCGTGTGCATATGCATCATGATTCATTGCTTACTCCTCTTATGCTATTCCTCAGCTATTGCAGCATGCCATAATTTGTCTCAAGAGGCAAACAGTAGTTTGCAGAGCTGCATACTTGTCTCTGAGCAGCACGGCAAGACTGAGCTCGCAGCACATCCCCTGCACTGTGCCCAGTGCACTATAGCTAACAGCAAGCTTGCTGGTGTCAGGGAGAAGCACGAACAGGGCTGCTCCCTAAAGGAAAACCAAGAAAAACCAAGCAGCAGCTCAGGAACAAGGCAAGGAGCAGGCAGCCCTGCAGCATAACTCAGGCAGGATGGACAAACAAGGGCTGAGCTCCAGTGGAGCCTGGAGGGCTGTTGGTGCCACAGGACACTAAGCTGGTGTCTATGAAGCATGACCACCTGGATTCTACCTTCAGGTATCTCAAGCCCAGCAGCCAGTGGGCTGTGCAAGGTTTTGACCCTTGAGATGAGAAGCACTGCTAGGTTTGAGTCACTGCTGGCAGCATCCTATGAGGAGCTCATCATCCCCAAAGCACAGCTCAGAAAGAGCCCAGCTGGAGCAGGGAAGCTGGAAGTCACAGCTTTGGATCCACTAATCCGTATCACTGCTCCTCCAGCCAGCTGGGACTGGTATGTCCTGGCATGATGAACATCTCTGCAAACAGGTCCCTGAGCAAACCTCTCATTCAACCGTCGTGATGATACCACTAAAGTCAGCACAACCTCAACCCAGCCAGGCCTGCTGCCCACAGGGTGCATGCTGCACGCTGAGTAATCAGCAAATCCCGTGCTGATGAGCCCCAGGAGACGGGCAGAGATCAGCACTGAGACAGGCGGTGCTGGGAAGCATGGACCTCCGCATTCAGAAAGATCTCGCCACAGGAGGAACGCGGCTTAAATCTTGCAAGCAATAAAAAGTAATGGGAAACAGATGCTGCCGTACCTTAGATTAGAATCTATGTTTAGATTTCCAAGATAAAAATTATCTCCTATACTTCGGCTAATGTAATGCTGATATGATAAATGGATTTTTTACGGAGTCTGAAAACAGCGCGACTGCTTCAAAACGCAACCTGATCTGGAGCTGTCTGCAGCAGATGGGGAGGGAAATGGGGCTGGCCCCTTCTTAACTTACTTGAACCCTATTTTTTTTTGAAACCTATATTTGCTCCATAAGTGGTCTGACATCCTTCACTATCCCACACTGAGTCACGCGGTCTACAGCAGGGTCACAGTCATGGGTTGATGGTTGGACTGGATGATCTTAGTGGTCTTTCCAACCTTAATGATTCTTGTCTACCCCTCTCCCCATAACACCTATTGAAGCTGAGTTTCCTACCACGCTGTGTCTGCCTTTTCCCACCTCTTTTTCACTGTCCCATTGAAGCCGTGGCCACAAAGGGCGGATACAGCCTTTTCTTGGTCTGCAGCCAACAGGGCCAATGGCAAAAGGAAGAAAAAAAAAAAAAAAGAGGGGAAGAATAAAGGAAAGAGATTTTTTTTTTCTAAATTATTTTTATTATTATTTTCCAGCCTGAAAATTCTTGGCAACGTAAACCTCATCAATTCCTTCTAGCATTATAAGAGAAGATTATGTAATATTTACAGTGATATTAATGCAATCAATCAGCGTCAGCAAGTGGAGATGTAGGAGCCAGCTATGCACACGAGAGAAAAAGTGGGGAAAAGGAAAGCACAAAGGGGTCCCTGTGATGGCTGGGGAGGGATGCCAAATACTTTCTCTGCTTTCCAAGCTAGTGGTATACAAAATAACACAATCAGCTTTGGCCCAGTTCATTAAAAATAATTAACTTGACTGCTCGGTGACTTCCCTGCAGATTTGAGATGCCCAGCAGTGCCCAGGCACACGCATAAACACCTTTCCTCCTCCCATTCAACTGAGAAGACTTTGCCCAGCCCTGTTCCAGCTCAGTCCCAAATGACATAAAAGGAGCCCTTGACGGATCTTAGGTTACTGGGAATGGCAAAAGTGTAATGGATCGAGAGCCCACACCAAACAGAAGGGCTTTGCCACTGCCCCATGGCTGAAAAGAGGCCCATTCTTCCTGAGGGGTGCGTCCTGCAGCCACCAGGCAAGGGACTTCGCAGTTCTGAAAGTCACATAAATAGCTACTTCAACACTTCGTTCACTTTTCCTGTTTTGTTTTTTTTGTTTGTTTGTTTTGGTGCAAATGTTGGGGTCCAGAGGGGATTGTTTCCAGAGCTTGACTTCTACATGGCTGCTGGAGAAATCTTTGGCTGCAGGGAAGAGGCATCATTGTGCCACAGGGCGGTGGAAAGCGGGATGTGCAGCTTGCATGGAGCTGGGGGCATGCTGAGGAGCAACATCTGGGAGGCGTGCTCTGCTCCCTGCCTACCAGGGTGGAAACATGCTCAGGAATTGCTAAACCTTATCTCAGAATGAGTCTTTCCCAAATAACAGCTGTTGAGGTTTGGACCTCAGGTTGCAGTTTGGCAGAGGTGAAGTCTTGTGATTCAGACCTTGATGTGGGGATTCTCGTGCTCTGAGGATGCTGGGACCAGGAGGCATCAGTACTCTAACTGACAGGCTCTTTTCCTCAGTAGAAATGGGCAAATCAGTTCAGAAGAACAGATCAGGCCTCACATACAAAAACAAGATGAATACTGCCTTCAAAAGAGACCAGAATGCCCACATTAACTTAGTTTTCTTCATTTTGAGACATTTGTGTAACTGTCAGAATACCAAGTAGGATGGTTCTCCCACACCAGTACAAGATCTGGTCATTAGAAATGGAAACATTACTTGAGAAATCTCAGCAAGGATCCTGATATGATTAAGAAAAACTCAAATGATGGCGTGAGTAGATGTCTACAGCCATGCAGCATTAACTACAGATGACTTGGCTGCCTAAGAATTCATCTTTACTGCTGCAGTGAAGAAAACCTATTTATGTGTCATTCAGGGAGACGAAACCTGCTGTTTTTAAAATCAATCACTGCAGTAAAAGAACAGGAGGAAAGTACCAGATTTTTTCCTGCAATAGTGTCTGTTACCCCAAACACACACCAGAAGTGTGTTTGGGTCAGAGGTACCCAGGGAAGGTCTCTCTCCACAGCCCCCTGCCAGAAGTTACCTTGAGGAAGCTCCCACGCCTTCTCTAACACCAACCTTGGTGGAAAGGGCGAGGACAGCACAGTGGCAGAGCATCTGCTACTGAGTTCCCGACCATGTGCAGATGGAGATTAGGCGAAAGCAGATGCCCCCTTTAACCCCAAGTTTGGAAAGAGCTGGTGCTTCGGCCACGATTGAGAAATGCCCATTCTCCAGAGAAAAATCAGCATGCAGGAGGCAGTCTGTTTTCCAAGAGCAAACCTCCCAAAATAGTTTGGCAGTAACAGCCAGTCATCTTTGACCACGCAGTCAACATGCAATCATTTTGGGCTCCTTTCCATTTAGGAGTATGACTCCTGGGGAAAGCTTGACATCAGCTTCTGCCCTGGTCAGAGAGTGCAAAATCCATCTGAAGCCAAGTTTGTTGCCTTTTTGACTCCTGAGCCACGCTCTCTGTTCCCCTCTGACCCAGAAAGCTGAATTTCTAGTGACACGAGCAGGAATTCCTACAATAAGACCCTTGTGCACAGATGGAAGAGCAAACTGCTTTGACCACCAAGCAACCACGAACCACTTCCATTAACTCCAACCTTTTCCTCCCAGCTTTAAGTTTCCTCATATACTTTTGGAAGCTTCTTTCTAGGTGAAGTTCAGTGCTTTCTGAGAAAAATGGCTCCTTTTTGCTTTTATAGGGACTTATTCCTCATGCTATGGAGGCATCTACCAGGTGCCCTGGAAATCTCCATCACTAGAACAAATAAACAAATAAATTAGCTGGCTGATATTTTATCTCTGTATATACCATACTATAGAGAGATTTCTCTTCCAGTGAGCAGTTAAAGAGCATGAATTAACCTCACACGCAGGGAAGAGTCTGATCTTCACAATCTGGCCATGCCTTTCTCAACACCAAACTGATCAAGAACTGGAATGTGACAGGAGAGCAGCCTGAAAACACAAACTCTCACTTTAGAAGCAGCAGTCATTTTCTTGGGCTGTGGTGATATTCACAGCTTTCTCCAGAAGTCTCACTGAGGCAAAAGTTATGCAATGCTCTGACTGTACGTTTATCCACACTCGTGATGCTGTAGCAATCTGGTTGCTCAGCTAGAGTCTGCAGCCAAAATATATTAAGAAATGAGCCCACAAGTTGAACATATGCTATCAGCAAAATCTCATTTCACAGTTGCCACTTACTATTTCAGAACAGGAGGGGAACGCACGTGGGGCTTTTCTTGGGACAGGAACAGCAAAGCCCTGAATTCACTGACATCTTCAGTAATGCCACAGTACAAAAGCATCCCATTTTGATCTACCCAGCTAGGGGTTATGAGAGGAATCATTAACAAACTTAGTTACAACAAGATGTTGGCCATCCCCTACCACCATGCTGCAGGCTAACATGGAGTAAAAGTGACTGAGCCGTGGGTGAGCTCGTAATGAAAGATTGCCCATCAAGAGCTGCTCATCTCAGACCAGGAGAGCCCCAGGCTTGGCCAGCAGTCCTGGCTAATGCTGGGCCCATCCTGTTTGATTATAAACACAGAGCAGCACTTGGCTGCTGCTTTCGTCTGCCTTTCCATTTGTGCTGATAACACACATATTTGTAAAGGCGATGCTAATTGCCGTACTAGATTTATTAGCATGAATATTATCCATCCCTTCCTTTCACCCCCCCATCTCCAGTCCCATTCATCATTTTTACGAGAGGCTGAGTGATCCGACGCGGGGACCACACCTCCCTGCTTTCTGGGGATGGCAATATGAACATGGGTGTAACAATCACCCATAGATCGAACAGCTCTGTACAAAAGGTGGGTGAGAGGCCGAGCTGTGTGCTTTCTCCCGAGCAACAAAAGGTGCCAGCAATGTGGCATCTATTTGTCAGTGGGGCAATGAGAACAGAGAGCTTTTGGGGAGGGATCCAAACCACATCCTCCCATCAGACCCCACTAAAACGGCTGGGTGTGTAGGATGGAGCTATATAAAGCCACGAGGATAACAGCCGCTGCTTGGTGCCAGGCTTGGAGCTGAACCAGTTGTACAGGAGGAAAGTTACGGGCCTCTGGTGGAATGTAAATGGTGTTCCTGCACGCAGCAGAAAGCACACGCCTGGTGTCTGCGTGGATCCTCACAAACTGCATCTTTCAATGTAAGCAGCGGCGGTGCCAAACAATTACGATGTTTATAGAAACTGATGGCCTACATCTGTTTAAAATACTACTCAGTGTTTAGACGGATGGAATAGAAAACATTCTGCAAAGAGTAAGCATAAATTGTATGGTTTTATGGACTTTTTTTTTTTTTTTTAAAGCAAGTGCTCACACTACATTGATTAACTACACGGATTCATTAGCGCTGTGAGTGCTGCAGAGTGAACGCATGCCGTAAACCTGCCTTCCTGTGATAGAGAGTCAACCAAATGTAAGGAGGTTCTTCCAGAGGATAAACCCTGTTTGGGACCAGGCTGAGGTAAGGATGTAGGCTCACATCCCAGCACCTTCAGAGCCTTCCTGCTGCATCTTAAGCAACCAGGGACTGATTCAGCAACAGCCAAACCCCAGGACTTACAGAGATTTGGCAAATCATCTTTGGCAAGAGCTGCCCAAGCAATACGTACGACATGACAACACCCACTTTCTCACACACATGCACCTAAAGGCTTCCCTGCATGGTCATCCTCAGCTTGCTGTTCTTTGGGTATGGCCTGCTGCTTTTCCACCTCAATAGCCACAGCAGCCTTTCTTCATCAGCAACCTGAAATCCTTCTGCAAGTCTCCCCACTTTGGGTGATGCTGTTTTGAAACAAAGGACCCCATTCATCACAGAAGCCTTTGGAGTTCACTTTCCAATTTTTTTTTGTTTGTCTTAGGGGGGTGGTGGTGTAAGTTTTACGGGCAAAACACACAGATACCCCAGAAGGGACACCCTGCTCTGGAGCTCATTATAAACACATCCCCTTGGGCATGGCTCCTGTGCGGCAAGTGGGAAAGTCTGTTACACTGAGAACAAACGTACAGCATAAAAAACCCAGCTCCAGAGCTTTCCCATAGTTAATTTCCAGGGTTATTATGTTGTATAGCGTAGTAAAAGACTTACAGTTTCCATTCTTCTTTTTTCTCCCACCCAATCCCTTGTATTTTTAAGACCACTTATGTCACACACACAAGACTCCAGTACGAAAAGGCAGCCACATCAAACGCAGCATTGCAAACAAGCAGACAGCATCTCTTCCAAGCTCCCATTTTTATCTCAGTCTGTGCACTGCAAATTAATATGCAAATTATGTAAATAAGAAGCGTTTGTAAATTGGAAGTCATTCTCCCTGGAACTGGCTACTCCCAGGCATTGCATAAGCACTGCAGAATTCAGAGTGGGATTGTGGCCATGGATATCTCTGGATGAAGCACTACATCCTTCAGCGTAAATCCCTGGACCAATGGAGGGGCTATTCCAGAGCAGCTCTGCAGGTGAGCAAGAGGAACCGCGACTCTTCTTGCTCAGACCCAAGACAACAAGTAAGTCCAGCTCAGGGTGCTCAGATTCAAGCAAGAAGCTGGATGGGACTGCATCTTCCCTTTGGGGATGCCCTCTGCAGCATCAAGATGGTGTTAGCACTACACCTACAGCTAAGCTACTGCAAAAGCTCTACACGCACCCAGCTCCATGGCTTGGATGCTTCACTCTGCTTGCTCCCATAGAGGAGCATCCCACCTCCTGGCCAGTGACTCTGGCCACACATGGCCCTGCATTAGTGTTCCAGCACCACTGCCTCTCCCCGAGTCCTGGAGCAGAGCTGTATAAAGCATGCAGACATTTTCATCACTTTACTTATGGCTGCCCTGAGGGAATCTGCATGAGATTACCCAGTGCTCTTTAAATCGGTCCCAGAACAACCATTTCCAGCAGAGTTGTTCTTTCCTCTGTAAGCAAACCCCTTTCTTCAGACCAACTTGGCTGTTACACCAGAGCAACGTCTGTTTATACCAACTACAGAGGTTGTTCTTTCCACCAGGATGGATGGGTTGGCTTCTCCTCAAATCCACCCAACAGTTTCAGTCCAGCTGCATGGCCACTTTCAGACATCTGACACAATCCCCACCTAACGGAGCTTTCCAAGTTGCCCCTGGTAACGGCAGGGATGGGTCTGAGGCTTGCAGGGATAGTTACCGTGACTGTGCACTAGAGCAAGGCCAAGCCACCACTGCCCTCTGCATGGGAACAGTCTTGGGAACATCTCTGGTCAATGCTGAAGGACCTCAGTAGTTTCCAAGATCAGCTCTATCCAAAGGTACATAGCACCGCTGCCTCTGCAAGGATCAAGCTCAGGGCTCTGAGATAACAAGTTGGCCCTATACAGCCAATGCCTGGACCTGCTACAGGCCAATATTTCTATTGGAGCTGACTCTGAGACTGCTCACATCAGCATTTAGCTGGAGGAAATCCCAGCTGCAAGCCCGCCGGGATCAGGGGAATCAAAGTGTTACCAATAAAGAGCCATTTCTCACCCTTCCAAATCCACACTCCAAACAGTAGGATGCAAAAGGGAGGATTTCTCATAAGCTGAACTACTCCTGCAGGAAATGGCACATTTAGCACTTGTTTCATGACTTCATTTCACCCCCATTTCCTCTGTACCCCTATCCCAAGCTCTGCAGACAGCAACAGCAGCACGCTATCTCTGTCAGCAAATCCCTTGATCTTTAAGAGGAGCCCTGTGCACTCCTGCCAGGGTGACCTGGAGGCAGAGGGTCCACACATGCCTCCTGCCTAGTCCCCAGCACCACCACCACCTCCTCCCTCCAGCATTACCCCACAAATCACAGTGGCACCAGATTAAGCCTTCAGCTGTATTATTTCTTGAGGTTGACTCATCACAAATGTTGACAGTAAGGATCAGCTGTTAAGTAACAAGCCAGAAAACCAATTTCTTTCCATATATTCAATAAAGTCCTGTTGCTTCCTTCAGAGCACCACGTTATTAACGGGCCCAAGAGGAAATCACTCTTTGGATTTGGAAAGTCGACATTAATGGGTTCAGACTGCAATAGAGGGCATGCTCATTTTGCAATTGAGTTACTTGCTCTGATACACTCTTGATGCTATTTTCCTGGCAAATTGTGATTGCTAATAAATTGCAATAACTTTGAGTTTACGTTATGAGTCACAGAAGATTACATTGGGCAGTAATGATGTTCCCAAAGCGGAGGGTCTCTCAGTGAAATATCTTGCATATGGAAGCAATTCAGAATTTACAGATTCAGAGAATGAAGCCTACATATTACTGATGAAGAAACCATATTTTGATAAGATAATAGGCAGAAAAACATGCTAACAGGCGCATTTCTTAAAGAAAAGAGAATATGAAGCTCCTAACATCTTCTGGTAACTCAGGCTTCACCCAAAGTCTTTTGAAGCAAATAGATTAAATCCTCCAGGCTTCCACAGGGCTGAAGATCAAGTCTTCACCCTTCCTCACAACAGGAACACGCTCCGGGTCAGCTCGCACCATCCCAGAACGCTTTATCCTACAATATCCCAGCCTCCTGCTTATTATAAGCTGAAATCTGTTTATTTCCTTTAATATTTAACTCTCCCTCAGTGTCTCATTTTGAATCCCCCTCCCCAGGGCAGCTAAAGCAGGAGTTTTAATTTTATTGCTGGTAGTACAACTTCTTTTTTTTTTTTTAATATTATTTTTAAAAGCACTGTTTACACAGAACAGCCCCGCTCCTCTCTGGTTTGTCTTTTTCTTCCCAGGCATTTCCTAGCTGCCGTGCTCAGGCTCCACCTCGTCATGTAAATCCAATTTAATTTGCACAGTTCTGCTTGACTGGGGCTGTTTGCTAATAAGTTCAAGCTCCATGAAAAATTCCAACCAGGTGATACAGTCAGAGGCAGCAGCTTCTAATGCCATATGCAGCGAGGATCTTCACAACACACCCCAAGAGGAGGCAGGTGGCTTTCAAGGCTGTTTGGCCTTTTATTTCCCATAATGACTTTCGATTCCCAACAGTTAAACCTTGTTTTGCTTTATGACCCATTTCTGCCTCAAAATCCATTCTGCCCCCAGGTTATTGATACAGTTGGGAAACTTACTGCGTTTACTTTTTTTTTTTTGAGTAAACAGTTTGTTTCTTTTCAGGCAGTAATTTCAAACTAAGGCTGTGTCCATGCTTGTACCAAGAGCTCTAATGCTGCGCTGGTAGCTGGACTTCTCCATCCTGCATTTTGGCAGGGAGTTGTCTCCAAAAACCTCTAGAGGGGAGATGGTAGCATGCAGGAAACTAGTGTTTATGATGAAGGAGGAGTTGTATTTTATGGTTTCACTTCCACTGCTTCTCAGTGGGTGGAATTCTGTGAACACTCGATACGCTAAAGAGCAAACATCCCCCTCACAAGTGGGAGATAGTTGAGCTTAGGAGGGCCAGTACAAAACCCAGAGCTAGATCAGAAATTTAAAGGAAATTTTCAGAATCCCCTTCTGCTATATGCAGAGCCTGGATCGTTTTGGAGCATTCCGTCAAGCAGAAGCCCTCGCTTCATGCCTCACATTTTAATGCAGGCTTGTGCCATCCCACACAACTCATTTTTGGCCGCAGGTTCAGTCCTGAGCACAGTTTAAGCAACATTCACAACCACCGAGCAGCCACTGCTCAGCACCGGATCCCCTGTGAAACCCCTCCAAAAACAGCAGTGCTGCAGCCCTCAGCCTACCTGGGGTACAAGAGGCCAGCTGAGGGGTTAGGCAGCATTCCACCTACCTTCCTCCGCAAGAAAGAGAGCCCTCAGCTTTTGTTCCCCTTAGTCAATAAAACCAAAAAAATACTCCTCCAAGGGCTTTGTAAATAAATACAGGATGCCATGACAGCTCAGGTGATTTATTGGCACTTAACATTATGAGGGTGATAGAGAGCACTGCAATAGTTAAGTACCACGGTCATGGCCATTATAAACATTTTTTTAGAGGGGTTTATTGCAGAGCTGTAAAAGTAAGCTCTAGGCTAGGAGCTGGCAAGCGAGTTCTCTCTACCTTTGAAGTATTTATTGACATTAGAAATTTGGGAGGGGGGGGAGAAAAAAAAAAATCAATTTGGAAACTTTGAACAGCAAGGTTTAAGAAGCAAGCAGATAAGAGAAGGGGAAAGGAGGAAAGGGAGCAGTGCTGCTAGGACAAGGAATGGTCAGGGAATGGCTTGCCAGGGAGAACTTGTCAGTTCACCTTTTTCCATGCACATGTGACTCACAAAGCAGTGGTTTCTAAAAAGTTTCTGTCTTTCAAAATATTTGCCCAGCCATTTCCATGCAGTTATGGGTGTGTGAATTACAGCTTCGCGTAGCAGGGAGGCAAGTCACCCCCAGGCACAGCATGCCATCAAGCACTACTGGGAAGGCTGCAGATCACGCCTGGCCCTCACTTTCCATGGAGGAGTAGAAATCTGTGCCCGAGCAGCTCAGCTCTGCCAAGTTACACGTTGGCAAGAGCAAGACCAGTGCACTTCAAAGGCAGGATGATTGCTTTACCATTCCCAGGAGGACTTGCCAGATGCAAGCATCTCTCATTTCAAGTCTAGAAGACACCATCATGAGTCTCCTCCAAGACAGAGGCCATTCTGCCTTTTGGTTAAATGCCCATATTCCAGCAGCATGGGCCCTACTCATCAGTTTCTCAAGCTACCTACACAGCATTGCTGCACCACAAGCAGCGCACACTGGAGCATCTCCAGGAAGACCCACACTAGCTTTTGAAGCTGACTGTGGAAAAGGACAGCATGGAAAACAGCTAGGATTGGATTTACTACCCAGCAGGACAGTTAGGGAACTGCGGCACTGAGCAACGTGGTTTAGTGGCCATAATGGTGATGGGTTGATGGTTGGATTTGATGACCTTAGTGGTCTTTTGCAACCTATATGACCCTATGAAGGGAACAGCACCTCCTCCATTAGTACCTCCCAGGGTAGCCCCCTGAACACTTTGCTGCTCAGCACCCATTCCAACAGTTCATGCATGCCCAAAGTTCCCCCTCCACCCCTGAGCACTACATCCAAGAGGGAGACATCAAGCTCTCTTCATTTCACTTCTCACTCCTCCAGGAGCGAGCCCACAGCACAACTCTGCTTTACAACATCCTTCATCAGATCGCTGCTAGGATGGGAGGAGAGGCAATCAGGAAACTCAGCTTGGAACATCTGAAACCAAACCCACCAGTTTAAGTGAAGATGAGCCCTGTCTAGAACCAACAGCAGAGATGGACCCTGTACTATTTTTATATCTGCCCTTTTCACAGCCAAGTTCACCCCCAAATCCTCCCACACACTGAATGACGGGCAGGATGGATGAGGCCAGCTCGGAACAGATGTTCAACTAATTTGCTTCCACATGTCATTAAATATTTCACATGTAGGAAAAGGATAAAAGCAAGAAGATTAAATATGGATGTCCTAAAGTCTAATTAACACCTCCACTGGTAAGCTGGGTGTGTTTTATCTTTAAAACAGAGCAACACTAGCTTCCTTCGTAACGTGGTTGAGTCCCAGGGGAGAGTGATCAGAAATAACACATTGATGTCATTTAGAATTGTTTATTATCACTGTTAAAAAGCTTGGGTAAATCCACTCATTATAAGACCAATGCAACCTTTCTGTGAATGAGTTAAACTCTGTTTTAAAATCTTGAATAAGAGCTTGAGACCGAGTATAAGAACTTGGATATGGGTGAGATGCTCTTAAGGAATTTCAACAAGGGCATTTGTTCAACCCCCCCCCCAGAAATAAAACATAAAATAAAAATCAATGCATCAAACTGTCATCACTGTGAAACACGCATGCTTCAAACTTTCCAGTTCAGCAAGGTTTTAAACATATAAAAAGCCCTAGTATTTTATAAGTGCGAGGTAAAACATAATTATAATATAAAAATGGTATAAAATAAAGAAAACTTATGTTTTATAAGCTCACCACGTTGGAAAATTTGAGGCACAGTAATCTTCTCTATAGCAGTCCCCATATTACGGTTCCAAGTTCCTCACACCTTGTAATATAATTAAGCATCCTCCCGAATGCTTTGTCACACTTGAATTTCACAGACTATCATCTGAGCAGGCTCTGATCCCCACAGCCATCCCAACGCTTGGTGGCTTGGAAATCAATTTGTTCTGAGAGCAAATATGGAAAGTGAGCCCTAGGGGTAGCTTTGGCTCTACAAACCAACTGCATACAGAGAAAGGGAGAAAAGGGACAAAAATATTTTCTTCCCAGATGCAAATGTGCAGGCAGGTGCCAAAGACTTCTAACTACATGACTTTGTATTTGGCCTGGTGACAAAATAAACCCCTGGGTAGGAAGATACAGTAGTTCTAAGCAATAGGTTAGGTTTCAATTTAAGCAAGGCCTAAATAAGTTCTTTATCAGAGGGAGCAGCATTAATATATATTTTTAATAAAATGTTGGCCCTGAGGTCATGTGTCTGAGCTGTTTTCTTTTTCGTATGTTCTAACAGTGCTTTCAGATGTTCATATCCTGCAGCTGCAGTTCCTGTGTAAGCATGGCTCACATTGCCAAACCTGGGGCAAAGGGATATTAGCACCTAACGGCTGCTTGTTGCAAACGGGCTATTCTTTGGCACAAAAACTTGTGCATCTCCGAACATCTGGGCTGAAGAAGGTAATGAAGTAAATCAAACTGAGTCAACCTCATGGTTCGCTCTGTGACTGGCCCCCTGGTAATCACTGGGGATTATTAACATGGTGGATGCTCCTCGGCTGAGTGGTTGGCTGATTGATTGCAAGAGGCATGCATGTCAAAATTGCCCCAGTTATGAGTGTAAAGCTCATAAAGGAAAAGGAAGCTCAGAAGATGGAGTATGGATCAGATAATTCTGCACCATAAGGGCACCCTTACCCTTCCTCTTGTTGTTTTTCTTTCTTCCTTGCTCTGTGGGAAGAATCGTCTAAGCAGAACATAGCTGCACCTCATGATGCATGGTCATAATCAAGTCTTCAATTCTCAGGGACTGTGTTGGTCCTGATGTTGACCTGGAAACAATGGATGAAAGGCAGAAAAAGACAGGAACTGTGTGCTGTCCTGCTTGGATGAGGTAAAGACTGAGTGGCTGATTATTTCAGCAAGGAACACACTAGCTGGAGCATGTCCCAACCCTGGTTCCCAGCTGAAACTCCATGTACATACTTTTTCCATGTCACTTCTCTACACAATTTTTTTTTCCTTGTAAGAAGATTGTCAAAGAACTACAACAGGCTTCACTAGGACCCAACTTCTACACTGTGCATTGGTCATTTCCCTTCTTAATTCAACTGAGCAAGGAGAGTCTACAAGAACAAGGACCTTCCCTATTGCATGCCTTGGACGTCTTCCACAGAGTGCGGATGCAGCACTGCTAACCCAGCTGCAGGTGCCTGGGCCAGATTGGGTGGACCATGACAATTTAGGATGGATAAAAATAACCTGTAGCATATCCAGGGCTGACTCTTAAGTGTTAGGGAGGGCAATGAGGAGCGATACTCAAATTTTGGAAGACTGAGTGGAATGTTCCAGCTCTTCTCAAAATATACAGTGGAAATAGCTAGGCTCAGAGAAAAGGACTACAGCCAGGGCAACAGGAGAAACAGCAGTGAGTCCTACTGCTGGCAGTACTAGAGGTTGAGAGCTGACTCAGAAAGCAAATTTCTTTCAAGTTGCCAGTCGTAACGTCCTCGCCTGGCCTCTGTTAATGCACTTCACTAGTGCACTGAAAGCCAAGCCCCTAGCTATGGGTCAAGCCAAAGGGAATAGGCTTGAACGTAGGGCAACTAACAAAAGAAAAGTTCTCCAGACACTTACTGTGGGCCAGAGGTGAGGTGATGTGTGATTGTTATTGCAGGCTGGGAGGTGTGGTGTGCTTGGCAGCTGCTGTTTCCATCTGCTTGCATGCGCTGGATGGAGGAAGGCAGAGGCAATTTCAGTCAGGTCATTGCCTCCAGGAACCCAAGGGCCTGTGGAGGATAGCTGCCTTCTGAATGCACAAGTCTCCTAGTAGGACTGAGTATTTGTCCCTTTGCAGAAGGGAACGCCATTTATTGCTGAAGGACTTCTATAAGGACATTATGGCATCACAAATCAGTGGACAGAACCATTACTTCTCCCTCGTATGCCTGTTCTCTTTTTCACTCAGGAGATTGTATGGAATATTCTAGTGTTTTGTTCAAAAACCTGGTCAAAAAACATTAAACCGCTTCTAGCCTGGACTGCAATCAACTACAAATGTCTGCAGAGTCAATGCACATTTTGGGTGTCAGCATAAAAAAATACTAGCTGTTAATGACCAAAGCAATATTCCAGTAAAACTGACAAACAGATTTCAATTGATATCTCAATCCTACAACATGCCATCGCTTCCTGGGACCACCAGGGTACAGTGGAAGATAAAGTCCACCCTGCAGGCAACATCAGCACACATAAGTTCAGTGTATGAGGCTACACCAGACGGTCCTGCAGACTGTGGGGATTTAATAAGGCTATCAACCAGAAGACCAGCTACTCTCTTTATTTTGGCTTATCCCATATTGAAATACAGATTATGAAGAGGAATTTCAGGCAACTTATCACAAAGGAGGCACTGCAGTTGAGAGCACATCCCACAGTATCACACTTCTCATCAGATCAGGAAAACTCCTAGAACAAGACCAGGGCTGATTTTAAGGCCATGAGTCCAAATTCCCTTCCTATGACAACCGTGCATAAAAGGAGAAATAGAGTCAACACTCATCCAGTGAGAACACCAAGTCCTGCAGCGTGGGCATCACCATGGGCTGACTCCAGAGGGAAGTGCTGGTGATGCTATTTATGAAGTGAGCGCTGACTCTCCCCCATATTTGCAGTTCACTTTTACTACTTGCAACCATCAGGCAGAAAAGCATAAATAAAATCTGCTTAATGTGACGGTCATTTTTCAAGCAGGAAGTGACACCGGTTGACACCCAGCTATTAATTTGACATGGGGTAGTAAAATCATTCGATACTGCTGGAAGAATTTTATAGGAATTAAGCAGCCTTAAGATTTATGGCCAACATACTGCTTTCATGGTGAAGCCTGGTATTTAAAGACGAGGAACATCATTTCTTTTTGCAAAGGGATTTTTTGCCCATGGAAACAGTCACTCAGGAAACCCTTGTCTTCCTATAAACTTCTTTTCCCCCCCCATCTCCCAAGTTACAAAATTTCTCTCAAATTAGTAACAGCACAAAAAGATCTTGAAAGAGGCATAGAGAAAGGGATGATTTTCAGTGGTTTGTGAATTTGACTCCTAGAGACAGAGGATGTGCTACAGCCAGAGTGATGGTGGCTACAGTTCAAGTCTCAAGGGTTGGTTTTTAAACCAGCTGTCAGATGAAACCCAAGCTGCTCATGGAGGTCTGTGCATCGTGGTGGACACCTTCAGCTAGGGCAGGGAGAAGGTAAGACTAGAGAGGCTGTAACCTGCTTGTCATAGCCATATTATGCCTAGTTCCAGCCTCACTCATAGCCCCCACCACAGGCAATAGTGGTCAGAGACACCGAGCACCTGCAGGCTACAAGCACTTGGACAACAACCAAAGACCAGCAGGAGACTCTCATTGTGCTCTGGCTCTTGATCATGTCCTGCCAGCGCTGCACTACAAAGCTTGGTTGACACACACAACATCACTTCATTTAGATGAATATTTAACGTGCACTGGGACTCTCTCCCCAAGTACAAGTCTGCAGCTCACACTCTGGCTGTGGGCGTATTAGAATAACAAACACAGTTGTGAGCACGAGGGGGAGCATGCACGGAGGGGAACTCTGCCAAGTAGAAATTGTGCACATTTTTCCTTGCAGCAGGCTCCTGTCCCACATGGCAGCAGAGCAAGGTTGCACTATCCCCCACCCTCCCGCTGGCCACTGCTGTGTGATTTTCCCTCCAGCCAAGGGAAAATGGAGGGTGGGCGGAAGCATGTGGAGATCCTTATCGCACTGCAGTCAGTAACACCACATCAACCAACATGCCTGACGTATTATACCACCTCGTGAGATGAGCCAAGTGACCCAAGCTTGTGCTTGCAGCCTCCGCCAACTCCCAGCCAGCATCACCTCTCATGCGGAGGCCAGCTCCCTGCACACCGCGTTGCTCAAGCACTCAGACTCCAAGCTCATTTTCCTAGAACTGTTTGAAATACAACAGGAAAGTCTTCCGAGCACCCAGGCTGACATGAGTGAAACCTGGATGCTTGCACAGCTTGTCTCAAGCAAAGCACTGAGAGTCAGCAGAGGGATGGTGCTAGATTAGGAGCACCTGGGAAAGGACAAGCTGTTGGGAAGGAGCAACAGACTCCAGCTCAGTTCTTTCAGCTCCCCATAGAATCGTTAAGGTCAGAAAAGATTACCAATATCATCGAATCAAACCCCAACCCACCCCACCACGCGCACTAACCATGCCCCTCAGTGCCACATCCGCACAGTTCTTGAACACCTCCAGGGACAGTGACTCCACAAATCCCAGGACAATTTGTTCCAACGCATTACTACTCTTCTGTGATTCTTTTTTTCTTAATATCCAACCTGACCCTCCTCCAAGGCAACTTAAAACCATTACCATCAGGCCCCACTGCCAGAGGGGCACAACTGTGAGCCACCTTTACCACTAGGTGAACCACAACCACTGTCCAAGTTGGTGTACAACAAGCACTAACAAGGTGAGAGCAGACAATGCTATGGGCATAGCTGTGCATTACCAGGCTCAGGTGGCTCCTAGCTTACATCCCAGCACTTTGGAGCAGAGTGGAGCCGGTCCTGACCCGCAGACAGAGCCAAAAAACTCATTGCTGTTCTCCTGTCTGCATTGCCTCCAATACACTTCATGGCCTCAGCTGGAATTCTCACACACACCAACCCGCAGTGCAAGGGCCTTTGCACCAATGAGATTTTCATGCTTGACAGCAGGAGATTTTGGGGAGCAGATGTAGTGAGAGAGGTCATGTAGGGTCACGTTGGAAATACACAGCAGAGCCAAGAACTTGCCCGGTTGAACTATATTCTCACTCAATAGCAAAACCACCAGACCATCCTTCCTCTTTAAGATATTTTCCATGCCCTAACAAGCCTGGTGAAGGACTTAATGACATCTGCGTGCTCTTGCCTGAGCAAGGACCTCATGATCTGGCAGAATGCCATGAAGAAAAAAAAAAGATGTCCAAAAAGTTATGAAAATAAAGGTATTTATCTTCATTGTTAGAAAGAGAGACTGAGCCTTTTATTTCTCTCGCTTGGAAGATTAAGCTCACAGATTTACAAAGAACTGGTTGATTACCAAAATAAATACATCACCATGCCAATTTATAGGACACAAACGTAGGAAACCCATCCAACCAAATCAGGCAAAGTGTAATTCATGTGAGAGCCCTCAGCATGTGCAAAGGGCACAGTGCATGTGGAATAAAGTACATAGGGAAAACATGCTAGAAACCTCTATCTGCAGGAACAATTCCCAGTGCAGCATACAATGGAGCTATAAAATAAATGGCTTGGCTCTCCACTGGAAGCAAAGCCCAACTGTTCTCAATGAGAAGGAGGATCATGTATCTTTATAATGAGAATTCAGTCATTTTTAAATGTTGGCTTTGCTCATATCACCACCAAATCTGTCTGCAGAGCTGACAGGCTGCAGACTTCATTTGGATTTCTAACTCTGATTATGCGTGGCAGTGATGGATACCCTAGGGTTTTCAAGGGGTTAGGGGCTGGCTTTTGTTTTTCAGTTGTTTGGGGCTTAGGATTGAGGGGGTTGCTGGGGGTATTTTTAGTGTCACTGTCCAATGAGGCCTAGAGAGCTCTTTCCTCACCTTGCAAGTTCTGATGATGTACAGAGACGAAAGTGAGCTCTGAACAAGTTCTTTATATGGGCAAAGCTACCCCTTCTGCAATGAAACCCAAGAGCAGCTTCTACTACCAGTGCTTGGTGAGATGGAGCAGAATATGTATACTGAGGCTGAATGCACCCCTGCCCTCAGAGGCATAAGCACCACCCTATGCAGCAAAGGTCGCCTGCAGAGCACTAGAACATCTTCTTGCTCGGTTAAAAACCCACAGCCACATTAATGGTCAGGAACATGGCACATTCAGGAGCAAAGGGCATCTCCCTGCATTTGCAACACGAGATATTTGGAGAACAAGCCTAAACAGCAGCCTGATTTAGGGCACTGTTAGGCTAGTTCGAGTTTGGGCATGCACTGAACAGAAGTTAAATACATCCAAATCAGTGAACTGATGGCATCCATCTGGTCAGAAGCACTTTGTTCACAAGTGGATGCAGAGCAGCTCAAGGAGCTGGCTTGGATCAGCAGCTAAGAACAGACATGCCCAGCTGAGCCAGCCTGGAGGGCTGGGTCTCAGCAGACAGGATCTGCTCCGTGTTTTGCAGCACCATGTGGTCCCAGACACACCAGCTCTGTACAGGGGCTGCAATCCATGGGGCTCACCAGTCCTAGAGGCTTAGGGAAGTGACCTCAAACAGCTAACAGCACTGCTCATCCAATCCTCTGCCCTAGATCCTCCTTGGCTGGAGCTTTGCTTATCCCTGACCATTCAGTCCTGCCTTATTCCTTTCTTTGGATGGTCAGGTGTCTTTCCAAGTGTCCCACTTCTGCATTTTTAGATATATTTCTATACATTTACGTTTAGACAGAAGCGATAAGACCAGCCCCTCTGCCTAGCCATGCTGCTCTGGATCTGCTGCTTGCTCACCTTGCTGCTGCACATGACTGGCAGCACTCTTTCAGGATGCTCTTATGACCAAGGGTGCTCTCTGCTTTTGAGGCAGCATCTCTCACTATCAGGAGTACATACTCAGAACAAAGCCACCAGCAAAACAGTGCAAAGAGAGGGCTGGTGCCCCCAGGCCCTCTGCTTTTCAAGCAAAAGGAACAAGCCAGCATGGAAATGGCAAGACAAATAACAACCATCTACGGCCAGACAGTAGGAAGGCAGCTCAAGGGACATGGTTTAGTGGGCATAGTGGTGATGAGTTGATGAGTGGACTAGATGATCCTGGAGGTCTTTTCTAACCTTAATGACTGAAGATCCCTGAGACATCACCATGGCCCTTGCGGCAAAGGGAAGTCTGTAAGATGCTGGTTTTCCTTCACGCACATGTGAAAGAGGACGCGTACAATGCTTCAGGGGCTCCCATCCCCACCACGGATGCTGCACTGGTAGGAAATCCCCAAAGTGCACCAGTAGCACTAGTTACCACACACTTGTATTGCTCTTGCTGCCCCAGCTCAGTACTCCATTTTGGTTTGGCCGTGGCATAGATTAGTTGCAAATGTTTTATAAAGGACAGTGCAGAACTAAGCCTCATAGGCTCCCAACCCTCCCAGCAGCATGCCAGTCCCTCCAACCCTGAGTTCATGCCAGCTCAAGGCATTTGCACACAGACCTCGAGGGTGAAATGAGAAGAGGTGTCCCAGTTGATGGTTTCAGAGCAAGTCTGAGTCTCCATGCAACGTGAGCTGTGAAATATATGAACTCCCAGGCTTTACATGAGCCTTGCTCTTCTGTGCAATATCATATGGCTTTCAGATTCGTCTGCCCTGTCCACCTCTCCCATGTGTTTCTGATAATTGCTTGCAGATGGAGGGTTTTCTCATTTGCCCTCAGAAGAGACCTGTTGTTGTTCCCTCTTCTTAGATGAGGCTAGGGCCATACACATCATTTTTATTGGTGTATTTTATTGCCCCTACTTCTTTACAGCACACGCCACTAGTCTCCCCAGCCCACTACGTTCCCTTCCAGGCCGCTGTTTGCCATTGCCTCTGTTAGGTCTCCTCATTCCCCATGTTCCTCAGTCAAAATGTTACAGGGGCCCCCCAATTAAGAGAATGCCTTATAAATCTATCTGCTTCCAAATCAGAACCAGAGCCTGGCTGGGGAGACGGATCTGGAGACAGCGGGTGGATCTGGCGTTCCTCACCCTGCAGACATCCTCCAGCACCACTCTGCTCTGCACACTGCCTGGGTGAGACCCAGGCTCACACATCCCATGGGTGCATCAAGAGGTGGGGAGAGCTGGACTCCACTCTCTTCAGCCTCCAAAAGCCTCCTTACGTGGAGCAGAGTTCCAAAACAGGGTGCTGACCCTGTGGTACCTTATCTAGGGCTTCCTGCCAGGACATGTAGCTCTTGAGGCCTCCTATGGTGGGACAAGTGGGCAGTAATCTCACTCCCAAAAAGCCTGGTATTTCAGCATCCTCGCAGAGAGGCAGCCAGAAGACACTCGAGCCAAGGAGATGAATTGCATTTAGATATCCTTCTTTTGTCAGGGTATGCTCTACTCTCAAAGCTCCCCAAAACAACCCAAACTCCAAGACAGAAGTTCCTGCTACAAAGGCCAGTCTGGATGCAGCTCAGTGCCCAGTTCCATGCTGGCACCCACCCTCAGCACCCAGGCCCTGGGGGAGGCACCTCAGAGCTTTCCCTGGTTTAGGGCTCATGGGTTGATCTGTGCTCTTCCCATTGATGCCACATGGGCAGGGCTGAGATACCAGCCCATGACTGTGAAAAGCAGTAGGTCTGAAAACAGCCCTCAAGCCTCACAGTAACACCAGCTCCCTCACTGAAAACCTGCTTCTTGCAGGACAGCAACCTGGAGGCACCGTAAGTCAAAAAGCACAAAGGCTAATAGCGGCTTGAGATGAAAACACACTAAAACACCAAGTTATTTTGTCTGTGCTTGCCCACAGTCCTGACTTTTGATCAATACTGTGCCTGCCCCAGGACTTAAGCTCAGCCTCCAGTGGTGTCTCTGCATTACACTCACACACAATAATTTCCTCGGTGTACACATTGCTGGAAACACACTTGGTGCCAGAATTCCCCGATACGCAATCCTTCCTTGGGCCCGTGCCCAGTGCTCCAAGAAGGCCGTCAGCATCTGGAAGCAGTGATACTGCACATCTGCGAGACCCTCACAATTACAGGATGGAGAGAGAACTACCTATAGGATTACTTACGTTGGTAATTAAATTCCAAATAGAAGGATGCTAGATGTACGCACTTTCCCAAACACACTAATGCTTGAACTATCACACAACCCACATACAGCGCTGCTTATGTTAAACAAACCTCAGGGTAGAAATAGGTGGGAGTTTCACCTGCACACATAACAGATGGCAGCTGGGAAGGCTGAGCAGGTAGCATAAGTCTAAAAACTAGAGAAAGCATAGCCAGTTATCACAGGACCAGCTTTGAACCCCTTATTCATGCAGGGTGTTAACTAAGCAGGTCATTGTCCCAGTTATCAACACGTCTCAGGGTACTAGATACAGGCCTACAACTGGGACCCTTGTGACCAGACCAGGGTAATGTAAAGCTCATCCATATTTCACACAGATTTGGGAAACCAATGGAAAGCCACATCCTCAGGTTCCACAGGACACAGCTTTTCTGCAGTACCAAGCAATATGGCTTTGTGCTTGTAACACGCTGTTTTACACAGTGCCCATTATGGCAGAGCATAGAAGAACAGCCTGTGGTTTCTGGTAGGTTGGAAGTGCTCCTTATTCATCAGTCTGATGTAATGCACACAGCACAAAATACAACAGCCCTTGCTCCAAACCTTGTGATGCTACACCTTTAATGCACTTCCTCTTTCAGGCATTCAGGTTTTCCTATTAATCAAGTCCTGATTTCCTGGTGCTGGGGTCAGATTTAGCAGAACCAAAGTAAGGGACCGAACAGCCCTCTCTGTTACATCCCCATCATGTTTCCCAGCCCACGCCATGGCAGAGGGGCTCTGCTCACATCCTGCATGGCAGCTCCAGCCCAGCCACATCATCACACTCACATACACACCTCACTTTGCACGCATGAGAAACCCCACTGGAACCAGGGAGGCCAGTGGTGTGCCTGATGCTAAATGCTTGCTGCACTGCTGTTTCAGGAATCAGCAACAGGGGTTTCATCAAGTCAACAAAAGCCGAGGGTGTCTGAGTCAAGGAGAATGTAACGGATCTGCTTTAGCTGCTGTTCAGTCCCTGCTGTATTTGTGTACTGACACCTCCTGCTTGGCTCGAGGAGTACGAGAATTCAAAGAGGCATCACTTAAATATGTTTTTCTACTCTGTTTACATTCTTTGTGCAAAATTCTCCCCTTGAGAGACAAGATAAAGAACCACAATCAACTCAGCCTCCGCAGGAGCTTGGAGAAATGTTTTGCTGAACAGAAAGAATATCTAGACCAACAAACACCAGCAGCAGAAGCTACCTGTACACATTAGAAGAGCCATCCTTCTGAACACAATAGGCACATGACAGACAGACAACAATTTGTACAAATAATAACACGTGCAAGGGTAACATGAAACACAAGGTAATAATAATGCGTTCTGCCACTTCTTTCTTTGACCCGAGACCTAGGCTCATTCCAGATATTTTCTAAGTCAGCACAGATAAATACTGCAGTGTGTTCCCAGTGACCCCCAATCAAAAGCTTTTACAAAATCAGAGGCTCACAGGACCACAGTACAGTAGCCTTCAGGAGTAAGCATTGGAGAGCATGGGGCAATTTCAATTTTTTTTTTTTTTTTTGCTTCATCACTACTGAATAAGCCTATTATGTGGACACCCTATATTGAAACGATAAGAGATCTGGGTTCAAAAGGAGGTTTTTGTTTTGCTGTAAATCCTATTTGTGGCTTAGGGTGCAGCCGATACGCCGTTAGCTTTTATTTCATTGATAATTCTGTGATTGTAGTTGAAACTTTGCAACTTAATGAGCTGATGTTATTACTCATACTGTGTGGCCATCTGGAACCAGTTTGGTCAGAGAGCCCAAAGCACCGAGAGCCACCTGTGATGCATTAAGGCTCAGCCCAGTACCAGCGCCGTGGATTTGAGAAGCCAGGCCTGCATAAATACTAACCTGTGAGAATGTAATTGGAGAAGTGATATTTAAGAACTTACAGTTTGCCAGAAATGCTCATTCTCAGGGGAATGTATGGGGAGGCTTAAAGTTTAAAGCCAAGCGGTTTTTAGTTTCAGCGTTGGGAATTGAGAAAATCATTGCATATGGATATCATTGGAGTGTCCAAACCACTGGGTCTATCCAAACAGGGAGAGCTGGGCCAGTGCTTCAGAACCACCGCTCCCTCCCAGCACCTGAGCTCCACACTGCACATGGCCCTCATTACTGAGGTACCATCACCAGACATCACTCCAAAGGAGTGAAGGAATAAGGGGGTGAACGCTCTATAATCACAAAGAACCAAAAAAAATCACCACAGAGGTCACAGGTAAACAATCACTAACACTCAACAGATTGAAAAGGCACAAAACAGCACCTACGAACCTCCCACAAAACATTCCGCTGGATGCGGTGACCAGAAACAAGCTGCATTCAGTCCAAAAATATAAGGTGAAAGGAACACATTACCTGCAAGCCATGCCCTGAACAGACCCAGCCTCCATGCCTCCTCTGAGCCCAAGCTGCTTGTTGCCATGGTGTAGTAGGGGGCTGTTTTGGCAGAGACCTAAATGAGCACGGTTCCTTTCTCCTCGTTAGCCCATTGATTTACACCACCTGGGATGACACTCTGCTCAGCTTTCAGAGATTCAGGTAAAATACCATACCATTAAATGCAGTTTTCTCTTGATTTTCAAAATGTTTGGAGGCATTTCAGTGGGAATAAAAATACTGGGGATTGCCTGAAAGATACCTAAAGCCCCCGGTTAAGTTAAAGACACTCAAAGCTCTGATGATTTAAGGCAGGAGAGCAAGCCCTGGAGAAGCAGAAATGGCTCAGCCCTTGCAAGGCTTTTAGTTTCTTTTTATTCCCCTGTTTGCCCTGCACAATCATAGAATCATAGAATCATAGAATACAATAGTGCTTTCTAGACCAAATATAAATGAACATCCTTTCTTCCAGTGTAACACTGGGCAGAGAACTCAACCAACTCTTCATATGGTTTCTCTTCCTCCAACTATAGATATTCCCCTTTGTATAACCATCCCTGCACACAAGCGTGCAGAAATACTTCCCTGAGAGCATACTATGATAAATATGACTGTTAACAATAAGAAAATGAGCTCTCTTTAACCTGATCTTCCTCCTCCCTAAGATCTGCCTCCTTTTCTGCACTGTGTCAAAGAGGTGATGTGATCTTCAGGGCAAGAGGATTTGCTGTGGGTAACTCAGAGCACAGCTGATTAGGTTCACTCTGTGCTGGTTTGGCAGCCAGGAGTGCGCTTTGTCAACTTGTACTTTGGAGCAAGTGGCCAGCTCTTAGCAGAGAGCAATTAAAAAGACAGAAACATAACAGCTTAAGAAAAGCAGTCTGACTCTGTAGCCCATTTTCCAGCAGCGTGGCAGCCATGTGCAAAGGGTAAATCGAGGTTATATTCCCAATGAGAAACAAGGGTTAGTGAAGACCTTGCAGTATACTCATGCAAATTACCTCTCTGAGGACTGCAAACCACAGCAGTGCAAATGCTGGAGCAGGTGCAAGCAGGAAACCAAAGCCATAAAGAAGCATATTCTGTGCTCAGCAATACCCACGATGGGGTCCAGAAGGCCAGCCAGAACGGAGAATGTTCCTGTAAGTGAATGATTTTGAAAAAAAAAGTCTTTAAAAGGTACAGAATTGATGAATTTGGGAAATAAAAAACACCACTTGCTTTTCCCCAGCTGTACTAGTTAAATGTATGGAAACCTCTTCAGAAACCCACCGTAGATGAGTGGAGAATGGCTTTATTGGAACAAGAAAGACTAAATGCTCTTTCTTTAAATGGACTCCCCCATACCCAAATCATGGGGCCATTTTCCTTTGAGCTTCAAGGCCTTTCCAAACCACAGTTAGACTTGGAGGCTGGTAAGACTTTAAGAGACTTAATGAAGACTGCTTGAACAAGAGGCCACTTTTTCAAAAGTGCACAGTCCCACCAGCTGCCACCTAAAGCTTTTTGGAAACAAGAACAAAGCCCCAAGAGTATCTAGACCATCTCGTTTACAAAGGATCCTGCATCCTAGACATGTAAGAAATCATCTCTAACGGGAAACCGAAATGGTGGACTTCTGCACATCACCTCTTCTGGACAAGCAGTCATCAATGCTTAACGAACATGGTGACTAATGCAGCCCCCATCTGAATGGGGTGGGAGTAGAGCACAACATGTCAGGAGACACATGCTGCACCAGAGCCCACGGGGATCCTCCTCTCCCTCTAGCAAATACAGGGCTGCTTGAAGACATATCTGGATGCACATGCATTTTGTCTTGGGGGAGAACCTGAAATATTTCAGGAGGAGCATAAAAATATTCACGCACATACATGCATACATACATACACATTCACAAACACACATGTTATTTCTGTGAAAATAACACTTTGTTCAGCATTTTACCCACTCAAAATACACTGCAAGGGCTCAGCATTGCTGGCATCATCCAAAGCAGATCTATCACATCCATCTGTCTTGTCTGGAATTAGTTTGTCTTTTATTTATTTAATTTTTTTGAGCATTTTGGTGACAGGAATGAATCCATTTCAGATAAAGGATGGAAGTACCTTTCTTTCTCTGCGTAATCCTGAAGTGCTTTGAAATTCACAAACCGTCATAAAAAAAAGGGCCAAAGAGAATTTTTTCTGATCTGGTTTTGATATAAATGATGCAATGCAATATAAAAGAGTATTTACTGAAAGCCATGCTAACAGTGAAAATGTGAAGAGGTTTGAATTTAAACCCCAAAGTGTGGTGGATATAATAACCAGGAGTTGGGGAGAGGTCACGCATTCCTCACATGTAGATGCTTTCCAGTCGCATCCTTGCCTGGGAAATACCCCAGTCTTCTCCTTTTCCCACTTCTGTGGTCAGGTATGGACTGCAGCATGTGCTGAGGTCTCTTGTTGCCCAACCATCCCCATGGAGGAGACGAGTTGTCCCCTGGCTGTGTTGGCCAAAGTCCCCAAGATCCACCACAGGACATGGGCTTCAAACCAAAGTATGAAAGAAGGACTGAATTTCCATGCAGACATGTGAGAGGCAGATCTGGTGGCTGCTTGCTTTTCTTTGCTCTGTGTCAGAACATACTACAATACGGATCTTTCTTGTCTGCAGACATAAAGCCTTTTTTGTGGGACAGCAAATGCTTATTTCTCCATGATCCTTCAGATTCCTTGTTTTTTTAATAAATTTCAGCAGGTTTTTCAGTATTTTGTGGTGGGGCTTTGAGTAATTCTGAGCATAAAACTGTCTAAGGAATTTTTCTCTGCAATACATCTTCATGAGTTGACTTCCTGTGGACATTCTTGAGTGAGAACTCCATCAAAAATGCTAGTACCCGTTAAGTTGTGTAAAGATTAGGATGGGCGGATAAAAACCCACAAAAATTTTAAAGGCTTCACAAATGCGTTTTAAAAAGTTGCTGAAAATTCCCTCGTATTTTCTGGGAAATTATTTTTCAAAAAATACAAATCAATGTTCTACCTTTTCCGTGAAACATATTTGTGGCTTGGACTTTGCTAGAAATCTCTCTTGCCAAAGTTTCATTTGTTTGAACGTACATAAATCCATTTACATGGAGGCAACAGGAAAAAATATTGTCTCTTCCCCTGTGACTGCTGCATGCCATTGGAAACCTTGGGCATCCGCCCTGCCTTTGAGCCTCCTGATGAGTCCCACTTGCTCTCTACTTTTTATTTCAAGTTATTTTCTTCCTCTGAAACTCTCCATTTTGTCTTGACAAGTGCAATGGGCTGAGATGTCAAGAATCTGGGATAAGCATCCCACCCATGACTCTGCAATGGACATCCCACCAATGACACCGCCATGGGCATCCCACCAATGACTCCGCCATGGACTGAGATGTCAAGAATCTGGGATGAGCATCCTACCCATGACTCTGCAGTGGAAACCCCACCCATGACCCAGTGCTGGTGCCAGAAGCACCACCTTGCTGCTGGTGACAGCTCCTGCTCCATGTGGACCCTCACCATGACAGCGGGGACAGAGCTTATTTCAGTGGCTCTCAGCAGGTGCTCAGCCTCTTTCAGGACAGGAATGCCCAAGCACAACCTACAGCAGATGTGTTCCCAGCCAGCTCAGGTGCTGTTTGGCCCCGCTCTTTCATACAAGCCATTTGGATTTGCTCTAGGAATTGCAAAAATGCCTTGCCACATCATTTCCATTTTATTCACAACCAGAGCCCAGAAGTGTGGGCACACGGGCGCTGCTCTGCAATCAGTCCCATATTTGGCTGTCAGAATAAAATTCAACCTACACTTCATGCCTACAAGGAAAGAAAAATAAGGAAACCCATCTAGATTAACTGGCTCACACGGTGTCCCGCAAGTTTTCATTCACAGCTTTTGCTGCCAGCGTCGCGCCATTACAAACCGAATGGTTCAAAGCTTTGTTTCTCCAGAGGCTTTTCCCTTCGCATAAAATGTGTGTTATTGCAATGCATCCACAGGGCACCGTGCCAGCTGCCGTCAGCCATCTGCACACAGCAGAGCACGAAACTCATTTGGATTTTGCTTAGCCAAGAGAAGGGGAAGGAAGTTCATTCCTGGACCACACGGTCGTAAGCAGAGGTGCATGGGCTGCATTTGTCATGGACCCCGCTCAGCATCGCAGTGAAACCCCAGCAGTATCTCAGCCTGTAACAGGCAAAGCCTCAGCTCGAGCCTGTCCCACACGCTGCCGTCACTTCCCCTGCGCACATGGGTGCTTCTTCCAGTGGCAAAACCAAATTTCTGGGCTCAGAGCTCCAGAGAAACATCACACCTGGCTCAGCTGCCTGCTCCTAGTGCACAAAGTGCACCTTGCTGCTGGCCCTTGTATGGCACATTAGAACCTAGAAAATAAAACCACCGTGATTTAAAAAAATCATGGGTGAGCAGGACAGTGATTTTGTTCCATCCTCCGTCGCTGAGCACATCAAACACTTGATTGCTGATACAAAGCTGATAAAAATCACATCCCTAATGCAACAACAACCACGTCCCATGCTGCAGATCAGTCAGTATTTACCCCACTAAGTATTGCTGCTCACTGCTGCTATGCACTGAGCTTCCTCTACCAGTTACTCATACTCCCACTTGAAACAAATTACGTATCATTTAAAAAAACAGCATTCCACGTATACAAACACACACACATCTATGTAAATATTTAGAGAATATTTGAATCCTCAAAAACAGGGCAAAGTACCGAGAGCATCAGCAATCATTCCTATTGCTTGCCAACCCCCAAGCACTGAGTTGTGGCCTTTCTGTGTTGCAAAGCAGCATTTCTTCTTGCTGCAGCCCCTGTGCTTCCCCTCAGCACGTCGCGGGATGGGCAGCCCCGCACAGCATTGCACTCTGCTTGACACTTGATTGGACTTTCAAAACAGCAGGTGTGCAAGACCCAACCCAGCATCAACCGGTGGGGACCAGAGGCTCCGTTCAGTCAAAGAAAACAAAACTAAGCCAAAACACTCTCTTTCATGGCTTGCAGCTGGTCATTAAATGGCTGGAGCCCTCCCTAACCTGGGGGCTACAGGGTCTTCTGCGAGCAGCGGATGGGTGGGAGAGGGCGTCTCCATGGAAGTGCTTATCAAGTGGAAGGAAGTTATAATAAAATTTACTGCAGTTCCACAAAGTACCACTGTTTGTGTGCTATTAATCACTTACACAGGTCCCCGTCGGAGGAAATGGCAGCCTTGACAGTGATTTATGCGCTATTTAGATAACCCGAGGGGAGTGCGTTACGAGCTCCGTGCCCGTGCTGTCATCCGAACGCTCAGGGTCCCCCTGGAGCTCCCCTTTCACCATCAAAGCCACCGCCTGCCTTATCAGGGCCACCGCCAAAACAGGCGCTTTCCAAACGCATCTCAGTTCCTCCCATCGCCGCGACATCAAACGGACCTCCTGCCTGCAGGCAGAGGGACAGCGCTCGCCTGCGTGCCAGAGGGTGGAAAATGGGGAAATGCTGCTGCTCCTCAGCAGGTCCCCTACCCATGCCACCGCATCAGGATGAGGATTTTGCCCTCAAATCTCTCTTTCCATCCTGATTTTTTTTCCCTTTCTGATAGGGAAGGTTTTTGCATCCTTGAAACATCCAAGTCCCTGTTTCCGAGAGAGCTGAAGGAAGCATTTGCAAGGGCTATGGCAGCAACACACTCATCTTTGTGGCAGCAGATGGGCTGTTTTTCTTGCCCCTGATCTCTTCTGTGTATTGTATTTCCTCTCTGTTTCATAAATGAACAAATTTACTGTAATCATTAGAGTTTTACTCCAAAATTAAAGGCAGGCTAATACAAAGCTAGGTACGTATTAACTTTGACTTTGCTTTTGTTAAGTCAGATGTTTCTTAATCCAAACCACATTCTCTGCAAAGCCTGGTGATTTTAGGCACCTTGAAAAAAAATGGAGTTAACCTTCCATTAAATATCAACCTTTCTTCATCATAAACAACCCGGTCTGGATCAATGGTGTTGACATTTGCTTTCGCAAATGCAAGTGTTTGTTTCTGTCATTTTATAAACAGAGGTAATGTCTTTGTGGCCTTTTCATTTTAGTTGACATTGAGAAACATCAAATACAAACCGTGACCCAGAAGGCTTTGGTGGAGAGCTCACTCTTTTGGAATGGCTCCTTCCGAAATGAAGGGAGCTCTGGGATTCCAGCAGAGCTCCATGGATCAGAGTGCTTGAAATTCAGAACCTTTCATAGAAATGGTTGGACTTGGTGATTTTAAAGGTCTTTTCCAACCTCGATGATATCATGATTCTATGAAATCCATTTGGAAAACCAGAGCTGACATTTTGGCCTCTGACACTTGAAATGCTGCCACATGCTGTGGGTTGCACATTGGGTGGGGAAGACACCCTTGCTTCTGCCTGGGTGATAGAAACCCTCACTGTCAAGAAACAGCAGAGCTTGGAGATGAGTGTTGGAAAGAAATAGGCCATCGTGACCTGCCAGTCCCAATCCCACTTCTTCCCACTTTTCCCCACCATGCCATGCTGGAGCTCCCTTCGCTCCAGCTACTACCTGAAACATGCATTAGGGCTGCTGCAGGAAGGGCTCAGCAGCCCAGGAGACCTGAGATGACTCCTCCAACCCAGAGCCATGGCACCTCTGTCTGCTTCAACCCAAAGCTCCCACACTGGCCACATGGCTAAAATTAAATCAGTGCTATTTAAATCAGAGAGAAAGACTTACTTCTCAATGGCAGGTTCGTGTCGTACCAGCTAAAGTAAATTAATTCATTTAGTTGTTTTCCTCGGCTTATTTTAACCCTCCTATGGGCAAGTTATGAAATGGTGGTAGCACATTTATTTACTCAAAGTACCCATCCAAAAGGAGCAGACCACTAAAAACCCACAACTTTACTCGTGAAGCAATCGCCCTCCACACAGAAACACTGGTTTCGTGCTCAGAACAACAGCAGGGAATGAAGAAAAGTCTAAATAAGATGAAGAGAGAGGGTTCAGTAACAAACACAGCTCGCTTTTCCAAAACAGACACGCAACCGCCGCACAAAAATGCTGTCTGTGCCACACGTCTCAGCTGGACAACACGAGGAATGTCAGGAATCTCATTTCTACAGTCCCATCTTAGGGGAAAAGGCAGCCTTTAAGAAATACCCAGTGCTACGATCCTGCAGTTATATAAATCACAGCTGACGCAGCCCAAACGCAGCTACGTCGGAGCTGCAGCAAACGTGGCGAGATGTGCTCGGATCTGTTCCCATCAGTCTGTGCCTCTGACAGGAGAGTTTATTTGAGGACCTCAGCGTGCTTTAGAATCACCACAAACAACTTTTCAAACCCACATGCTGGGGAAAGGGGCTGGTGCCTGAGTCCTTACTTCAGTGGCAAAAATGTTTGCCTCTCTTTCCTGAGTGGGTGACAAGCCTGAACAGAGCTGCCCACCGCGACGGAGAAAATCTGTGGCAGTGATTGACTCTACCTGTCAACATCCCTGGGGGCAGCAGCTTCCTCCCATCCTGAATCAGTATTTCTAAATGGCCTTATGGCCCTGAAAGCCCTTTCTGAATGGACTGAAGCTGGGTGGTTTGGGAGGTAGTGGGGTCACTGTCCCTGGAGGTGTTGCAGAACTGGGGATGTGGCAGTGAGGGACATGGTCAATGGGCACAGTGGGGTGGGTTGGGCTTGGGGATCTCAGAGATCTTTTCCAGATTTAATGATTCTGTGATTCTATAAGCATGTGTCCAAGGCAAACCCATTGCCAAGCTGTCCTGCCGAGCACAGTCCCACTTTCACCAGCATCAAAGGACCTGTTCAAAGCAACTCCAGCCCTGCTCATCACGTGCCTGTGACATGGAGCAGACACGTGACTCAGGAGCTTCCTGAGGATGAAAGGATTAATTAACACAGGAGCTGGCTGGAAGGAGCTGGCTTAAAGCATGGAGGCCCGATGGGCTGGTGGGGAGTTGGCATGCACCCTCAACATGCTGTGGTAATGCTTTTTTGGTGACAAATTCTGACCAGCAAATGCCCATGGGCCCCTTCCACTGCTCCACCATTGGCTCTGCATGGATAACCTCTACCTCTACCTTGGTGTTAATGAACACGTGGCTGCATAACAACAGGGAACCTTCCCTCTGCTCCCCTGCAGATGGTGGCTGAACTCCAATGGAGGGCTGCACTGAGTGATAACCGGACAAATGCTTCCCTGCAGTGGGCAGCTGGATGGGTGACTTGAAAGCAGTTTTGCTCATGATGCTCTTAGACTCTGCCTGGTGAGAGCGAAGGGTGAAGCTCCAAACACTGCCCACTGGAGAGCACATTTTTGCATTTCAAAGAAAAAAAACAATTTTACTTGCTAATAAATGACTTGTTTATTTACCCTTTCCTCCCAGAGAATGGTTTCATGGCTGCAAGTCCAGATAACTTATGCTTCTCTTTAACTCACGTGTGACTTCTAGGTCACCCATTCGGGGGAAGTGTAGTATTTCTTAGCATGGAATGGAACAAAAACAGGCTGGACTGCTGCCAGAGGGGAGGTTTGCACAGAAGACACCCAAGTGGCAGCCTGGCTGGTGGCCACACGGAGCAGGGAGGTCGGGGCCATCCATCAGAGTGGGCTCTTTCTGGGTGAGCAGAACCGAGTAAATAAGTAGTTAAGTTGACTGCTCCGTCCCTGGAATTGGAAAAGCCACTGGGAGTGGTGTTTGTTCGCCTTGCAGCACAGCACAAATTGTCAGCCAGCTTGTTTTGTTTGCTAACGTAGCCTAACAAGCAACCAGTGGGTAAAATTAAGAGGTTTGAGAACACACAGTTCCTGGATAGGTTTTGAGATATGCCCAGTAGTGAACCAGTTTCCCTGGACTGCTCCAGGGGTTGGGGTTTTGGTTTGTTTTCTTCCCCTTTGCTTTGTTTTTAACACAGAGCAGTCCTCATCTGTTGCGACAGGAAAACTGAGTGCTCTGTTAGGGCAGTGATTATGCTGTTGCCAAGTATTTGGGATGCTGGCACTGGGCTGCTTGTTTCAGTAAGAAAAGCCTCCCTGTTCCCTTTCACAGGTGTACCCATTAAACACTTTCCAAAGGGATAGTTTTCTTTGTGTCATTTTGTTGGCGATTTTTGGATGAAAACTTACGCCTCGGTGATTCAGAGCTGAAGCATCAATATTCTGTTTTTCAACAGAAAACAAAATTTGAGAGGTTGCAGTTTCTTCTGGAGCTCCGGACACGGCGTGAAGAGCAAACTGCAATGCTTACAAATGCCATTTAATTAATCCTCCTCGCACCTTTGGTCTACAGAGGGTATTAACCTCAATTTACAGATCAGAAAAATGAGACAGGAGGGAAATGAGTGACAGCTGTAATGAATACACCGCTTCCCGCAGCCAAGGATTACAACTCCTGAACCCCCTGTCCCCAATTCCCTAATTAGCAAGCGGCGTAGCTCCTCCAATGGGCTAGAAATGAATAATTCCTAGAAGGCAAAATATTTTCCTTCCGATGTTTGGGCTCCTGCACAATATCTTGCTACTGGAGGTGATTACGAGCCCTGTTTCTGACACTGCCACCTCTCCTGGTTTTGTTAATGATAAATTTGTCTTCAGGGAGGAAATCATCATCAACAGTTCTTCCAGCATGAGGATATAAATTTGACTTAAAATTAATCCGAATCACTTCAGTGAAGACCTAGAGATTTGTATAACAAGTCCAGGCCAACACTCTTCTGTTTCATGAATCTCAGTTCTGCAAGGTGGCATTCCTCAGTGCTCAGCACCCTGTCTGTGGGTTTTGCTGCTGTATCGTTCTAGTTTAGATAGAATCACTGAATCATTAAGGTTGGAAAGACCACTACAATCATCTAGTCCAACCACTGGAGTAGCTCTTCCAATAGTCCAAAATCCAGATCACAGCGCCATGGAGAAGCCCACACATCCATGGACACATCCCATCTACCCACACATCTTGAATGCTTCCTATCAGTACACTTCCAAATCTCATAAACGTTCACAGGCATCATGGGTTTAACACAGTGCTGTGCACGTTTTCCAAGAGAAAGTCGTTGTGGTTTTGGTTTTTCTTTTTTCCATTGGAAAACAAACAATACACCATAAAAATCTCTGTGTTCCACAAATTTCGTTCCAAATAGAAATCCTGCCTGCAGAAAGTATTCTGTCCTTCCTGGAATGGAATGGTTGCCATTGCTCTGACCGACACATTTAAATATTCTCTTTCATTTGAAATACAATGATGCAATTTTAGAGAAGTGAAAAACGTTTCCATTGGTGAAAAAAAAAATAATCAGTTTATTTTTCGTTTCAAGATTTACTTCCCCTTTGGAAAATGTTTTCTTTCCTGTAATTTCGGAACACGTTTTCTCTAATTTCAGATTTTTCCATAAATAACAAATCCGATTCCTGCTCTGCTCTATCGCATCCATTATGCAGGATCCTCTCAGGAATGGCATGCCTCAAGGATTAAAGAGATGTAATGTTTGTAGAGAGATAAAGATTAAGTTCACTTAGTTCTTAGACCTCATGCCGGCTCTGAGCACAAGACTGAATTTCACTTTGTATGAGTTATCACAACTGAAACTGCTCTTCAGTGGAAACCACTACGCAACCATCCATTCGCAGTTGTAAAAGTCAATATATTTAAGCCTGCAGTGCATAACAATGACCCCCATGGATCCTCCAACGTTTTTCTTGGATCTGTATAAGCCTGTTTTTAATATATTACTCATCTAAATTGTTCCTGGGACTTGATTATTTGCTGGAGTTAAAATATCCAATCTTAAAAGATTTTTAAACATGCGCATGATGAATTCCCCACTGCAATAAGCCTCATTTAGCTCAACTAAAACTGCCGTGCCATAAAAAAACGCTTTAAAAAATCTCAAACTAACTGCTCTCCTGGTTGGTGGAAGCTCCCCAGGCAGGATTCCTCACTGATGATAATCTCTGGTTTCAGCTGGCTCCGTTCGGTTCCTGGGAGAATAAAATCCAGTTTTCACCGAGCTGCACGTTGAGGTGGAGACAAAGGGCACGGCCATCCTTCCCCATCACCCACGGATACTGGATGTTCCCCAAGGAGAGAAACGTGAGGAGCCCAGCCATCTAGGAAACAATGCTGAAGAGTGAGTCTATCGATGGAGATGAAGTTATAGGGAAGAAGAACTGGGCCAGAACAAGACAAAAGAATGAAACCACGTGCAGAGCTCAGCAGGTGACTTTTCTGCCTTTTCTTCCACAAAAGAGAAGAACTGGTTCACCTTGAAACTAACTGCACAGAGCCCAGCATTTACCCTTCCTCTTCTTTTCTGTTTGGAAGGGCTGTTGGGCAATTATGTGAACAACTACACAAAGACCAGCGAATGGCTTTTTTTTCTCCCACCTCCACCTCCTTCCTCCCTTTTGCACAACAGTAACAAATGCTAACAGGGTGATTCTGGGGTGTTCAGAGGGTCAGGTCGACGTTCAGAGGAAGTGCCAAGCTTTTTTATCGCAAAAACTTGAAGTTTTGCAAGTTGCTTGCCTTTGTGACTCCAAAGACTAGGGGGAAACACCCTAATTTATGTATCTGTGATTGATTTTTGTTGAAACCGGGAATGTCTTTATCACAGCCATACAGTCAGATTTCTGTGGTTTTGGCCACGGTCTCTTTACAGTTTCAACAACTTGATATCCAGAATGAATAAATCTGATATGTGCATGCTTTTACAACCCCCTGGTTTTCATTCCCCCAGGGAAAAATATCATCTGCCCTATTGCTGACTGCTTGGACTTACCCCCACGTTATCCTTCCCATCAGCATGTGATTAATCACCTCCCTCCAGCAGGCACCTCTCAGGAACTCGAGACCTTTTACAAGCCTTAATTAAGCCTTGCAACATCCCTGTAAAATAGGTTGAAGCTGGGGTTAAATGATTTGCTTGAGGTGACTGAGCAAATCAGAAGCAGGGATAGAAAGAAGAAAGCAAGCTGCTGCTTCTGAAGCATGTGCATGGCTCCGAGGATGGATGAAAGACACCAAAGGGCCTTTTCATCTTTATTTTCAGAGGTAGGGTGCTGCAGCTCCAGAAGTACCAGCCCCTTGCTTGCAGTCATGGTGTGGGGCTTTCCCAGCTCTCTCCCACCCCATAAATTCTCCAGATTGGGCTTCCCTCACCCATGGTCCATGCTTTACCACACTAAGCCCTACCTCACAGCTGACCATCTTTCCCCAGCCACCTCTCACCATTTGATGCCCAGATTGAAGCCAGGCCCTCAACACTTGGCACATCATCAGCTCTAGAGAGTGAGCAGGGAATCAGAGCTGGGTGTAAGGCTGCTGGGTCCGGGGATGTCTCTCCCCACCTCTGCAACCGGAGGAGGAAATCACATGGAGGAGATCTGGTGAAGCCTTCTCGAGGGCAAAAGCAGCAAGGTGAGAAATTAAAATAAAAATAAATAAATTTTCTTTTTTTCGTGGTCTGGGAACTTCTATCACCTTGTAGGGCTTTTTTGTTTGTTTTGTTTTGTTTTGTTTTGTGGGGTCACTTATTTTCTAGTCTCAGGAGTTGGGGAGTCTCAGGCGGGTCAGAGAATCTCTGCACTCACTTACTCCTTTCCAGCAAGTTATAAAATGCAACGTGGGTTTCCGACATTTCCTTTTAACTTCCCAAGAAAAAGCTTTGCTTTGTTTTACTTAATTTGCCCCAGATTTTCATGGCAGACTCCAACACTAACCAAACAAACCAGCCACCCCAAATCAACGTTCTCTCAGCCGGTTTAGTGGTTTCCTCAATGACCCGGCAGCGAAAGCAGACTGGCAGGGCTGGGGAGATCTCACAAAGGTGGGCTGCACTGCGAAGGAGAAATACCATCACCTGGGAGCAAACACCCCTTTTTCTCAGGCAGCAGGGTTCCCTGCCCTTCTGTCTGCTGCTTGCACAGCTCCTTCAGGGTATTCCCAAAGCTCATCCAGGAAGATGTCATTCCTAGAAAGTTCCTCTTGCCCCAGGGCTTTACATCTCCTCTCACAGCCTTTGCTCAGCATGGCCATCCCAAAATTTATGGCCTCCTGCCCTAGAGGCTGGCACCAAGGAGCTCCAATGTCCCTGAGTAAAATCATCAGGCATGATTTGTAAGCAGCACAAGCTATGACAAATTCCCCTCCAAGTGGTGTTCAAGGATTCCACGTGCAGAAATGGGCAAATCTCTTAAAGATAGACACATCTAGCTCAAATCGATACCTCAGGGGAGGATCAGGTTGGATATCAGGAAAAGGTTCTTCACCAAGAGGGTGGTTGGGGATGGAACAGGCTCCCCAGGGCATGACCAAGGCAGTGGTCATAACACAGAGCTTGGCAGAGTTCAAGAAGCATCTGGACAACGCTCTCAGACTTACGGTCTGATTTTTGGATGGTCATGTGTGTGTCCAGGAGTTGGACTCAATGGTCCTTATGGTCTCTTCCAACTTGGGATGTTCTATGATTCAATTCAATGAAGAAACAGTAGTCTGAGATCCTTGTGCAGGCCCTGGGCAGTGCCTCTGCAAAGCAGTCAGAGCATCAGCTCCATACTGCAGTCCCTGAGAGCAGCACTTGGCCGCTGCAAGCGTGGCTGTAAGGGTGGGAGGCAAGTGCCCTGGTAGTTTTATGTTTATGTACATATACACATAGTCTTTAACTGAGACACTGGCCAGAAATCTCTGTGCCTGAATGTTGATTTAATTAAAGCATTAATGAAACATGAAAATAAGCAAAGCCAGCAGACCCCTACTTCTGTTTGGCTTCTGTCTTATCCATCTATCTCCTTGGAGGCTATCTCAAATCTCTGGGGCTGAGGAACATCCCAGGGGCAGCTGGACAAGCAGATTCATTAGTCAAGCAGGAAATATCACCCTCCGTGGTGACAGCCTGGGCACACAGGACCTTTCCAGCCTGGCGGCCTGGCTCAGCCCATTCCCCTGGAGGTGGTCCCTGCAGAGTGCCAGCTGAGGGGGACAGGGGGCTGGTAGACCTGGTAGCCCCATGTAGTTCTCACGTGCCTGTCCCCACGGGCTACTCCCAGCACAGCTTGTCTCCAGGCTTGCTGTGCTCACACCACGGCCCAAACATCTGGGCGAGCGGCGTACCGCACTGCTCAGGCATCTTTGCCTCGAGAGGTCTCCTGGGAGCTGCATCAGAAATACTCCTTTTTTCCTCCTGGACTTCTGCTCTGCAGTTGTATCAGCTGCCCTGCCCTGCACATGCATTGCACACAAATCCTGGTGGCCCAGACCATCCCTGTCCAAGCTCCCCAGATCCTCTGTCTGGAAGCAGTTAATGCAGAAGGTGCCAGGAAATGGTGCTAAAAATACGCTATGCGGTTCCTCCATAAAACATGCCATGCTTTATACTCAGCTTCTTCTATGTGAATCTTTAGAGCAGCCCTTAAGAGAACCTGGTGGGTTTTTTCTGCACCTATTTCAACATCCCAAATGGCCATAGGCAAAGGGTGGGCTGCTCCCCGGTCCCCTCTCGAGCCCCACGCTCTCAGATCTCTCAGTCCTTCTGGCAGGTTTTGCAACACTTGGCAATTTTGAAACCCCAGGATAAATTTCCAGGCCCACGTTTACAGCAGAAGGCTTGAAAACATGGATCCTAAAGCCCGGAAGACAAACAGACACAACTCTATTTGCAGTGTTATTTCAAATCCCAACAATCTTAATTAAGCACTTGAGTTCTCAATGGGATCGAGTTATTTTCCTGCCTTTTGGAAACACTTACAAAAATGCAAGTAGTATCAACAGTTGTCATGAAAATGCAAAATCAAAAAGTGTGCAGAAAACACTAATTAAAATGGAACCGATCTGCTGAAAGCTCCCTTGTCCTGAGCTTGGCTGCTCCCAGCTCAGCATTCCATGCTGTAATGGGAGCTGAGTAACAGCATCCTAGGGCTGAGAGTTTGGGAAATAATTTATTTCTGTTTCGGACACCCAAAGGTGCAGGTCAGAATGTTCCTCCTACATGGATCCGACTGCTGGGTTATGGACAGGACCCTTGCACCGCGAGATTCCGTAAATCCTCCTGCTGCTAAAACACTTGTTTCGCATCAAGCAGCCACGGAACAGTTAATCCTAATTAGTTCAAAACAGCAGATACCATTCTCTGTATTTTGGCAGTTCTCGTTTCGAAGGAAAAAAATATTTTTGTGTTCTTGGAGTCAGCCTGAACAATAAAATCAGATGCCAATTTTCTGGTCTAAATTAGGTGAAAGACCAGACTTTTTATCATATGTGTGTCTGTGTGTGCTCTTCTGTTGCTTGTTTATTTTCCTTCTCCATATATTTTCTGCTGAGATCACGGCCTGCACATGGCATGCCACAGTGTGGCAGAGGAACACGACAGCCCCTGTCGTTTACTGGGGCTGGAAACTGAACATGGCACCAGGAAAACGCGAGACACTATCAATTGCAAGAGGAGATATTGCCAAAAGATAAACATAATGAAGTCGGTCATTGTCAACATATCAAGTGAGAGCCTTTCCAGGGTGTATGAATAAGGGATTTAAACTTTTGCACTGGTTGAAGTGTTTTCATGTCCAAATTCAGTGTGTGCTGAAAAGCGTCCAGAGCCCGGGCTTCAAAGAACCTAAAATCAAAAGGATTAATGAGTGCTAAAATGCCATGGGAAAAAAGAGGCTGGCCATCTTCCACTGGGCATTGTCCATTGTGAGCCTGAGGCTGAGGTGCATGCAGCATTGTCCCCCATCAAAGAGGAGAGAAAATAAAACACAAGTAAAATAAACAGGCTTCCAGCTCTGCTTCACCACCGTTCCCATTCTCTGATCACAGCTCTCTGAGCCCACGGGTCCACCCCTGTGCCAGGCAGGTCTCGTGCCTTACGGACCCCAAGGACACCAGGGGACCACACAAACTGCATGATCCATCCAGGAGGGCTTCAATCCCAACACTTCTCTTTCCATGCAAGCAAGCTTTTAGCAAACTAGTTTCCATCATCCATTTTCTTCAGATGTCACTAATTTTCAGGACAGGCAAAGGGATGCCAGACTTGCGTTCAGCACAGACGCCAGCACGCAATGGAGAAGCTATTCCTGCAGGGGAGCAGAAGATACAGCACAGCCAGAATGCACTTCATTCATCAGCCAAAAGCCAGCAGCAGCTCTGTGGGCTCACAACATGACGCTCTCCTTTCAAAACCCCTGCAAGCCCCACTCTCTGGTGGTCAGTGGAGGTGCACGGTTATGGGGAGAGTTGCACACGTCTGCTATTTGCTCAGTGATATAGGAGAGAGCCTCGGATGCCAAACCTCCAATACCCCATTTGCCTCCTTCCAACTGATTCCCCATCGCTAGAGGGAGATGGGATGCCAATAAGGTTTTGCAATTAGAAACCAGTGTTAATCGATGACAGAAGACATCCAGCAACGCTTGTGGTGCCTGAAGCACCAAGCAGGCAGGAGGTGCCACCTCCGCACACAGCCAGCACAGCCTCGCACAGAAGGAAACTCGAGAATGTTTGGGGGCTTTTCACTCAAAAAAAAAAAATACACATGAAAGATAAAATTTGAGCACAGGCTTAAATTTGAGCATCTACTTAACAGCTCTCTGGCACAAGGGCTCAACCAAGGATTAAGAGGCAGACACCATATTACTTATAATTGAGCTACTGTCTTCCCATATGCTTTCCCCTGGGGAGACCAGTGGCTGGCTTATGAGTTCAGTGAACAAGATTGGTTAAAAGAGTATTCGAACAATTGTGGTTGGCAGTTTTCTGAATAATATGAACATTACAGAGTGTTGGAAAATGTTGTATCATCTATTTTCTGGTTTCTTACACACATTGCTTTTGAACTCCACTAAAAGATTTACTGAATGGTTTGGGGTTTTTTTTACATTAACCTACTCCAAATTACACCAATTTAGAACTGGGACTTTTTTTTCTTTTAAGAACGTACAAAGAGTGATTTTTAAAGCTGAGGCTTTCGATCCCTTCCAGTTTTTTATTGTTTCAAGCAAAGGGCTGTCTTGGCAGGTTTATGGGATGGCGTCTGTTTTGCTGACAGACACGTCTGATAGATTGCTCGCTCGTGTTTTATTTTTGGAGCCACTGCTCTGTTATCTGCACTTGAAAAACAGTTTACTTTGATTAAAATTTAAATCAAGTATATGGAAATATTGGCCTGACTTGCAATCAAATCCTAAGTCTATCTTGTCAAGCAACTTCTCCTCTATATAAGTAGGTGAAATGCAATGCTCAGGAAAGTGAATTCTTCCCCCCGGCAATGCCCACCATCAGTCATTAGAGCTCACAATTGAGGAGTAATTCCTCCCCCTGAGCCATGCAATTCCTCTGAAGATGAGTAAGGATACTTCTCTCATACCACCTGCCTAACCCAGCCATGCTATTGATGAGCGTGAAACTAAAACAGTCCTTAAAAAATAACATTATGACCGCTTGATTTAGATGATTTCTTGCAGCAGTGAGTTTTGCAGTGACCACAGCATCCATGAAGGATTACTTCCTTTCATTTGTCCCAGGTATTTAATCATTAGCAGGCTTTGTGTTTTGCCTAGGGATCATATTCCAGGACTTTGTTGTTGTTGATTGAAAAGACTGTTTTCACTCACCCATGCCACAACATGAATTTTTGGTTAAAGAAAGGAAACTGAGGACTTCTGGTGTCAACACCTCCATGCAAGAGTCTGCCATTTTTCTGCACTGATCATCTTTTGTATCATGATTTTTATTACAGGTATAATACCAATAATCCCTAGTGACAATCTGGCACAAGAAATAGCCCTAAATGGAGATAAGCAGCCCAGTTCTGTGCGACAGGGTTGTTTTGCTGATGACCTCAGGTGCCCTGTGCAGGCAGCCCACCCCTCTCCTGCTGAGCCACTCCAAGTGAAGCACCTTTCCCCACATCCATTTCCTGCTGTATAAAACAGAGAAGCCTCCCTGCAATGCACAGAGAACTGCAGTGACAGCTACCCCCTCCAAAAAAAAAAACAACCAAGACAGTTTTCCTCCAAAGCTCTTTGCTGTGAGACAGCCCAAACACATTAATTCGATGAGCCAAGTTGACCCCCTCAGAGTCCATCTGCAGCAGCACTGATGAGCTGGCTTTGCTGATGCCTCTTGAAATAGCCTGCAGCCCCAAAATAGTCCTGCACACACAACAGCTTCATTTCCTGCGTGTGACCCTCGGGGCCAAGAGGGACAGGAACATGGATGGCAGCTCACCAGTGGCCATCAGATTTGGTGGTGGTCCAATTTTCTATAAATACGGCTAAACAACGCTGAGCCTCTCTCCTCTTGCTCTCTGCATTCTTGTTTTCCCTTCTCCTATCTCAGCTGAATTTTCCTACCAGCTTCCTGAAAACACTTCCCGATTTCACACCATAAACATCCTCCACTTTTATTTGGCTGATGCTTCCTACAGTGCGAGGCCTTCCGCCCGCTCCTCCAGAGCTGCTTCTATGTTTCCCCTATCTTTGATATCTCAACAATAAATGAAAAACAACCTTTCCTGTGCTTGGTACTGGCATGCTTTCAGCCTTTTTCTTCCTCCCCCCACACGCTAAGCAACAAGTGCAGGCCGCTTCCCACCCGGGTTAGCCAACAGTCAGAGGTAACAGCAAAGGTGGAAGGACTCATGGCTCACGAGTCAAGGACAGGAGGAACATCATGGCTGAGGGAGCTGGCACGGGGCTGGGGGCTGCTTCTGCACAGTAAGGATGCCTCCAGAGCAGTACTGGTGGAGGTGCATGGGGAACAGGGGCACCTTGGGCACCAGGAGAAGCGCTCACTCAGAGCAGCGTCCCTTTGTCCTTAGAGCAAGATGCACCTCCATGCTTCTCCATACCCACATGATACCTCAACATCCAGCATCTTCTCAGCCTGAGCAGAGAGAAAGAGGTAACGATAGCCTGGGAGGTGCCTTCCAACATGGGACAGAAGGATCAATCAGCTTTAAGACTCCAGAGCCATCTGCAACCTTGGGCTTCCACAGCACAAGGAGGAAAGCTTTTCGCTTCCTCACTCCATTGAGAGCTTCAGCCACTGGTGAAGACCAACCTTTCCTACCACTTGTTATTTTACCACCAGGTAACACATGAGCTCCCTAGAACTCCATCCACACACGATGTGTAATGGAACCACAAGTGTACCCGGCAAACAAGATAAAGGATATGTCCCCCTGCATGGACCACCCAGGACCCATTTTGTCAGGATGATGAGTACCACATGAAGCTGAAGAGTGGTGTTAACTCGCTGGAAGTCAGCCTGAGTCCAGGGCTCAGGAGGCGCATAGAGGTCAGCATTCTCAGAGGTGACCCAGCATTGGGGCGCCTGAGATATGGTGGTACGACCTGCAGTACCCAGAAAGAGGCCCATTTTTGGAAACAGGGTCACATCAGGAGACTGAAGCACTCCAAACAATCCAGCTCGGATTTAACGAGATGCTTCATAAACTAAGCTTCTGCAGAAATCTGTACAGAGGCATTTGGCTGCTGCACCTCTGCAGCAGTTTTGGGAAGATCACTTGACACATGAGAAAGCAGAAGAATTTGCCAGGAAAACTGGGTTGAGTAGCAGCAATACATATTTATGGACACCCTACAAATGGGTCATCTCAATTCACAGCAATTGATTGGAGCCACTGATGGACAAATGCCCTGCTTCTGATGTAAAAATAAGAAAATGAGGATTAGTTTGAGAACTGTTTTATTTTGCTTCAGCCACATTTTATTAGTAGGAGAAGGAGCCAGGGACATACTACCCGACCTCTGGGTGGCCAAAGATAACATGCAAAGCTTTGCTAGAAAGGAGGACTCTGGAAGGAGAGGGAGCAATGGGGAGGACGCACAACATCACATGCTTAACGAGCAGCGGATAAGCACAAAATATCTGTCCCATTACCAGACACCCACAGTCCTCCTCTCAAACACTTGTATCTTTTCCACCCCACAGCCTTTCAGTATCCAAAGGAGGGCTATAAGAAAGAAGGGGACAGACTCTTTAGAAGGCTCTGTTGTGATAGGACAAGGGGAAATGGTTTCAAACTAAGGAAGAAGAGATTTAGGTTGGACATAAGGAAGAAGTTTTTTACAGTAAGGGTGATGAGGCACTGTCACACGTTGCCCAGAGAGGTGGTGGATGCCCCATCCCTGGAGACACCCAGGGTCAGGCTGGATGGGTCTCCGAGCACCTGATGGAGCTGTGGGTGTCCCTGTTCACTGCAGGGACCGGGACCAGATGGCCTTTAAGGGTCCCTTCCAACTCACATGAATTTATGATTCTATGATTCTATGGTTTCATTATTCTAACATTTCTGCAGTAGTAGAGCAAATCCAACCTGTTTTTGTTTAATGCTTATGAGATAACAGCTATCAAGACATATTTGTGACGTTTTCAGCATCAGGACACCTGTCTAGCCAGTGTTTCATCATGTAATTTAAGTGTTCACTTATTAAGATTGCCAATCAAACGAGTTCCATTGCATGAAAGAGTCATAGCTGGGTGCAGATGCCTCTTCCTGCTTAATACCCCACATTTGGAGCTGAGGAAGGCTGAACACAAACACACTGGCTCCATCCCAAGAAGTGACACCGTGCCTCAGCATGCGCCAATGAAAGTCATCCCTTGAATAGCCTCAGAGGCCACATTTTGTTGCCCCCAGGTCTACCAATGTACCTTCAGCCCACGTTGTCCAGGGGAGCCACAGCGGGGGTGAGGGTGGCCTCTGCCCTGTCGGTCCAGGACCTCCCCAAGGTTCTGAAGTTCAAGGCATAGACCATGGTAGAACCAAAAACATGGCAAGAGCAAGACCACCAGGAAGCTCAGAGAGACAGCAGAAGACATCCTCCTCCTCACCTCTCCCCACTGACCATCTCCAGGTCATACACCACACTCAGCAGTTATTCACTCACACAACAGGCTCCCAAAACATGGAGCGTGGAGGACTACTGACACCAGTAGTGAATGTCCTCCAGCACCATCAGGCACAGCAGACATCAGCCCTTGGAGCTGGTCGCCCATCCCTTCCCTTCATGTCCTCTCAACACAGACAAGACCACTGAGCTGTGTGTGCCGAATTCCTGGCTCCCGGCAGCCAATTGCCTTATTAAAGTAATGCCTTTTTGTCATCCAGGCCCTAAACACCTCTGTTCAGCACTTGCTAAAGGCCTGAATACCCAAGGGTTTCTAAGAGGGAAGAAGAACCCATGCTTCTCACAGGAGCTCAGGCGAGCAGGCCGATAATCATCTAGCGATCATAAATGGCTGTTCATAAGGACCACTGATGAGGTAACAGTTGGCATGCAGAAAGCATTTCACTCCGCCAGCAGCTTACTGAAAACGAAACATCATGAACCCTAAAAAGAAACCGTGAATCAAAGGCGGCATTCTTCTCTCCCACAGTGACCCCTTTGTTTGGGTCTACCCAAAAGTTTCATTACGAAAGCCTGATACAGGAGCCTTATTAAATTGTGATTAAATGACGTGTCCGCGTCGAAGTCGGCTCACTCTGCTGTTGATGTGGGCTGGTTTTCTTAGACTTTTAAAACATGAAGGCTTATGAAATAGCTGTAATATCTTTTCCTATGATTTCTAGGGAGCGGAGGGTCTTTGCTTCTGCTCTAGCCATATCTGGCCCTGCTCCAGAGGATAACATTTTCATTAAAAGTGCATTAGGCGCACAATTCACCCCGCAGCCGTCCTGACGAAGAGCCTGATCCACAGCCCACTGACCCGGCTCAGCAGCCTTAATGGGCTTTGGTGAACTTTGCTGGCCTCTATAAAAACCACATCACCCATCACCAGAGCTACTTAGAGCTCCTTTGACCATCAATTGGATCCAATTTGTCCTCACTGCTTCCCCCTCACTCTTTCTGTGTTTCAGGATTAAAAAAAAAAAAAAAAAAAAAAAAAAAAAAAAAAAAAAAAAAAACCACAAAAACCACAAGCTGAATAATCAGTCAGGCCAGTTAATTGCTAATGACTTTATTAGAGAAGCAGGGACACCTAAGAAAGAGTTAAACAGTAAAACAACATCAAACCCAGTGGCCTCCCCATCATTTCTGACTGTCAGCTCTGAGCCACCAGTGAGCTCGCAGCCGTGATGCATCCTTCCCTTCAGATGACTCACTTTGAATAGCTCCCAGTGATTTACGCAGAGAAAAATGTATTAATAAATACGGAAATGCACAAATTCATACGTTTTAAGGTCAGGGAACCGTCACAAATGTTCAGCCGGACCCTCTGGAGACCGCAGCCTCACCCAGTGACTTCTGCCTGAAATTCGTGCTTCTGTTTAGGTGAAAGCATCCAAACATCACAGCGCAACGCCTTCACGGATTTTCTTCTAACATTTTTCAGACGACACATCACAAAAACTGAGATCCATCTTTCTGTTGTTTCAGAAAGTGTAAGTCGGGACAGGGATGCCGAGGATTTTGTCATCAGTGTCCCTTAGGGACGTGCTGCCACACATACATACATAGAGCTGCATGACAGAGCTTTGGGGCAGAGCTGGCTGGAAGCTGCCAGCCCACCCAGTACTTCATCTACAGCTTCCACTGCTGATGAGCCCTGCTGCTCAGTAACAGAGAGCAGCAGAAGGGTGGCAGAGGATGACCAGAAGCTTTGATGGCAACGTGGGCTATGTTTGGGGCACACAGCCAGCCTCCTTGCAGCCCTGCAATTTAAATCGAGCTTTACAAAGTACAAATGCCTGTAAATATTTGTGTAAGATAAGATCGGTGAGCAGCAGAGCAATATTTCAAAAAGATGAACCCGGGGAAAGAAAAAAACAAACCCCAAACAAATTATAAATACTGCTCAGAAAATAAAATGAAGAAGTCTAGCAATGTGTTTATGTTTATTAGGGTAACATTTGCTCTGGATTGGATTCTGTTGATGGACGTCCTGCACATGAGACAGGCAGTGCAAAGGAGAGGGAGAGCTGCACAGAGATTTACCTAAGGATCAGACCTGAATCTCAGGAGGGACTCCTAATCAAGGTGTTCACCAGCACAGGAAACCAAAAGGCGTTCAGGAAAGGCCAGTGGACCTGTCAGGTTGACATATGCAGGCACAGGCTAGCTTACATTTTATTCAGGGTAAATTCACGGCGAGCATCTCAGAGATGATAATCTTTTCATATTCAGTAGGCAACATTCGTTATCTGAAGTAGCTGCCACGCTTTCTGACAAGGATATGTTCCAGATTTTCTCCTTTTCAATTAGTACCTTTGATTAATACTCACAGCCCAGGGTGACAGCACTGCTGTCTGCTGCAGCAGGGTGCAGGCAACTCCAGCATTCACCAGCATGTGCATTCCCTTATCTGACCAGCCATGCCACCTGGCTGTCCTCAGCATCTCATGCCTTGGCTTCGTAGCCCTCCCAACACTTTATCAACTCTAAAAACTGCCTGCAGACCTCCAGTGGTGGTGGAGTCACCATCCCTGGAGGTGTTTGAGAACTGTGGGGATGTGGCACTGAAGGACATGGGCAGTGGGCACGGTGGGGGTGGGCTGAGGTTGGGCTTGGGGATCTGAGAGGTCTTATCCAACATTAATGATTCTGTGATTCTATAAGCAGGTGTCCGAGGCAAGCCCATCGCTTGGGAAGCCCAACCTTCATGATTCCATGGTTCTATGAAAAGCCATCGCAAATCAGAGATGCAGAGAAGTGCCAGCTGAATGTTGACCAATGATGCTTCTCAGCACTGAACAATCTCTACACACAGAGAGGGCAGAAAGATCAATAACAAAAAGTCAGAACATTTTATAGTTAGGAAGCAGGTAGCGCCAGTCTCTCCCAACTGTGCAGTCCAAAGAATGAATAGCAAATCTCACCATCTCAAAGACTCCTGCATTTCCCAAGGATTACCATGGAACTGTATCAGACAACTACAGAAAAACCTGTATTTTATAAAGACTTTGCACATCTCTTGCATTTTGCTTGACAAACCAGATTCTCAGAATCCCTTACTCACCTTGCCTCACATTTGAACCTACAGGATTTAGCAGAGCCGCTTCTGCACCAACATCCTATGTCGTCACACTGGGAGCACGACCATGCAACGCTGCCATAGCACCTAGCACTCAGTTTGGACATGGACAGCACAGGGTGGTAGGTAGCCACAGTGGCTAGAACTTTCTAATTGTAGCCATCAGATTGGAAAACACTGCTCTACATGACTTTGGCAAGGAATGTGGATTTGAGCAAGGAACAGAGCTCCGACCACCTCCCTCCCCAGCCTCGCTTCTTCTCCAGATGCTTTGCATTTCCCTGCTCCCTGCCAGGTGTTTCTAGCACATCAAGGCTAAAAAATTTCAGCATGTTCTAGGATTCCAGCCCCATTTTGAATAAACTACGACAGATCTGTCTCTACGGAAGACGTTCCTTGCCAGAAATATTATCTAATTTGTAAGCATTTTATGATTTTTGAAAAGTTATAAAATACGATATTGGGGAAAATGGCCAACGGAAAAGACCCCTTCTGGTAGCCAAAACGACCATATAATTGATTTTTATGAACAGCATCTAAAGAAGTGAGTCACAACCATATGGCTATTTTGGATTCTAGATACACGTTGTGTTTCAAACCTCTCAGAAGATTTATCCAAGTTTTCCGCATATAATCAATGGTGATTAGAAGTGGATATTAATCATTTTGGTTCCTAGGGCCCAGTACATGTTTGAAAGGTGAGGGTGTTAGACATTCTTGCTCTATAAATACCCATCCAAGCTTGCCCAGAGCATGAGAAACGCCGTGGCAGAGAGTAAAAAGGTATCGCAGAACAAACTGCAGACTCATTACAGAACCAAGGCCTCCTCCCTCAGATGGGTGTGAATATTATTTACTTAGGAAACGCTTCAAACTTCAGCTGAAGTCAGATGGAAAAACTTTACCTCTCAGGCAGAGTGTGTCTCCTCTTTCTCCATGACTTTAACCATTTTCTCATAGCTTGGCCCCAGCCGGTGAGGAGGTTAGGTTACAAATTTGCTCACTACACGGTGATGCTCCACAAATAACTCCCACTCAGTTCACATGTGCACGCTCTTCCCATGGCCATCTGGGCTTTCTAGTGGTGTAAAAACATCTGTACGGGCCCGTGTTTGCAGGAACATCACCTTCATGCTCCCAGGCTTTCTCCTGAGTGCATTGCTCAAGCCTGCACCATTTGTCCCATGCACCCACAGGAGTGTATCCTGCATCTTCTGAAAGATGCCCAGAGCCCCGTCTGCAACTGCTCGAGGCTTTTACTCCTGCCTTACAATCAAGCTAATGGCAGCATTGGGAATATTGTGTACGCCGACAGCAGATGCAACAGGTACAAAACCTCAAGCAACTCAACCCCTGCAAACTTGATTCCTAAACTGCATTGTCTTTGCTTCCCAGTCTCACGTGCTGCTCGTGGCGTGCAGATTGGGAGCACCTACACATAGCAGAGCATGCCATATTCAAGGGCAACACAACACAGCCTTCTTGTTACCACGGAAATTTTGGCTAAAGAAATATTTTCTAAGTTCATTTGCCACAGAAAAGAAAAAAAGCCAGAGCCAGGATTTATGCATGATGCCTAACGCATGCTGTCTCCAGTGCATTTCTTTCCATCCCTCAGGCCTTTGTGCAGCCACTATTTCCCACAAATACCAGAGGCATTGGCCTAGATCAAACATTTATAACTTTGATAGGCCTTTCAGACCAAAAGGGCTGTTACGGTAGTGCCACCCAAATTCTTGCAAAACACAAACCAAACAGTCTGAGCTGATAACTTATGTATCAAGCCCCATGACTTCTCTTGAACTGGTAACAGATGTTCCTGATAAACTGCAGCTCCTACATTATATACCTTGCAGCCCTTGTATTCCACTGGGTGATGCAACAGCAAGAGGGGAGCCGCAGCTCTTTGCTGTCTGTTTTTCCTGATAAATCAGGCAGTGAAGAAGCGCTGGCACTGTTTTTAAAATCTGTCTGCTCTTGGAGACAATAAAGCCTCTGCAATCCATGGGAGAAGACAATGGGGTGACAGTGGGTAGACCACTGGAACATTAACATTGGCTCCCAGGATCGGGGAAATCCTCTCATCCAACTCAATCAGGGCACCCATGGGGCCTCTTAAGATGAGTGCCAAGGGAAGTCTTTAAGAGAAATGAAAACTGAGGCTAAAATTTGAAAGACAGACAAATTTAGACTCATAGCCTCATTACAGCCCCGATGAACTATCCCACGAGGCATTCTCACCAGGATACTAAGAGAAATTTTACAGAGAACTGAAGTCATTCATTTCAATGAGGATGAAATTGCAACACATTACCTAGGAGGAAACGGAGAAAGGTAACATTTAGCCCTCAATTTTGATGTGTTTCTAAAGCAATTTGGTTGGATACAATTTGTGAAGACTTTTGAAGATGAAAAGAGCTGTACAATAACCAGATCCAGAGGATTTTGATTTAGGGAAACATTATGCCAGTTGTAGCAAAAGTAGAAGATTTCATATTTAAGTTATTTCTCATTATTATGAAACAAACCAATGCCATCATTCCTCCATCCGGACATTTCCCAGATTTCCCACCCACATAGAGCCCAAAATCTCTCTATAAGGACTTTTTCCCCACTTCACAGATCAAAGCAACCCACCCCAGCCTGGCAGCTCAGCTAGAAATAGGGCCAAGATCCCTCAGCGTGCAGTTCAGCGTCTTTAATCTTGACTTTAGTCCCTCAGTTAACCATCAAAGCACCAAACTTTGTGGCCTCCTCTTATTCCTCTTGGATGTTTCAGAGGCAGAGGATGTGTGGGTTTTTTCAAGCACGTGGAGATTTTATTCTTTGAATATTAGGGGCACCTGTTGAGTTCCCCATTAGCACAAAGGATTGGAGCATCCCCAGCACAGCTCAGTGCCCCTGGGGCAGCCTCACAGACATTGCCATGCCAACAGCAACAGCACATATCTGCTCTTAACCATGAGGCACAACGGTTTCCAAGCTCAGCTGGGGCCCACTCTCTTTTTATTTTGCTTGAGAAAAGTCAAAAAGCTCCGAGATGCCTTGGAAATAGTTACAGTACAGTGGGTGCCACTGAAGGGGATATTCAGAAGGAGTGCCGTGACCTCAGCTTTAGAAGTACTCCAACCAGCCCAGAAGCCATGCCAACACCCAATTAGCCCAGCACAACACAGGGAAGAAGCTTGTCCATGCCTCCCAATGAAAACTGGCCCAAACAAAACCACCTTTCTGGCCTGGTCTAGTTCAGAGTCAGAGCCCAAAATGTCCTAAAGAATAGAAATGCATTTTCAGAGAGTGTGACTATGAAGAGGAGCAGTGGTGGAATTTCAGGCAGGTGCAGCTTTAACCTCCAAGTACTCAGCACACACCTGCTCTCCCCCATAGGCCTCAGCTGGCTCTTTTCAAGGCAAAAGCCATCAAAGACCTAAGCTTTTCCATACAGATAATTTGGATGGGTTGACTGGAGTTTGGCCACTTGCACTTATGAAATGACAGCTGAAGGTATCAACCAAGCAATGCTTGCATCCAGCCAGCTCCACCTCAGGCTCAGAATCCCAGTGCTGCTGCTTCTCAAAGGGCTTTGAGACTGGGAATCCATAGCTCACTCCTTCCAGCCATGCCCCTAGGTAATGGGAAATGAATGGATGCATTCCCACTGCAAAGCCTTGATTGCCCCTGACCACTAAGCCAGCACAGAACAGCCAACACAGAGGCTTTACAGGACACTGGCAAGATCTGGAAATGGTTCTGCGTGCAAAGAGCCCCGTATGCAAACACCACCCTGCATCTCCCCAGGGCAGAGATGCCACCTGTCCCCATGACCATGGCAAGGGATGCATCTTCAGCCTGACTTTCCCCATTATAAGCAGCAGGCAGGGTATACTTTCAAAGAAACTTAGAAACACTACCCCCCCCCCCAAAAAAAAAAAAAAAAAAAAAAAAAAAAAAAAAAAAAAAAAAAAAAAAAAAAAAAAAAAAAAAAAAAAAAAACACTGCAATGCTACTTTTGGCTCTCAGTATGGAGCACTCAGGCAATTATTGGAACTGCCTATTTAAGTGTTTCCAAAAAAAAAAAAACAGAAAACCTCCTATAAATAAATAAGTAAAAATAATAATAACAAAAAAAATACAGAACAGAATTCTGTTCAGAAACAGTTCTCCTCTGGGGGAGATAAGATGAGAACGAGCAAATCGCTCATGACAGATGGCAGGGGTGGTGGTGAATGCACTAATGGGAAGCACACACATCCCAGAAGGATGAAAGCAGCACAAAACTTTATAAAAACCAAGTGCGTGTCTCATTGGGCTGCTTCACTCTGGTTCCTTTTATAAAAGTTATACTCACTCGAAGGCAAATCTTGATTTCTGTCAGGAGCCTGTTGTTACACAAGCGTTGCGAATTGGTGTTAAAGTTACAGTAAGTCATAAAGAATGTATCCTACGTATAGCCACATGTATATTGAACCCAGATTTAAATAGTCAGCACTGCAGGAAACCAGGCACTTATTACAACTGCTAAATGTGGAATTCAGTGTACCTGCAGCATAAACTGCAATGTGCTTGAAGGCAAGGTGCTGTCCCACCCACAGCCCTGCAATTCCCACTGCTCTAAAAGGTGATGCTCCTCACTTGAGCTCTCTTGGTTTTGTATTCTCCAGTTACATCCCTATTCAAAGTAGTGTACCTTCTCAGGAAAAGAAATACCAGTGCCCAGGCAAGTGGGCTTATAATAAAAAGGAACATTTTTGCAGGTAACTGAATAGAAGACAGACAAAAGAGAAGCAATGAGAGCACCAAGCAGTGCGCCCTCCTCGGTTCTTTGTGGTCTGTGGCTTCTCCTTGCACTGCTTAGGCAAAGGCTTAACTTTAAGCAACACTTAATCCCATTTACTTTATAAAGACAAACTACGGGATAGAATTCTCTGAATGGAATAATCCCACAAAATGCTGGTGAAGGACTAGAAGGGGTCAGCGGGATCTCCAAAATCTTCACAGCCCAGCAGGACACTGCACAGCCAGCACCGGTGAAGCCACCACAGCCTGGTGCTGCATTTGATTTAAAGACATGGCCACCTATCTCACATTTTAAGATGGGGTTTGATTGATGTATGAGAACAGATGCAAGCCATTGGCTCCGCTTGACACCACCCCGAGACATCTCCTAGTCCAGTGTCCCAACACCTGTGTTACTCACATTGAATATTTTGTGGTTAGATGTGTGCTGGACCAGGTCCAACCAGTTGTCCTAAGCAATTTCTGTGTTTCCCGCAACAAGATTTTGTTCCTTTCATTATGTCCACGTTTCCCATCACTGGGTGTGTCTTACAATCATGAAATCTGACTCTGCCACCAAATTAATACCATAGCTGCATGCTGCACCATGCCATCCGCGCCCTCCGAGGCATTTGTTGCTGCAACAAGGGAATACAAAGCTCTACGTGCAGGAGATGGAAAGGTTAAAGTCAATATTTTGGCTGGTGGAAATATTTATGGAAAGAACCTGTGAATTAGGGAGCTGTACTCATTCCACTGACATTTCCTAACTGCGTTAACCTTTTATATTTCTTGCGGTTAGCTCCCGTTTAATATGTTCTAATTATATGAGAACCAGGAAGCAAATGAAGGGCTGAGATTAAAGTTAAACAACAGCCATAAATACTGCGGGACAGATTCTCAGTGCTGAACCTGTGGATTTACGCCTCCGAGTTCGATGCTTTGCAGATGAGACACATGAGGCCATCAGCAGCATGTGCACAGCTTGTCGCTCCTTGCCCACCCACTCACTGAGGGCAGAATTTCTCCCTTTGATGACACTGTGTTGAAGTTTCATTGTGCATGAAGCAAAGCACGTTAGTTCGTTCCAAGGGCTGACAAAGGACAAATAGCTTTTGTGAAAATCACCATTTCCTCCGGCCTTCGTACAATGAGAAGGGAAGGAAAGGAAAAAGGGATTCAGAAGTCTTTAGCTAACGATGGGCAGATGCTCTCAGAGGCTGCGGCCAAACTTCAGCTCTGCTCAGGTACTGCTGCATGCACAGCAGCTCCATCTGACATCGGAGCAGGCAGCCACTACGCAGTGATTTACTAGCACAGCAATATCTGTTACAAAACACACAGAACTGGAATAACTTTCTCCCTGCAAAACGTTACATCACAAGCGAACGCAGACAGTTGAAGAGCTCAGATCCACAAGTGGAAGACGTTAGCAATCTGTTCCAATTCAGCTCCACGCACGGAAATGCCAGATGGCTATGCTGCTGCTCATCCCCTCCCAGAGAGGATGGTTTGTGCATGCACGTTGTCCCTTTGGGCAGAAGCTGGTGGACAAAGGAGTACAGCGGTCTGCAAGCAGCTGCAGACTTGCCAATAGCTGAGGATGTTACCTGCGAACGCGTTGTACCTTTGCTGGAAGTGCAGATGTAGCTCCAGGGCAAGAACTTTCAACACCCACCTCTAGGGCTAAGAATGGCAATAGATGCACAACGATGACAGGTGGCCAGGGTGGACACGCCATCATCCATATCCATGTCTCTGCTTCCTTTGACCACCATGGGATAGAACTCAAGGAGCTGGAGGGCTGAGCAAGAGGTCTAATGAGATTACACGGGCTACTTTTGATCTCAAACCTCCTCGCCAACAAAACAAAGAGCCATGTGTAGCAAGGGGGGAAAGGGCATCATCTTGTATCTATTTGGCCTATGTAAATGTGTGTTCTTTCAGCTCTTTGCTCCCTCTCCATCCATGTTCCATATGACGGCTCAGTGTGCCTAATTGTTGTCTTGTATCACAGCTTCCGATATGATGTGGCATCAAAGGGATCCGTACATGTGGTTACAATTAAATCTGTGCTTAAGTGCTTCACTGAACCCTGGCACTCACTGAGCTGCAGTTGTTCCTGAGAATGGGGCCATCTTCCCTACAAGATATCTCACACAGCATGCTTGGCCCCGATTGCCCTTCGCCATCCCACTAAAATCAAAACAAATCCGAGGAGTAATAATAAGAATAAATGGTGTCACCCTGACAGAAGTTTGTTTCCTTTGCGCTTCCAAGAACGGTACACAATCTCTAAGGAGGGATGTTGCTGTCTCCTACCATCAACAATGCTGAAAATAAATAGAAATTGACAGAAGGTCTCAGGTTTCGAGTTGCACAAATTCAACCACAGCAAATATTTTGTGTGGATGTGGCATAGCTTAGACTCCAACATGCTTCCTTATGGTCGGTACACTTCCTCAAATAAGATCAACCATAACCACTCCACAACAGCCAAGGCTAACACAGCGTATCAGCTCAACAGGCATCTCTACTCTGCTATTGCTTAAGGAGCAAAAGGAACCTTGGTGCGCTTGTAAAGGATTTTTTGACAGCAAAAGCCATGGTTGATCTGCTAGAAATGGCATGCACCAAGCAGCCCTAATTCCTATTGCTTCGAGTAGGGAAGAGTTTCTCTCCTTTGACTGGGAACTTGGGAAAGGCTCTGGCTCTCCCCCTCCTGCTCGCCTGTTTGTAGAGCAGCGTCATTAGAGACCTGAAGCACTTAATGATTTAACATGCTTCAGGATAAACGGTGCTGCATTAGCACAGGTGCAAATAGCTTTCTAATTTTATTAATTTAATAAGACAGTGCTGCTGGTACACGCTAATTAGATCCATGTTTTTCTACACTAAGGGAACAACACTAGAAATTTCCACAGCTGTCAGCTGCTGTCTTCTCGCAATTGCTATGGAAAGCAAACAAACCGTAAAGGCAATTCATAATTATTATAAACATTCCCTAACCTAAACCACGTTGACATTTCTAAATTGGAGCTGCATGCTTGCTCTTGTCTGTGGTGTCAGAAAGGGAACAGAGCCAGCCAAAGAAAGGACAACCCACTATTAGATAATTTGAGGGCCAAGCGATTAGTTTGCCTTTAACGAGCTGTTTTCACGTGAAGAAAGTGCTTCCCTCCTTGCTCTGACCATCCCTGCATCATGCTGATCTTAGCCTGAGACATTTGGCTTTCCAGTGCTTTCAGTTCTCCTGCATTGTTTGCAGAAGGCTTTGCCACCTCTCATCATGGGACTTCATTCCCACCCTGCAGAAGGGAAGAGGAGCTCTGGCTCCCTGTGCCCACTGCTGGGTCCCTCTGGGCTTTTCCCATCAATTCATTCCAAGGATGTGGCTTAAGTTCATAACTGAAATTCAAAGCCCTAGGCACAAGGTTTATGGCTTTCACCGTCTGCTGAGGATATAGTTAGAACTGACAAGCTCCAAGACAGGTATTTGGATGCTCTTCCGCAAATGGGTCCCTATAAAACTCTGGGTCCCTATAAAGTGGTTTAGCAGAAGCAGCTAACTGACAGAAAAGTCTGTGCACAAGCCTACAGGGCTGAATCCCAGCCGAATGCCTCTCTAGCAGAACCAGGACACCAGCTGACTCTCCACTGAACTGTGTATCCCTCCCTGATTTCATCTTTTTTCCTACCCCAAAAGAGAGGAAATCCATGTTTGCTATTTCTCGTATATTATGGTTTCACTTAGATTTCATTGCAATAATTCTGGCTTCAATTTATGGTACTTCCTGAATGACTCCTCTGTCCTCTCCAAAAGCCCCGAGGATAGTTGGGGCCATCACGCTCAGGGGTGGGGAGCCAGAGGCCCTCCTGGGGACCTGCATTCCCCCGCTAGTGGCATCCTCAATGGACAGCACTGCTGGTGCAGTGGGACACAGGGCAGGAGGCCACCAGGGATGTTCCACAGCAGCTCCAAAATTGAGGCCAGCCCATTTGTCCTCACAAAAGGAATTCAGCAGCATGAGAAAAACGGGAGGGAACAAGTGCAGCACGTCTTGAGGGATATCACACTCTGCTGGGCAAGCCTCTAGGTGTGCAGCATGGGAGCATCCCACCAAGGACTCATGCTCATAAACCTCCCGCTTTCACTTCGAAGGAGCTAAACAAGATATTCACAACCTTCAAACCATCACTGAACTTGGATGGTTGCACGAGTTTCGCAGAAGTCCTCTTAGGTATAGTGAATTCTTCATATCAAACACTCTACTGAGGTGCTCTGAGGAACACTAAGGAAGAGTAGACCCCTATTGCACTGGGGCAGCAGAGCCTCCAGCCTCAAGTGGCTGACGGTTTCCATCACTGGGGCATGCTGCTTGGAGCCATCAATGGAAATGTTCATTGGGATCAGGACAAAAGCTGTTGCTGCTCCCTCAGTTTAGCACCCAGAGGTCATGACTAGCCACAGTAACAGCCTGTTACAATGAACAGTGTGACAAGAGATACCAGCATTTAAATAAAAGCAGACAAGACAAAAAACAAGAGAGGTACAGATGAGCTGCAGTAGAAACACACCTGGATCAGCCCCATAAAAACAGAGGGCATGTCCCCATGGACTCCAGTCTGGAAAAAAACCATTTGTGCCTTCCTCCAAAGCTCACTCTGTGTGCTGAGCCAACGTTTTTTTCCCCTCAGTGTGTTGATATAAACCCAGGCCAAATGTGAAGTGGAACTAATCTGAAGGATTACATTTCCCTGTTGTAAAATGCTCAGCAAAGAGGCTGTCCTCAGCCACACAGTCCTGCCATCGTGCACCAAGGTCGAGGCTGGCCAACAAAGCCAGCAGAGCTGGGCTGTGCTACACTTGCATGCCTGTGCAGAGACCTCATAAATAGACTTTCTGGCCAAGACCAGGTGGGAAAGTCCCACTATCAAAGCACTGATAGGAAGTTATGGATACATTTAGCATCCCTACCCGTAAATAAAAGCTCCTCTTCCATGAGATGCAGCTGAGGACTCTTATTCATCTTCTCCCAGTCACGGAACTGGCGAATACAAAATGGAAAAATGTATCTAAATGCAACTGCAACCTGCTAACAAATTTCAGCCACACTCTTCTGGGCTGGAGAATTTGGAACTTCTATTCCACTTGGGGATATTTCCAGCCTACCCAATCACATAGAGTTCCTTCATTTCAGTGTCATCTGCTCTTGCTGGGCCACACATAAATCCTTCTTGAAAAGGAAAATCAGAAATACAACAAGAGTAAAATGGAGAGAAGCGATGCTGAGCAGTGTTCTCCTGCCAGGGACAGAAAATCTGGTGTAGGATAATTAATCAGCCACAGCCTAAATGGCTTCTGGCTTAAAGGGCTTCCTTCTTCTCCTAACATATCCTCTGTGGATCAGAAATGCCAGCATAGCATTATCATTCTATCTTTGCATTTGAAATAGTAGCTACCACGTTGATGAAACAGACCTTTATTGAACTTCAAAGGCCCATAATTATATATCCTTTCCTTGAGCTTTGATATTTTAATATTCAGCTGGTGAAATTATTATCTATTCCAGCCACAAAGCATTTATTTGTTTTGCTTGCTTTATCTCTGTTATTTCTGCCGTGGTAAGAGGCTGAGGAAGAAGCCCCCCTGCTTATTGGCAGCGGCAGAAAGTGGGAATTGAATGTACCAGGACTTTTATCTCCAGCAGCTGAAGAACGGAACGTTTGAACTTCTCGAGCCCTAACGTACTCAGAAGCCTTTCCCCCAGCCAGTTCCTCTAATTTATGCTTTTCAAGAGCCGGCCAATTTTCTTTATATAGGTTTCCCTGTGTCATGAAGGAGCACAGGAGAGTCAAGAAGACACCGTTCCGTCCAAGTGATGGTCTGAATTTTCCAGCTGAAAAGGGCACTCTGTTTTTTCAGCGTTGGGAGCTGCTAAACTCTTATCTTGTGTTTGCTCAGCTACAGCCTCTCCAAGGTGGGCGTATGTGCAGCAGAAGCAGAAGTATTTTCTACGTACAACCAGTCAATATAGCAGCAAAGATACAGCCAGAGCACAGCCCCGCTGGCTAACAAAGCAAGGGGATGTTTCATGGGTTTGCATCCCTTAGAAGATTAAGTCCTCATGGATGGTTTGTGTCCTTCTTCCACAGAGCTTCAGCAATAAAGCCAGATTGGGCCTTTTCCAAGCTCACCCCACAAACTTGGCCCAAACCTTCAGCCAAACCAGGTGCAAAGTGCACTTACAGCACAAAGAGATTGCAAAATAGGGGGAAAAAAGCTATTCTCACAGTATCTCTGCATTTCATTGTAATGGGAACATAACGAGGAGGTGCTGGAAATCACCTCGGAAGGATGGCTGTTGTGAGATTACCACACAATTTCTAAAATAAATCCCTTTGGATGTGTCTGGACCGCTGATGGCTGATGGCTGATCCTGTGCAGGCATTTCTCAAGAGCAGTCCCAAGTCCTCTCTCTCTCTTGTTTGGGTCATTTCCAGATAATCTTGAAATCAAACCTGTGTTAGATGAGCCTGGTATCAGCATATGGCTTTCATCAGATGCTTTCCAAGCACTTAAGGAACGTGACTTAATTGTACCTTGCAGCTCTGAAGGACTTTATCAGTGTTTGCTCTGCATTGCTGAGCTGGAAGATGAGGAAAAGTGCTGCGTCCCTTCTGCAAACCTGCAAAGAGAAGCAGCAAGAGTGGCACTCTGAGCTCATTTTGCTCAGCTCCCTGGGACAGGCTTCCCAAATCCCGCTCCATTAAGATGTTTCCTCACAAGACGGGAAAAAAAAAGCTAGTTTGAAGAGGATATTTATGTTAAAATGTACCATAAAACCACGATCCTGCACTTAAAAAAAACATCTGAAATGGATTCTCACCATAGGCTTTCCCTGCCTTAGCACAGGTGAGGCTCTTGCTATAGGGTCTCATTCAACGTTGCCAAGTGCAACCCAGAATTATGGTGGAGATGTAAAGAAGAGAGTGGAAGGAGAGTGCACAGCTCCACATGCAACCAGCACGGGCTCTACCTCCTGGGGCCGTTCCACCCATGCCAGAGCAGAGTAACAGTGTCAGCGCGCTCTGGGACGTGTTGGGTTTCCGTCACCATACACCCGTGGGGGAAAGCACAGAGCCTGGTGGCAAACATCATCTGAGCCTGAACTATTTATCTTCATGGTGTCATGGGGGTCCCAGGGCTCAGCCTCACTGCTTCACACACACAGAAGTATCCTGCTTTTCATCTCGGCCGTTGTTTACCTAGCATTTCCCAGCAATGCAGCCACTGGGGAGCGCATTGCTGGTCAGCTGCCAGAGCCTGCTGTCTGTTTGCAGGATTAAGTTGTTTATCTTGTTATGTGGGCCATCAGGAAAGCAATGATCCTGTTTACATCCATCGGGGAACCTATGATGCTGTTTACATCGCGGTGTGTGTTGGTGTATTCCAGAAAGATTAACGTCCAAAAGAAGCCGTGGAGCACCAGCTGGAAGAACAGGGATACCACTTGTCCAAGAATGATGGCTGGCTTGGTGCTCCAGCTCTTACTATTATTTGCTTTGTTCACAAACTTTCATACAAAAAAGATTTTGTATTCGGAAACATTAACGCCTGACTTTCAGTCCCAGAAAAGATGCAAAGGAAATGGAAATCTAAACGAGCAGCATATGCCATCCCCTTGGCTCCACCAATGAAAATATTTGGCTTCCACTTGCAACCACCCCAATCAAAAAGGAGTTTGGGCTGAAGGAATGTAAGGTGAAGTGAATGTTAAATTTACATTAGACATCTGTTAATTAGCCCGCAGATGAATCACCCCCACAGACTGGCACAGTCCACACAACATAAAGCAAACACTTGTGTCAAGCTAAACTGTTGCCCCGGAGTTGAGTAACCAGAAGCATTCCAAAATGTAATTATTAATAAGATTTTCATGCATTATTAAAAAAAAAAAAGGTTAAGATTAAACTACCTCAGTGGATATTTACAGGCAGTGAAGTAGGAGATTCAGTAGGTGTTTATTAAACCCATTTCCTACCCATACCCATCGCCCTTTACCTGGTGTATGACCCTGCGGTAGCTGTCCAGTTAGTAGATGCCAGACAACTTGATTTGTTGGCTTAATCAATAATCAGGTTAAAGAATAATTTCTTTGAGCAGGAAGGAACTCCATCACTCTTCTAGGCATGTTTTACCAATGCATTAAGGCACCAAAATATTCCCCTGGGATCTCAAGGGTACAGTCCTGAGACATGGCCCCAGCGGGGGAATGGCTCTTGAAAGTTGTGGCATGCACAAAGTCTTGGCTACCAGGTCCTCCTCTTCCTCCAGAAGCTGCTAACACCTCACAAAAGCTTGTGTGGATGTAGCATTAGCAAATCAAATTGCTTTGGTTGCTAATACTAGGGGTTGCTCTGCTGGGTTTTCTCTCCAACACACAACAAAACAACTCAGATAAATCTAGGGGGGGAGCTGGTTTTGTTATTGATACTGAGACCCTGGTAAGCTTTCTTGTACACTAACATCTGAAACTTGAGCGCCCCAAGACCTTCAGAAAAGGATATCACTATGTTTTTTCACTTCCTTTGAGCTTAGGCCAAAAGACAAAGTCACAAATAGAAACAGTTATTCTGGGCTCAATATCACCTTTTGTGCAATGACAAAAATAACGTGCTGTTGAGCTGTTTGGCATGACTGCCCAAGCATGTGACAAGACGCTAATTACTTCTGAAGCCAAATCCACTCCAGAAAACAAGAATCCGACTTACAGCAACTCGTATTTTGCCAATTTTGATGCTCTCGATGCATATTTTCTTCCTTTTCCTCTCTCCCAAGAAATCCTTCCCATCTTTTTAAATAGGAACGCACAGCTTGTATCCGGACTTTCAGGCAGTCCTCACCAACCTCCTCACAGCCTCCTCAATCTTTGACAACCAGCTCCTCCCTGCAGAGCTCAGCTCTTTTTCCACCATCACACAGTGCATTCATTAATCCACTCAACATGTTTGTCTGCAGTTGCCTTCCATCCCCACCCTGCACCCAGCTGGCTTCTCACAGGAGAGGGAAGACTTCATTTTCCATTAATGAAGGCACAAAGCAGTAATTTCATGTCCTTCGCTCCCCTGAAATTTGTGCTTCGTAGATACTGCTGGGAAAACAAAAAAATACAACGAAGTGCTTGGGGTGCTAGTTGTGGTCTTAGGATAGGCGACCAAATACAGGCCTCCTAAGGGAGGAACAGCTTAAGTTTAGCAAAATCCAACCGTTACATCTAAAACCGCCATTCCTATAGAGGTGTATTTTGTCTAGGGTAGGGATGGCAACTGGTTTGTTGTGCAGGATTCTATCAGTGGCTTCTTCCACCGCTCCCCAGAACCCATTCCCTCATTTTTTCACCCATAAATGCTCAAGAAAAAAAAAAAAAGTGAATAAACAAATCTCCTACTCAGAGGACTGCAAGAAAATTCGCTTTCGCCTAAGACTGTGACCACAAACACAGCACAGGGTGCTCTGCCCCTTGAAATTTGCTCTGCACCTGATATTTGGGAGACATTTTCCTCTTTTCTCCCTCACTTTTCAGCTCTAGCTTCTAATGTCAAACACAGGCAGCAGCTTTGAAGCTTTTCCAAATGAAAATGCCAGAAGAGCCCTGGTTTTCCAGCGACCCTGCCAACTCCAGCAATCATTAATTTTATGTGCTAATTTTAAAGTTGATTGTTTTTGTGTCTTGGACTTCAAAGGCAACTGCAGTGAAAAACCTAAAATGTATTTTAAAAGGTAGAAAATAATTCTGTTAAAACATCTTTTCCTGAAAAAAAAAAATTATTTTCATTTTAAGGAACACAGGTTTCCTCCCTACAGACTGTATAAATGTTGCTGAAGATCTGAATGCCAAATATTTGTTTTATTCTGAAGGAGCCTTAAAAAAAAAAATTAAAAGAGTTAAATAAATCAGAGCAAAAGTGCTTTCATTTGTTCCACCGGTGGCACTGTGGATTTTATTAGTGAAGTGTGTATGTAACATGTGCAGGGCAATAATGTTTTTTAATTACAAAACACTATTCATTAGATTAAATCAAATGACAGAGATTTTGGTCTGGTTCAGCCCTCAGATATTACACAGTCACTTGACTGCAGTACAATTCTGACTGTTTTCCCAGCTCATCAGCACATTAAAACCAGCTGTGGGGCTCAATAAATTGTTTCAGCAGGACCCACTGAAAATATCTATATTTTCCTCCCTCCCAGCCCAGTAAATGAAACTTGGAGGACATTATGGTAGTTTAATTATGATTCGGTAGGAATGTCCTTCACTGAAATCCATAATTCCATAAACAACATGCCTCTTCCATCATATTAGATTTCTTTATTTCAATTGTAAAGTTGCAAAGCCATGTGCTTTCCATTTTAGCTCTTGGACACCCCGCTACCCTTACACCGAGAGGAGCGGTAGCAAAGGGAGAGAGGCAGCCAGGAGCATCCACAGCCTTATTCCTGCTCTTGAAAAGAAATCTACTGATTCTGCAAACAAAAAATAAAATAAAATAAAAATGAAGAAGAAAGAACAAAGAAAACCAGGCCTGAACCCAGCATGCTGGGAGCGAATTCAGGCTGGCGGGGATGCGGGTGCAGGGATGGTGCTGCAAGCAATTACCAGGGCTTTTCGGTTGCTCCATTTTACCAAAGCTTCTAGACGAGGGGAGAGAAAAGAGGGAAAAAAGAGAAATTTGGAGAGAAGTATGAACAAAATATTTAAGAAAGGCTTCGCTTGGGCTTAGCTCAGTCTCTGCTGGGTTAAGTCCAAGAAGAAGTTCCCATTCCTCTCAACTAGGGAAATCTGAGTCTCTCCTCAGTATACTTAGGCTGTATTTTAAGGAGCCCTTAAGCATGGGCTTAGTTTTAAGCACTTGATTTATCCCATAAACTCTGAGCCTGGTCTATCAGCGAGTAAGGCAAAATGTGAATGAACACTGATTTGACTTCATTTATTTCCTTCCAGATAACTCACATCAGGGCCCGTAACATACAGACGCCATTACGCTATTTGTTGTTTCGATCCCATGCAATGTTTCAGCGTCCTGGATATGAACAACCACTTAAAATTCTTCTGAGAGGCATCTTTACAATTAGAATGCCGGAAAACATAGTTTGAAAATTGTCTCAAGCAGAGCCCAGGTATTCCCTTTGACAATGTGCTCTGCATTTATAAGATTAATACTGGCTGGAGAGGGGACATTCTACGCAGGCATTAGGTATATTTGTGAAAGAAGAGCTCCTGTGGAAACCTGAGAAGGTGGCTTTGTACTAAAGAGATCACACTGTTGGACTGACCCCATATCGATTCCCTTCTACCTCTACACAAGCACCTTAATTATCGCATCACAGACTCGAGGCAACATAACGAGGGAAACATTTGCCCCACCATGAAATGCCATTTGTGAGAACGAATTTTGTGTTTGTCAGATGAAGAGTTTACAAGACTGAAATTCAGTTTGGGAAATATCACAAAATGTCAAACTTCTTGGAAGGCGAATGTGCCTGTGAAAACCAAAGCCAGGAACAACCCAAAGCAGTGGACATTCCAGTTGAAAATGTGAGACTGGTTCCCTGCTTTTTGTTGACAGTCTGATTTTGGAAAAGAACAATTAGTGTAATAGGTTTTGGGAGCTACTGAGCCAGAAACTGAGAAAAATGGAAACTAAGAGAAACAGCTGAAATATCTTCTCATTCTCATTTAGATTGTGGTTAGAGCGGCTGAATGGCTGTTTTTTCTGGTCCACTTGTGTAATACTGAAAAGTGGGGAGGGGAGGAATTGTCCCAAGTCGACCTCATGGAACAAAGGAAAAAAACCGTGGGACAAAAAATAAAAGGAAGAAAGAAAAAAGAAAAGAAGATTGGCCTTGGAGAACTGAGAAGTGTGCAGCATTTTCTGTGGAGACCCATCGATGGCTTTGCTCAACCCCAAAATTAGATTATTTGTTTTCTTTACAGACTATTTTTAGAGGAGAGGAAGGGGAATATACTTGGTTGTATAGAGAAAATTCAAATATATTCCAGGAAGAAAAAACAACAACTTTGGATTGAAAAACACAATTTTTTCAGAGGATTTTCAAAGGAAATGTTTCAAATTTTAAAAGAGAGAGGGAGAGAGAGAAAGCTTTCTGGTTCAAACATATTGAAATATTGCTTATTTTTTCCCCCCTTCTTTTGGCAATTCTGTTTTCATGCAAATAAATGAAGGCATTTGAAATAAGTTTGCAAAAAAAACCAAAGCAACCCAGTTTGAGGGGAAGAAGTATTGCACCACAGTGCTGGTGCCATGATCCGAGCTATGATGACATCATCTGTTGGAAGCACAGAGATGTGTTACCTGCCAGACTGCTGGGTGCATGCAGTCCCATTCCAGGACCCCAGGCATGACATTTAGGCTATAAAATCCTTCTAGACCATCAAGGTATTACTCAACATCATCTCCACACTGAAAAAAGCCAACTCCTACAGATCTCAAATGTGGTGTCCATGAGCAAAGCTTAAATCTCTAGTCTTCTGCACTGCATCCCAACCACCACAGGTGGTCCCACAGAGAGCTGAAGGCATGCCACAGCTTGGTGATAGGTCTCAAGACTCCTTCATGCCCCCAAAGACTTCTGGACACAGGCCTCATGGGTCTTGAGTGGCAGCTGGTGCCAGAGTCCTAGAGGAGATTTACTGCCTAGTTCCAAGGAGAAACTGAGTACCTAAATCCCCCTAAAAACAATGAACTTGCTTGAACAAGTTTGAAAAGTCCCATAGGGGCACTATTGGCCAAGCAGAAGGAGTTATTTGCACCACGGATGTGGGCAATGCTGGAAAATCCCCTCCAGGGGACAGCAGAGCCTTCCCCTCCTCAAAAGCTCCCGCTGACTTCAAGGGCAGAAAAATACCTTCCGTGACACAAGGAGAGGAATCCACATATGATCTTCCTCTAATCCTTGCCTCCTGACTGGAAGGCATCACAGTATGTTTCCAAGTGGCGGTTTCCCCTCGGGCTGCTAAAATTGTCTCAGATAGTAATGTTAGCACGGATCCGTGGATAACACCGGGACATACCACCACGGCCACCCCTTCCTGCAGCTGCCGCTGTCCCCTGATCCAGGCCACCTGCTCGCGGCCCTGGGGACACCTGTAACTTCAGCCCTAGTTCCTGAAATGAGGCTGGCTCCGAAAAGGGACTTTCACAGTGGAGAAGTGCCAAAAGCAGATCTTCCCAACGTGAACAAATGGAGAATTCAGGCACTTTCTAGTTCTCACGGTGGGGTTAGATGCAGCTGCGCTCAGACCAGTTCTTGGGCCAAGGGCTTTAAAGCTACTTAGATACATTGGTCTTCCAGTGTCTTTGAAAAGGTTGTCAAGGCATCCTGCAAAACAGCTGAAACATTTCATTAAATTCTGCAGAAAGACTCCGAATTTCAAACAGGCTATTTTGTGTATATTACCTTTCACCTTGACCACAGTCCAAAGACCTACACAACCATCCTGTGGTCATCACTTAACAACTGCAGCATCCCACCTCAGTGAAGTCTAAACAGAGCTAAAAGTCACGCTCTCAAGACTGAACTTACTCTTTTGTTTGGAGGAGGGAGAGGCACAGAGCTGAGAAACCTCGTGTCTCTTCCACAAGCAAGTACCGATGGAAGGAAGATGGGGTACGTGGACAGAGGTGCAAGACCTGAGGTTTGTTCCCACTTCCCGCTCAGAAGCTGGGAACAGCTGGTGCCATGCTTGGGAAGTTCACCCCGGGAGCAACTTCCCAGCCCCTCTCCCCAGCTGTGCAGAGATACAACGTAAGAACCCCAAGCTGGTGCAGAGCTGGGTATGCCAAAGCAGGAAATGTCCCGAATGCTTGGCTATATTCCCCCCATTGTATTTGTCCCACCTCACCGCTGCTGCATCTGTGCCCTTTGGCAGCAGCAATACAAGTTGTGCTGAGGGGCTGTGAGCAACAGCCTCCTGCAGTCACGTTTCCAAGGACAGACATGCCTTCACTCCTGCACTGAGAAGACCAAATGCAGATGGAGGCCAAAAACTGGAAGTATAAAATACACAGAGTTGCCCCTGCTCCAACGGGAATTGAAGGCAGATTCATACAACTGTGAAAGATGGGAATCTAAGCTGCATAGAGATCTTGAGAGCCAGAGCTATAAAACAAAATTAAGCATTAAATGTTCTTAACAAATGCAATCTGGGCTCTCTGTGTTCTGTTTTTGTTATGTTTTCCCCCTGTTTTATGCTGCTTTAACCTTCAGTTGTTGCTGTTGGAATCCCTTTCGCGCTGTTCCACTTGTCATTCTTCTTATTTTTATTAACGATACTTTGGCAGAAGACTTATCAAAATGCACTGAGCTTGTCAACAAACGTCATTAGCAACGAGATGAGGCAGACAGTGTACGCGGGGAAAGGGCATGGGAAAATATGCAATATAAAATAATTTTATATGTCGAAGAAATTCAGCGGAATAATGATGGCAAAGGCCTTGCTGTAAATTATTTGCGCTGTTATAGAAGAAAGTTCCCACTGTTATGTGATTTCTAGCCAGGCTTCAAAAGGTCCACACAGGGAGCAGATGCTCTTGTGGAAGAAAACGGCACAGCTGCATCAAAATCAAGGCCCTGGCCACTCCATGTGCAATGTAGTCAGGTTGGTATACACTACTTTCCACACTGAATAACTTCAAAATCTCAAATTACGAATGAAGAAATAGATCTCCAGCTCTGGAAACCAAACTCAGTCCATTGGTAGCAGCGCAGCTGTATCAGTCAATGTCTGAACACTGCTCTCCTTCAGGCTAATGTTACAAGCTGGTATATCCAAGTGGCCTGCACATTCAGCATCGCACTGGGGTTTGATCTCAACATGCCAGGCTATTAGTTACAGGGCTGAAAAGCTGCCCCTCTCTCGCTCCTGTGCTTTGAAGTTCCCTCAAAGACATTTGCTTACTTAAGCTCAAGCAAGAGAAGGTGAAGCCTGACCCCATCATCCACCAGTGGTGTCCACTTTCATAAGGGTATGAGAAGAAAAATAAATCACCAGAAAATGAGCGAAAGCGAAGCCTTACGGTGTGCTTACCTAATTAGGTGTAAGGTTATATTGCAGGTTGCGCTGGGCTGTACAAGAAAGGTTGGAATTCAGTAGGCTTAGGTTAAACAAAATAAACCATAAGGTCAATGGTAAGGTGAAAATAGAAAGGCATCTCACCAACCCACCACAGTGCATCAGCAGCAAGCAAAAAGTGCTCTCTTGGTATCTCAAAGGCCAAGGAAGACATCCGTGTCCGGAAGAGTTAGTCCCTTTGGCACCAATTGCTGATACAGCTCTGGGGAGATCGGCTTCTGATAAGTAAATAGGTCATACTGCCCCTGCCCAAGGCTAACAGGCCAAGTGATGTTATTTAACCCCACGGGCTTCACGGGGCACTGGGGCTGGATGGAGAGCTGCCACCCAGGGCCCCCAAACACGGGTGAGTGCATCACCAGGAGCACAAGGAAAGCCCTGAAGTTTTGCAATCCTGACTCAGGCCTGAAGGAAGCTGGGGTGATTTCCGTGGGCTGAACTCAGGCTGTACGTCTTTCATAGCCTGATTTCCCTCAGGGAGCATTTTTATGGACAAAATAATACAGGCCATATGGGAAAGCCCCAAAGAAATCAATAGGAGTGCAATCAGTAGGGTTGGAGAGAAATGAAATAATCTATGGAAATGGCTGCGTAATCTTTAAAATTTGATAGAGAATGATCCCCTTTTGCAAAGACTTTTTAAGACTTTCTATAGAATTGCTATGATGTAATTCACTTTTAAATCCTATTCAAAAGGCTCCAAAGCCGAAGAATGGCTATTGTTTTCTTATTAAATTCTGTAAGGCTTTTCCATAAGGAAAGATCTGGTATTCTCACAATATCTCCCCTGTCCAACTCTGAAGGAATACAAAACCACTGGATTTAATTATATCAGGCACATAAATGTCTTCCAAACCATTGCACATACAACACAAAAACACTCACTCAAAATAGGTGTCATTGGAATCAATACCGTCGAACCCCCTCCGATGAGACCAGCTACTGAAACAACTACAATGACAGATGTGCTTTTAAAAGCCACAGAAGAGAATGGGCTGGAAGGCTCTTTCGAAATGTTTTTGGAGGTGGAAAAATACCAATGCACTGAGATGGAAGCCATTTGGAGGCTCCCACTTCTTGTGCAAAGAGGAGTTTTCAGTCGTGCACAGAAAGGGAGTAAGTGCTCACCCTAGAGCAGAGCATCCTGGGGTGGGGAAGCCAGCTGGGATGTGAAAGGCACAGCCTTTAGAGCTGGGAATTGAGCCTGGAGCACTGGCAGTGCAAGTATTTCCCTCTGCGGGGGAACGTAAGGTATTTGTTCTCCTCCTTTCTCTCTTCCACTCATTCATTTCAATTGAGGTCTAAGGTTCAGCAACCCTGCAATCCCAAGTACCACTGTAGGATGGGGAAAATGGTTTCCATCCTGCTTTGCTTCATGAAAACAATGGGAAGAGGTGTGAACAGAGGCTCAAAGGCTGCCTGTGGGTCACGAGTGGGCTGAGCATAAGTAGGATGTACCTGGGATTCCTCCTCCATGATGCCCAATGGCCCCAGTTGCAGCCAGGGTGAAGTTGCTCGGTATCATGAAACACAGCAGGAAAAAGTTGTATTAAAGTATGAAAGAAAAAGAGCTGTCTGTAACAGGACTGGGAGTAGGGGAGAGCTCAGTGTCCAGCAGACTGACACAAGCTAGGGAAACATACCTTGGCATCGCTTTCTGTGCTAGAGGAAAAAGGAGCATAAATAGATGCAAAAAATCTTGTGGCTGGCTGGTACAGTATGCATGTACCCATGGTTAAGAAGCCCCAGTTCCTGATCTAGTGAAGTATTTCAGTGCATGTTTAATTTTCAGTATGTTGTACCGAACCGGGTCATAGAGCACTACTGAAAATGACTACTGCTGATCTAAAAATCACAAAAAATGAATCATGGAGAATTGTATGCATTTCTTTTTAATATCTCTTGGGACCAATTTTATATTTTGTAAAGAAACTTTCAAATCTAAATGTCCTTAGGAAACCTAACTTCTCCTCCCAGAGGAATACAGAAGAAGGTCCAGCAAATTGGAAGGTTTTCCTGGAAAATAACTGCTTCTGCCATTCCTTTAAGTGCAAGCGTGTAGCTGTGCATCTCCTGGAGAGGGCCAGGGTCGCACCTTCCAACCAGGAGATACCACCACACCGTATGTCTGAGAAAAGCAACACAAGCCTTGTGCATCCACTCCTAGAAAATGGAGAACTGGCCTCAACTTGGCTTTTATCCTTCAGTTCAAACGATGGTCCCTGAGGTGGACCAAATTTCCAACAACTCTTGGCTGTGTTTCAAGAGAGCAAGGGCCAGTTTATAGCCTCAGGTGCAAAGACTCCGAGACTTTCTTCTTCACATAAATTTGACAAAATTAGAACGTGACAATTTCAGTCATACTGTGGGAACCTTCTCATTTCTCTGCCTTTTTGAGGCCACCTGTCAGGGAATCACACCCAGAGCCTTTAGGTCACTGTGATTTATATTCTATTATTTTACTGGACACCAGGAAAGATCACAGTTAAAAAATAAATAGTATATCATCAAGGCAAAACTTTTCCTTCAGTAATTGTATTCAGCTGTCTTTTCAACAAAAGCAGTACAGGGAGAGGCAGCAGTTTTGCTATATCAGCCTAAATCTTAATTAAAACTGTATAACAAATGCTTCTTGTTTGGGAACAGAGGGGGCAGAAGAAAGCCAGAAGTTGTTTCTCTTCAACCGATAGCCATCAGATGTGAGAAACCCCAGTTTACATTCTGGGTTCTGCCATTCCTCCAGGCTCTGCGTGTTGCGTAAGATCAACTGGCCATCACCAGGTCTGGCACATGGGGTGTTGTAAGCCACTTTCACACGTTTCATGGCATGCACGGAGGTACTCTCTGCTTCAGGCTTTCTTTTACAACTGGAGGAAAGATGTGACCCCAAAAGGACTCATGCTGCTCAGAAAGCAGGAAAAATTTCTTCTCAGAAAGAGGGGTGATGCACTGGCATAGGCTGCATGGGAAGTGGTGGGGCCACTGTCCCTGGAGGCGTTCTAGAGCTGTGGGGATGTGGCACTAAGGGATGTGGGCATGGGGGGGTGAGTTGGCATTGGACTGTGTGATCTCAGAGGTCTTTTGCAACCTTGACGATCCTGTGATTCTCTGAGAGTGCTCCCACCCCTGTGACACAGGTGCGACGGCACCAGGAGCAGCAGGTGGGCAGCAGGCAACATAAGATGGCACCAGTCCAAGATATTACAGCTGTCTTGGGATCTGACACCCAGAACCAACCAGCTGGTGGGATTTGGGAAAAACCTCGACCATGAGGAATGGCATCACATTCAGCAGTCCATGAAACGAGCCCCCCCACTGACTGCAGTGTGGGAAGGACCCAGCCGGCCCCTGTCAGGGGACATCCACAGGGGCTGGCTGTCACCAGGCTCCAAGTGAGCTCGGGGAAGGGACACCCATGACCTTGTGCCACTGTCACTGCAAGAGACGTGCGCTGGGTGTGGGAAGGTCCCAGCAGCGCTCGCCCCACCACGGGGGCTGGAGGGGCACAGCTGCAGGCATATCAGGCCCAAAGACAATAAACAAAAGGACTCCGCTTCCAGAGCTGGGAGTGGGCATGGGGTTATGTGATTCTTGGAAGCCTTGCAGAATGCTGTGTGCGACAGATGGAATTAAAAATCCCTCCGCGCGGCCGCTCCTCCTGGTGCTAGGAGGCAGCTCTCGCTGAGCACTTTGCTAGGTGGCTACCTGCTGTGCAGCGAGATATAATCAGCACCGAACATCTCCAAAGGAAACAGCTCTGAACGGTTCCATTGTTTTAATTTTTTTGCTCTGGGCTCACAAAATCCTGGTGCTTGCTCTGTCAAGTGTAGAAACTGAGTATAAAGCAGCTCGGGCTTAGCTGCAGCTCAGTGGCAGCACATCAGTGACAGACCTGCATGCCAACTGCTCTGCAGAGCCTCTGGGACAAGCCAGCTCCTAGAAGGAAAAGTGCCTAAAATGTATGAAGTACACTTTGCCTGTACCAACAAGCACTAAGGCCTAATTTCTGGCTGTCAGGTTGATCCAAGTCGGAAAGCATTGACTACTGAAAAGCTCCTGATCACTGCACCCGGACTTGGCTTCTCTGAAATGCAGCTCCTTGATCAAGATATATTCCAGGGGTCAGCAGCTGCGATGCCTGTGGCACAAAGTGCCCATTAGTCACAGCTTAGCTGAAATTTCTGCTTGCTTCCCTGCTGTGCCAGCCTGGATCCTGGCTTTACCTGCAAGTGGCTGGTGCAAGCGGCTGACTCCCACTACGCATTTTCCCATATAAAAAGAGCATTTGTATTCTTTCAACCAGTGTGACTTTTGGTTTAGATTCAGAGGGAAAAGCAAACATTTCCTAACAAGGGCAAAGAGCGTGTCACCTCCATAACATGCTACATAAATAGTTTCCCCTTCTGGAGAGCCAGACCCACCTGAAATACAGAGGATCAGCAACTGTGTGAGCAAACACAACCCGAGGTGTGATGGAGCTACCAAAGGCTGCCCAGTTGGCAGTGCCTGACAACTCTGCTTTAACAGTCAGTTCAGCCACGCTCAGCGTGCACAGCCACGTGCTGGCCCCAAACTGACCATGGGTCTGCTCTTATTCTTGGCCATTTGGACAATGTTCCTCAGCACTGCTTCTTTGGTGCAATATGGGCAGAATGAGCAAGTATTGACAGCTTAATTCTTCCCACTGTGACTTCCTTTCTCTCATTGTCTTTGTCAAAAAGGATGGAGCGAGTTCAGTTTAGGTTCTTACATTCAGCTAGCTCAGAGCTAGAGAGGAAAGTATCCAGCAGAATAGATACGTTGCAAAAGAAACTATGGAGAGTCTCTCGTATTCCTGCATCCAGGAAAACAAGACAAGCAGTGCAGTCATAGCATGTTTAGTTTAATTTAAGCTATTTGGTTCTCTGGAACCAGATAAAGTTAGAGGAGTACTGAAGTGGTCTGAGGATCTGAGATGGCAAATTTCCTAAATAAAGAACAGTAATCATAATGGCTTATAACAACTTCCAATGTGTTTTTACGTCTTCCCTTTTTCACTTATCGCTCTGATAAATGTTGTGCTATTGCTACGGTCCAGATAATAACTGCACCATAAGGAGTCCCTTTCTTCATTTACAGATAGACAGGACCTATGAGGCTTGTGAGAAAATATCTCCATGGCACAGTCGATGTTCCCCCATACTTCCAGTGGGAGCATTATCACCCTGCCTTCCCAGGAAGAGGGTGATGACCTTGTGACTGTGACTCTTTGTAGATGTTTTATGCCATAGCCCGTGATCTATCTGGAACGATGCAAAAGCATGAAAAAGGCAACCAGCCCTGCTGCTCACAGAGAACTCAATGCTAATTCATGATTCCACCTGGGCTGAAGACTTAAATTTCATTATGTGCTTTATAAACTTCAGAGTTTTAGAAATAACATATAGTATTACTGGCTCAGAATGGATTTCGATCTGCAAGCAAAACTCTGAAAGGGATGTATTAAATCCAGAGAAATGCTGCTTCAAAAACTCCATGCGCTTACCCAAAGTCATACTCCAAAGTTAAAATTTGATAAAAACTGGAAATCACTTGGCATCTCAGCATATTTGGAGGTACGGAGTAATAAAATGGATAAGATCTGTGCCAAGAATAAGATGAATTTTCCCCTTTTGTTTAAATGTTTAAACTGTGCAGAATGAGAAAGTGCCGCTTGTTATTTTTACTATGGCAGATTAATGTTAGTAGCACTAGTTTATATGTCTCTATGTATTTCTCCATATTTTTTCTCTCTGAGTTGAGCTGAGATGAGATCTCACCTCCTGCTAAAATCAGAGCTTAGGTGTGCAGCCAGAGACATCTATATAGAAGATAGTTCCAACTGACTTCATGAGTCTGCCTGCCATGGAAGCCTCCTCCATGATCAAGTTTAGAAGAGATTTGTTAGTTTTAAGGCATTAGGTATTGTATTCTTCTGTCACCCACAACTTGGCTTGCAATTGTCTCTTTCACCAGAACAACGGAGAGAATTCTTTATGCCATTTCACTCCTCGAAATATCATTTTCTCTCACAATTTGTATTTTGGCGTCTTTGTTGCTGTGTTGTTTTTCTCATGTCCTCAAACATCTCTAGGGTGAGAAATACCCAAGATGCCAGGCACAGGTTATTGAAAACAGAACAAGATAAATTCAAGCAGGGAGAAAAACATGTTTTCGTTTTTGAGGGTAAGTTTTGCAACTAGAAGCATGAACATTGGTTGACTTTGTTCTAAGGGCCATGAAGAAAGAAACATGATGTTGGGATTTTTACAAAGCCTGAGAATCGCATTATCTGTAAGAAAGAGCTCTGCCTGAAACAAAACGGGGTTTCTTCAGAGTGCCTGCTGAAAATGAAATACTAAGAAACTGTCATTAGATGTGCTGAGCTAGATCCTTTCTAAGGGGCACATCAGCAAACAAAGCCAACTTTGTATTTCTATAGCCACCCTGGGGAAGGGAAAAAACAAACATCTTCAGCTCATTGGCACGAAACGAGAAGAGTAATTAGCGATTTAGGAATAGGTGTGGAGGAGCAACAAAACAGTGGGCTGACGGATATATAAATCAAGGATGGATATATAAGTCAAGGATGGATATATAAGTCAAGAGTATGGCATAACTTGGGTGAAATCTGCAGATTTACCAACAAAGTTGAAATGGAGTATGCAAAAATAGCTGTGTTCCTGCCCAGTTGGCTAACCCAAGGCATTTTATGTGCACATGCAGTGAGGGAGCCCTGTAATCCAATTTGCAGAAGTAGGTGGGTTTGCTTTGAAGAAAACAACGTGGTTACCCATTCGGAAGGGCAGCTAGGGTTCGTGGTCAGGATTTGCACTGCACAAACGCCTTCTCCAAACCTTCCAAGAGATTGCTTTTACCTGAAAACAAAGTGAATTGTATTCAGGTATCACCTCTGTAGCACCTCATTCATTGGTTTATAAAACATCTTTCAGTGAAAGATTAATAACCAGAAGGATGGTTATTAATGGCCTGGATTCCTAGAAGCCAACAGGAAGACAATATTGGAGCACTGATAAAGCTACCAGCAAACTCAGATGGTGTTGCCAGTCATGGAGGAGACTTCAGCCTTTTATTTTTGACATCACTGGTTACAATCAACTCATCTAATGCAACCTGTCTTCTTTCTTAAAAAAATTAACAAGCAAAAACAGCTTCATGAACATCCCGAGTTGCTATGGGATAGTAACCCCTAACTTAACTCTCTTTCTTCTTCTGTGCTATTCGCACTGACATTGAAGAGCCGTGGACATAAAAATCTACCTCCAATGTAATGCAGAAATGAGGACAGATGCATTTTATTAGGGGTTTGTACCACTCTGGCGGAGATGAGAAAATATTTACAGATATTTCAGCTGATCTTCTAAAGTGCCATGATTTGATTGCCATCAAATAATTATTATGAAAACATCTGCAAGGGTTTTGTTACCTGCCTTCCCTTCTCTTTAGAAGATGTCTTTCTGGAAAAGATTTTTTTAAAAAAATGGGGCGTAATGTAATACACAGCTATAACATAGATTGTTAATTTTTAGTGTAGCTGAATCACAGCATGCTTTGATTGAAAGGAGCCAACACAAACATGCGAAATATGTGCCTCTTTGAACAGGATACACCACATCCTGCATTTGGTAGCCAAAGGTTCCAGTTTGCATCACAAATGTAGTCCAAGATCTCTCTCTCCTTGAGGTATGTACCTCAGAAAGTGCCAAATCTGCGAGACACGCTGAGGGTTTTTTTTTTAATTTCTTTCTTTCATTCTTTCCTATTTCGAAAAAAAAAAAAAAAAAAAAAAAAAGAAGGTTTAATCATTTGCTTGTTTGGTTTTTGTAGAGACTCAGCAGGTGATTGAAAGAAAGGACTGCGTTGTCAGGAGGGGCTTTGATTAATCAGAGGCTTGATCGTTTGATTAATCATCCCAGAAAGAGCTGACTCCGGCAAAAGCGCCCCAGCCAACATGTAAACACATCGAGAGAACATTTTCAAAATACATAAAGACAAATTGCAGTTCAAAGCTTCTCTTACTGGCCTGTTGATTTGACTGCTAGAAACAAAAGCCCTTCTGCCTGGTTGATGGAAACCAGACCTTCCACGGGAGGAAACAATTGACTTCAGGTCCTCTCAAATTTGGAATAAAAAGAGCTTGACATTTTCTTTTCTAATTAATTTTTTTATCTCTTTATTCTTGTTTACAGTAATAAATTACAGTCCTTATTCTTTTTATATGGTAAGTCAAGTTTCCTCTCATTTTCAAGCAATTTATGACACGTTTAAGACCTCCAGTTGCATAAGGTCTCTGTGGAGCTTCCTAGCAAAGCATAAATCATCCCAGAGAGGCAGCAAACAAAGCATCGCGTTGTGCATCACCCAGTCATCACCACATTGTACCTGCCACTTAATGGCTCTCAGCAGGAAACCCTGAGTTGGAAAAATACTCAGAAATCTGTCTGCTTGCCTAGCAAATCTCATCGTGAAGGGATTTGCAAATTCAGCTGGCTCCTAAGCTAGTGAAGCTCATAAAATCTTGTTCTTGTCATGGAAACACACGGTGAGCTGACTCTGGTGAGCGGCATGGTGTACGTCAGCACTCCACAATGTTTCTTCTCAAGTTCAGGAAAGCCCATGTACATGCTAAAGACCAGCCCTGTTCAGAATGGCATGCAAGGAAAGCCAGTAAAAACCCGAATTAGTATTTTGCAGGAAATTTGGAGAGGGCAGAAAACAATTTCCTTCCTGGAGCAAAAATAAAACTTCCCTACAGACTGTGCAAGACAGGGAATCTGGGGGGAAAACGGGATGTTTCCAATGTTCAAGCCAGAAGCAATGGGTTTGGTTTTCACCTCACACATTGCGGGGAAATGTGAGGTTCGCCGGTGCCATCCTGTCGCTGGGTTTTCCTGTGCATGGAGATGCAGCCCAATCTCTTGGAAATTCCAATTTCAGCACAGCAAGTGAGGTAGGAGCTGGGCAATTTGTCTTGACAATGCAACAGCACAGTGTAGCTCTTTTGGTGAAAGCGTTAAGAAAAATCAGTGTGACCAATTTGCAAACAGCCCACAAGCTGAAAATCCAGTTGCTTATGAATATTTGCTGAAATATAAATAGACCAAAAAGAGTTCCCAAATGTTTTGCTAACAAAAAAGGAGCCAACCTAGAAGATATTTGTAATAATTAATTTTCAGTACATATTTTTGCTTTACTTTGCTTTATTTTGCTATATATTATCTTCATTACTTTTTATTTATCATTAATCAATCCAGCCTTGCCAAAGATGCTGAATCTCAACCTCGAATTCTGGTAAAGCACCATGCAGAGCTAAAATTGCCAACCTCTCCTCCCTGCAGCCACAGAGCCAAGAGATGAAGACCTACTTTCCCTCTTATAACTTCCTTAGTGTCAATAGGAACACAAAGGATATTCCTCCCGTCTCGTAGATATCAGTTTTAAGTCCTCTGTATTCATTCTCGTTCCCTATCGAGCCACATTTTAATTAATGAAATCAAAAGCCCATCTACTAAAATAAACCAGACTTAAAGAGGGAATAAAGTCAAAACAAACACGTACTGTTTACTTCCTTTGCACTGATTTGCCAAGAAACAGAGCGCCACATCCAACATTATCGATTCATGTCAGACGTATTAACCTCTCTCACATCAGCATGAAAAGGAGCATCTGGATGGGAAGGACGAGGGGGGACAGGGGCGCGGTGAATTGAAAGCAACGTGCAATTTCTGCATGGCTTGGCAGATACCTTCACCCCACAGGCTCTGTTTACGTCCATCCATCAGTACCACAGATGTAAAAGTGACATTCAAGGTCTCACATTTGCTTGTGGTTCTGATTCTCCACAGAGAGGCAAGGAGGAGAGCGATGTGCATGGTGTGTCCTCCAGAAAGGGCTGCTCAGAGCCACATCTGGAGTTCCTGGCTCCAGATGCTGAAAGATGTGGCACCATATTGAGCATGGATAATGCACTTCAGCTGTCAGCTCTTGCTGACCGTGGCCTCATGCTGGAGGAGCTCGTATTTGGTGGCCATCCAGCAAAATGCAATGGCATTGGAAGGGGAAGGGAGCTTCAGACTGTCCCCAGAGTGGGTGAGAACATGCAGAGATGTCTGAGAATCCCGTCCATTAGTTACAGCTCTGCACACAAACACCTCCAGCCTCTTGGAATACTTCTGTGTGAAACTTTTTGTTCCTGAAAAAGGATTTTTCCCAAAACCAGAAGATTCAGAAAGTACCGCTTTCAATCACGAGAACTTTTCTTTCAAAGCTTGTCTTTTTCTTGTTTTCTTTCTCTCATCTTTAATTGATGGCTGTTCCTCTTCCATCCCCACCCCACCTTCCATGCATCGCTGAACTCACTGTCAGGCTGTTTGGTTTCTGGGTGTTTCTTTTTTTCTTTTCCCTTTGACATCTTCACAGAATTTCTCCAACTTCTGCAGTGCACAAAAAACCGTGTGAACCCCTGCAGGATCCACCTTCAGCTGCAATACCCCTGGGAAACAAGCAGCTTGAAGGTCTGCAGTTTTTCTTCCCCAAACCCACTTTTCCTCTTTTCCAACTAGCTCTGCAAATATTGCACACAGATCTTGCAACATGGCCTGCTTTCAGCAGTGTCCTTTGTTATCCCCATGTTTGCCAATGAATAAAGAGGGAACTGGATGGCTTCTGCAAATGGGAGTGGGATGTTGGCTCCCTGTCTGCTGCTTCAGATCTGAAGCTGCTAACAATGAACAATGGTGACACGCTGACTCCCCGTTGCTTTTGCACTCCATGTGGTGCACGAATGGGGCCAAAGGCATGGACATGGCTCTGGGACAGGGTATTCTGGTTTCCTGCCTTTTTTGTCCAGCACGGAGCAGAAGCCAGAGCATGAACTGGGATATTCCCTTGCTACACTTGGTGGCATCTGTCCCTCAGGGGCTGTTTTGTCACTGAGAATAGCAAGGACATTAAGCAGAAACCAAGGAAGGGAGCAATGTGCAAATGTCGTGTTAACTTCAATCACATATGAGCAACTCTTCTGCAGACAAATTGCAGCATGGGGCTGCTTGCACAGTGCCTCAGAGCTCCAGGAGCCAGAACCAGCTGGAGAATGGCCCTAGATGGCCCCTGGACATGGATGCAATGACGCTCAGTATTGTTTCCAGGTACAAGTATCCCCTTGGCCAAGTGACCAGCAGTTCCTGGCATCCCAATGGCTGGGATTCGGCGCTACGGCAGCTGACTTAGAGGTGGCCTTTCCACTCGGGGTTAAAATCTATTGTCAGCCTGAACATTTGCAGCCCTGTAGATAAACACACGGCTGCCCGGAGCCAAGCATTAAATCCGCACTCACATGCAGAATAAATAAAGAATTAAATGCAATGCATAAATAAATACAAACGTTAAGTGGCATAGAAACTAACACAGTCCTCCCTGTGTCCTGCTGCTGGAGGGGCCTCCGGGAACATGCCCGTACCATCTCAGCTTCAATCCCAGCTTTGCGAAGCCGAAATGCAAACACGCTCCATTTCTACCTTTTTTTTTCCCAGACCTGATCCCTAAATCCTCACATTACTTGGCTGCTGGAGGTCAGAACAAATAACACGGGACCAGGTGTGATGCGTTTGTGCAGAAACAAAGCCAACTAGAACAGCCCTCTTGTTCTGCCAGTCTAAGACTTTGGTAAAGTTATAATGAAAAATGCTGACTTTGTCCCAGATTTTTTTCCAGATTACAACACACAGTGATTTCCCTGGGTTCCTTTATATTGTTTTTCTGTATTCAGAGGGACATTTATTTCTTCACTGTTCTTTTTTCATTTTCTTTTCCATTTTTCCTTTCAATCCCTTGACTCCAAGCCAGGGCGTCAGCTACAGCTACAGTATGTATCTTTTCCAAAATGTCTTTCAAGTACCAGCCTTCCAAACAGAAACATCCTTCCAGACATGACACCAAGGAAGTAACCAGACCACATCAGCCCCTCTCTGATCTCACATCCATCGCATCCGTATTTCAGCGACGATGACATCAGCAGTTCTTTCTGATTTGCTTCTGTGTGTGTTGAATCAAAATCCAGTCTCTCTTGCATACTAGACTGCTTTCTTTGCCGGAGCGTTCAACAGAGAATGGGTAACATGTCCCTGGGACTGCAACAAGCAGCTCTGCCTTGGGATGGATGTAAAGATCATAGAATTATAGAATAATAGAATACGATTCATGTTGGATATCAGAAAAAAATTCTTCTCAGAAAGAGTGGTGATGCGCTGGCACAAGCTGTCCAGAAAGGTGGTGGAGCCACCGTCCCCGGAGCTGTTCAAGAACTGCAGGGATGGGTCACTGAAGAACATGGTCAGTGGGCATGGTGGGTGAAGGTCAACAGTGGGACTAGATGATCTTAGTGGTCTTTTCCAACCTTAATGATTCAATGATTTCAATGATGCCCAAATGGAAAGGATCGCTGAGCCCAGCTCCCATCTCTTCCTCTCACAGTGGAAGCAGGAGCTGCCCATCCACAGATGCACCTTGAAGGATGCATGGTAGATGTGCCCCATGATGTGCAGTCACAGAGCTTTCTCTCTCCTCAATGTGATGGGCCATGGCAGCACTGCAAATAATAAGACTAAGAAACTGAAGCAATAAATAGACTAGAACGAACTTCTGATCTTCAAATGAGCACACCAGCACGGCACAGAGTCCTACACAGGAGCAAGGCTGGGCCTGTTTTACATGTTGTGCGTTCCACCCAACTCCCAAAGCCCCAGGTGCTCTCCAGAAGATTTCTTTAGCTCATCTCCGCTGAGGGTTTGGCACGCAGGGCTGGTAGCCACAGCCTCAGCCATGCTCTCACCGCCCTAACATATCACTTGTCACCAGTGCAGTACAAGGAGAGAAGCAGCATGCTCCTAGCAGGGCTTCTAGCTCATACCAAGATATGGCTAGAAAAGTGACTTTCCTAATGGCAAAGGGAGCTGAAGTTGTAGTCCCTTCTCTCTGCTCACAGCACAGTTGTAACAAGGCTGAGTGTAGTCCTCCAGATTATGGGAATGCTCCATGGCAAGGAGAGCCAGTGGTGTCTCTGGAGATACAGCTGAGGGTTTCTGGAGCAATGGGCTGCCTCTGTGCCTGATTCCTTCCAAAAAAGCACGTATCACTCTGTATCCTGAAATCCCTGCCGCACAGGCACTGCTAGGGAACCTCTTTATGTTGCATCAAGACAGTTGTGGGTTTCAGCAGAAGAAATCTGGTTTTCAACCATTCTGAGGAGGATTTTTGCACCAGTTCACTACCAGATCCATCTTCATTCCCTAATTGCCTACAAATTTCACAGTGAGCAACATGAAAGCGATTAGTGGTCAGATAGTCACGGCAGATTCAGAATGCATTTCCAGATGAAAGAATTATGAACTAGAGTTTGCTCATGGCAACATCCAAGCTCCACTAATCGCTTCCCAAACACTCAAGAAGGGATTATGTCCATTTCAAGGCAGCCAAATTTCAAGGGAGCAATATCTCACCAGTAGGGTGGGGTTTTAGCTACATCCTGTGCATAGACATTAATAAATCTGTAGCATTATAATAACTTAAGATGAATTTGCTACTAATTGCTAAGCAGGGCCACAGGTGCTATCAGATCTGTAGGAGTAAAGGAGCTTTTCCAAGGTTTCTGCATGGATTACCGCTGTGTGATTTCCAGACTGCAAGGTTCTGGTGTGCACTGCATGCTGCAGATGAAGGGAGCTGCAAAGGGCAAGCTTCCCCACTGCAGCAGGGTCTCTGTTTACCGATTTCATAACTCCAGCTGGACCTCTTTTGGCAGGGGAGAGGCTTTTTATGAGGGAAAATGCTATAAATCTGCCGTCGCTAAAGGACATCAGACACCATGTGGCATGTTCATGATATCACCAGTGTGCACCAGTTTTAAAACAGAGGTTTGAGCCATAAAGCTGCCAACCAGGAAAATCACAGATGAGAGTGACGCTGAACTTTTAACAGTGAAACATCCCTTTGAAAACTCTTCCTCTTCCTGCTCCTTCTCAACCCCAAAGCTTTGGAGAGATAGGGAAGGGGAAAGTGAAGGGTATATGCGTCAAGGTCCCATGATAAACATCCCAGGATTAAAACAAAGGCAAATTTTGTGTCCCACTTCTGAGACAAAACAGCTGTCACGCAGCAAAAACGTTTGCTTAATGATGAGGGAGCAAAAAAAAAAATATCCCAATCGCTCCTTACAGAAAGGGAGTAGATCTGTTCCATCATGCTTGTTTTGCTGTGCCCTGAGTCAAAAAGTAGGAGGAATCTCTGCAACATGACAGGTAGGAGCCAGAGACGGAAACCTAGCAGGCTAAGTGTGAGCCATAAATTGCTTGCCTTAACTGCTTGTGACAATTGGTAGCAGACAACAGTTATATATCTCCAGCAAGCGTTTCTGCAGCACAGAGCTTTCCGTTCCGCTCCAGTGGCCTTCCCGACCACCTTCATGCGAGAGCTTTTCCCTGCACATGGAGGAGAGGGGAAAGCCAGAGTCTCTGAAGCCCTCTGCCATGGACTATAGCAAACGAAGGCTAAACAAAAGAAGCCTCAGGGGGCTCAGAGGTCCACGAGGCAGAGGTTTTGTGCATTGATACCTGCAGACAAAATCCTGATTGTAGACACCAGTTCAGTGCCAGAACACTTCTCCGCTAAGAGACTTTAAATTTATGCTTCTAGTGGGGTTGAGAAGTTCACCAAAAGGTCATATTTGTCTACTTCTTTGCACTGTAAGGCAATATCTCTCCCAGTGATTTTAATTAGGAGACTCGCAATTAATTTGTTTCCCCGTCACATTTGTATTTTTCAAGGAACACCCTGCTGCAATCAGTGCCTTCCTTGCCAAAGGAACAACAGAGACCCTTGACATCTGTGAGCAAACAAAGGCATATCCATGTTACAACTTCAACCTGGGCTTTTGGGCACAGATTGAAGGTAATTTCCCACTCCAGCAGGCTGCGCAGTGCCCAAGGATCTGTGATCTCAGAAGTCTTGCCTTGTTAGCACGCTGCCTGATGTGGGGGCCAGGTCAGATAGCAACATGCTGCAGGGAGCAAACTGTGCGCATGGCATGGGGTGGGAGGCAATGAGAGCCAGAGGGAAAGGAGAGCAATTGTACAGTGCTGGCATCCATCATATGATGCCATAACAGAAAAAGACCAGCAGTTATGTTCACCTCCCCTCCCAAAGTCACTGCATACCATTTCTTGCTGAGCATAAACTTGAATGTTTGTAATCCACAAGATAAGTCACTCTGATTGGGAGACTTTCTTCTGCTTGTGAAACACACAGGAGGAGGATATTTCCTATCTGTTTTGCTGGGTGTAGATAAATAAGAATACTCAACCCTTAAAATGCATTCAACTTTCTTTCTTCTCCTGCACAAGGACTACGTCTTCTAGCTTGTTTGTTTTTCTTAGTGCACAGCTTTGTATAATGCAAATGGTCGACAAAACTACAGAATCTGCCCTTAGATTAGCAAACATGTTTCAAAATAGTTTTTTTGATCCAGTCACAAACTGTATTTTGCACTGTGGCCCTGATGCATAGGCTGGGGGATTTCAAGGCAATTTTACTGAAACCCTACATGCAGGCCAAACAGACCAATGCTTTCTGCTCTTGCCACTTTGGAAGTGCAGCTTGCCACTTTGGAGTTCACAGACATGCTGTAAAATTGGCTACCAACATCCAGAGGCCTCTTGGGGACACAGAAACTGCCATGCCATAGTGGTGGCCTGCCCAAGCCCTCTGTGACTTCCTAGGGATGGAAGGAGCTTTGTGTTATTTCAAATGGAGCTGACATAACATTGTCACATTTCCCCTTCTCATCACTCTGCCCAGCCCTGTAAAAGCCTTGCTCAGGTTTCTTTGCTTCTCCCAGATGAGTAATGCTGAACTATACAGAATGCTTGGAAAGCAGCTTTGGATGCAGAACAAGACACCACCAAAATTAGGCAGTATGTGATCCAAATGTCTGAAACACAGGGATAGAACAAATAATTCCTTCTCCTACCTAAGTACCAGATTCATTCATCAGACCCATAAAAAGCACAAGCTCACTGGCTACAAGGCAGGTTTTTGGCCTTCTGCATCTCAATGGGGGTAAGTTCATGTGAAAGCATCTAGACATTCTTGAGGGATTTCATGAGGTCACATCCAAGCTGGAAGATGCATGAAGTTTAAGAATGCCAGTGTGTGCCTAATTGTACCAGACACTGAACACCAGCAACTCTTGTGGTAAACAGACATATCTAGGTAGTCTGGTGCTTGCCATAGCACATAGTCTTTTAATTCCTAGTTCAGGAACACATTTGGTCATCACCAGAGAAAGAAGCTGGAAGTACTTGACTGGAGCTCTGGTTGGCACCAGTAAGATTAAACATCGAAGGCTGAAAAGAGAAGGAAAATGAACTGGACACATCTTAACACTGGCTAAAGGTGCAGGGAGACCTCTATTCGGACTCAGGAATTTCTTCTCTTTCTGACGTACACCTTCCTTGTAGGATCCCAACAGAGCTCCACAGATGGGAAAAAGTGCAGTATAAATAGCTGGGAGAAGCTCTAAGACAGACAGACTTTGAACTGCCCACCTTGAACCAGAATGGCAGGGGTCCCATAAGGTATCATGTCAACCACCTTCAAAACAGAAGATCGTATAGTTAAGCATACGTTGAGAAAGAAGTCAACATGAGATCTCATTTTGGTGAGAGAAGGAATCTGAAGGAGTCTGTGTCAACTGCAGGAGCAAAATGGGGTGCTCTGACACAGAATGAGGATGAGGAGATGGAAGGAACATGCTCATTTAAAGGAAACATTGGTGAAGATCAGCGTTCCCAAAGGAGAAGCCCGTTAGGAGGACCCAATGGGTGCGCTGCCATTTGGCAACAAAGACCATTTTCCTGCCCAGGGAAAACTCTGAACTTGCAACCTCCAGGCTCAGCTAGTAAGCAAATGTTTGCACAAAAAGCACAATAACAATTGTTTTAAGGAACGATGTAGCAATCTACATGAAACTTTGAGTAGCAGATAAAATTTGTTCCTGACCACTTGTGGTTCACAAGACTTCAGATCTATTGTAACCACTTTATGGCCATGAAAAATGTCATGTTGTCACTACACCAAGCCCTGCAGTCGTATTCTAAAAGGACAATCCATCACTTGAGTAGAAGAAAACATCTCCTAAGTTTGGCACCGTGAGGTTCATGACACATTTCCTGACTCACAGAAGACTGTGACACGTGTACTCACCAGCCAGTCCACTACAATATAGCAAACAATCTGACAAAGTATTTCTGGTCTTGCCCTTTTTCAAGTATCCAGACCTGAAAATGCACTTATTGAATGGTTCTCCTAAATCACTTACTCGCAAAGTATGATTCAAGGGAAAAAGAAAAGCAACGTGACATTCTGACAAACTCTATCTTGATATTTCTTCGCAACAGAATTGCTTTATTTGGCTAACTGGGAGGCGGCGCTGGACAACAAACAGAGCATTTTGCTTTGGGTAAGAAAACATCCAAGCAGAATTTTGTTGGTGTGGCAGGAATTAACCGGCCTGCACTAGCGGCTTCGGTAAGAAGTGCAATCTGAGTACAAGGAAAACATGCAATATTTGAAGATAAATTAGTCTCAATCCAAATGCAAATCTAAAACTCTTAGTGTTGGCCAAACTCCCTCTCAAGCTGATTAATGCTGATGGTGCACATTTCTTCTCTCAGAGTGTTACAAATTGTTTAGCACAGTCTCAGTGAGAGACAGCACTACAACTGTGTAATACTACTGCTTTATCTTTCATTGCCAAAGTTCTCTCCTTCTTCACCCTCATTTTTGACAACGAAGCAAACACATCAGCACCTCAGGTATTGGGTGACAGGGAGTCCACTACCAAACTGTCATTTGAATGTATGGTATGAAGCAGCGGGTCTAGACATATGCTTAAAAGATTGCTATTTCTGTCCTTGAGTGATTACCAGCCCCGGTACTCATCCAGTGACTTTGTGAACTCTGAAAGCCCTTGAAAGGCAAAGCACAAAAAATCCCTCCCCCAGCATAAAATGGATCAAATCAAATAACAGCAACCTTAACAAGAAGAGCACATCATTTCCAGAAAAGGTGTGAACTGATTTCCAGATTTAGCTTTACAGGTCAAACCCCACTGCAAGCACAGGACAGATGTCCTTGTGTAGATCTGCAGTGGTCACCTAACTGGGAACTTCATCTTTCCTAGGATGCCCTGCGTTAGAGGAGGGAATAAACCACAGCAAGCATGCTCCCATTCTGCTAAATCGGATAAAGCCAAGCTTCCAAGGCAATAGATAATAAATGAATAATAACTAACTAAATAATAATAAATGCAAAGGTTTTCCACAAATGTCTGCTCTGTTTAGCAGCAAGCAGTTAAGTGTTCAGCAAAATTTAGCACTAAAGTGAGGACCAAACACAAGTGAACAATGCCTAAGCTCTCCAGTGAAACGCTTTTCTGTAAGTTGCATTACATGCATGATAAAATGAATGAGCTCTGAATTCCTGCTCCAACTGGATACGAGGCCAGGGAGTAATTAAAGCAGCATAAAACAGTAGACCATGTCAAGAGTAATCAAAATTTACAAGCATAATAGATAAAGATTGTTGTTTTTCTTTTTTTTCCCAGAAGCTAAGAGTAAAGCTATCAGAGCATTACAGGGCGGCACCAAAAATCGAAGCGTTCCCACTTAAGATTCCAGAAGACAGCAGCAGAATTATTCAGAACTACCAAACATACAGCACGCCGCCCTGGCCTCGTTGGCAGATGGCCCATTCGCCATGAAAAAATCACACAAAGATTTCAGTGTACAGAGCCCCAGGCTGCGATGGTGTGAAGCGGGGAAGCACTGGAGACCGAGCAGGGGTAGGAATTTGTAAGACCGGTGGGTTCTTGAGCTGTATTGCAGCAAGAAAGCTGCTCACGGAGACAAATAAGAGCCCGTGAGAATGAGGAGTCTCTGTCTCCATTTAGTGTACTTGGTCTGAGGCAGAGTTGCACAAACTGTCCCTCTGCTGCCTCCTTAGACGTGCTGAAGCCAGATGAGATAAACTAAAGCTATTAGCAGGGAAAAGGGAACATTTGCTTGCCTTTATTGCTAGCTTCTATTACACAAATTAAGTCTTATGAAAATCAGCATCATGCTGAGGATATACGATATCAAATGAAGCCAGCCTAAAAAACAGGATTTTCCTAAAACCAGATTTTTCAGTTTTGAGGTTTTCAAAAAGAACAACTTTTGTTTTGTTGCCTTAATTAAAAATTCCATTTTACTAAGAATTCTTCTTTTCTTCTGAGGAAAAAAAAAAAAAAAGCCAGAAAATAAATCAGAATGAAACTCTGCAATGGAAAAATCTCTCAGAGCAGATCTATCTCCCATACTTTCATTCCCTGTTTGACTCCTGGTTATACCCGTCCTTGGAGAACCTCTTACAAATTCCACGGCAGGCAAATTCAAACAAGTGGGAAGGCACAAGCAGGGCCAGACTTAGAGCATGAACAACCATGGGAAATCGGTGGTGTTCCTGTCCTGATGCCTTGAGGTTGAGAAGATGCTTTTCCAGAGGTGATCCTGCAGATAATGTACAGTTAGCTGGAAGGGACCCTCAAGGACCACCAAGTCCAGCTCCTCGCTCCACACAGAACAACCTGAAATCCAAACCCTATGTCTGAGGGCAGTGTCCAGCTCGGATTGAGCCCTGAGAGCTTGTTCTATGCCCACCACCCTCTGACGAAGAGCCGTTTCCTAACATCCAACCCAACCTTCCACTGATGCAGCTCCATGCCATTTCCTTCAGTCTAACAGATTGAGGATGCCAGCCTAGAAGGTCACCTTGGAGTCCTCCACACCTTCTGATACAGCTTGGGGCTCCAATCCTGGAAGAGGTTGTTTTATGCTCAGCCCAGCGTCCTACACCTCTGCACTGGCCCTGGGGATGCCCCTGCACCCCAGGCTCAGCACAGCAGCTCCACAGCAGCTTGGGCACAGCGGTCGTCACACCGGCAGAGGAATGTGGTGTGTGCAGAAAGACCTCTCCATGATGAGGAATCATCCTGATTCCATTTAATCATCACTGTGTTTATGTTGCAGTAGCACCTAGTGGCCAGGGCTATGAAAACACAAAGCAAAGGAAGCGTTCCTGCCAAAAAACTAAATACAGTTAAGCTAAAGCAAGAAATAACAGGTGGACATAAGTAACTGATGCAGCCAGCACAAGGTAACTCAAGTTGACACTAAAGGCCTAATTCTCATGTGAAAGTGAGAGTAAAAATAATTTACATCCTGTGCTTGCTGGCTCAAGAGACCTCAGCACAAACGAGAATCCAGTCTTAAATCCTCAATGGGATTCAGGCTTCAAGAAGGACTTCAGCTATAGAAGGGGTCTGGGTTCTACTTCGCAGTGTGTGAACAGCTGAATGGGCGATTCATATTATTTTAAGAAACGTCACAATGGATTTTGTTTCATTTTGTTTTCTTCCCTTTAATAAGCTCACTCCACTTATTAGGCTGTGACCAGGGGACCCGTAAAGCCTGCTGAGCTAAGATCTGCACAAATCTTCCCACCAGAAACATACAGTGAAAAACTGAGAAAGCGGGAGGAAAGAGGTGCTGTTGAAGATCATGAATCATGCATGGTGAGCTACCTCTGGGAAAAGCATCCACTGTCATATCTATCTTAAAAACAGAGCAGGTGGTAGTTTTGTACTGCCAGTACAACTGTCTATCTCAGGAATGCAGAATCTAAAAGCAACCTGAGACAGAAGAGCGCATCAAGGCAGGACTGTGTCCAATGACTAGATTTTTCTTTGCCTTTTTATTGTTTGGTCAGAGCAGGGAGAAATAAATATCGCACAGAATTGCAAGGAGACAGGTCCTGAATCCCTCCTCTGAGCACCAAAGATGTCTTGCTGAACAAGACTGCACCAAAAAATCAGAAAGCTCTCCGAGACAGTGCACGGTTCACTTCATACCGTTAGCTCACTCTGTGCTGTTACGTTAGCTCAAGGCTGGAAATCCCATTCAGATCCAACATAGTCTAACTGTTCATAATGTCATGTTTTGGCTCGCTGTCTGGATATTGGCTGGATCCACCAGCTGGCTCCAGGGTGGGGAAACCAAACAACTTGCACTCAAGCTCTGTTCTTGTGTAAGAAATGGACAGGAGCCTTGGCAAACCCAAGCTCAGGAACAGCTACCACGAGGAGAATGGCTGCAGCCAGTGATGAGAAAAGTCTTCAATCCTCATCCTGCCGTGCATCAGCCTGTAGGATTACAGCTTTTTCAAACCCAACAAACAGAAAGTAGAGGTCACACCACACTATGAATGGCCAGCCTGGATTGAATCCCCCAGCAGAGGCTGCAACACAAATACTAGTAATACAGTTTATTTTTTCATGTCCTACTGGTTCCAGCCTGGACTGGGACCAGATGTGCCAGTTTTCAACAAGAAAGGCCACTCATGATAATTTTGGCACTGCTTGAAGCAGCAAGCACCATAAATGCAATTTAATATAGTGCCTAAATGCCACAAATCTATTTGTTTGAGTTCTCTTGCTTGGTTTTTCTGCTAACCCTCTGACCTCCAAGATCCAATTCAGCCATAACCCTGTTTCCCACCCTTCACAACTACACCCATCACTAATATCTTCCTTCTGGAAATGGGTTTCTTCTTATGTCTAAAATTTGTCTTTTAAATAAAGTTTAGACAAATGAAGTGCAGGCATTTAGAATTTTGAGTTAAATTGTGTTGCATTTTTAGTACTGAGATACAGCTCTTTTAACATTTGTCAAGGTTTGGAGGCATCTTGGCATTCCAGATAAGCAAGATGGGCACTGGTGCTACTGACAGATGTTTAGTAAACTGTTTGCATAGCTGGAGATAAGGGATTTACTACCAAGAATATCCATGAAAATGTGAGGAGACACAAGCATATCAAAGTTGTGCAGAGAATTCATCCTCCCTTGGAGTTTCCTCTCAGAGGAAAAAAAATTACTACATTCTTGGTGAATGAAATATGTACACTATTTGTTGAGGAGTTATATCTTTGAAAGGGCCTTATACAGGCTCTTGCGTTGTGCAAAGATTCACATTATACAATACAGATCTGCTGGAACTCAGTTATTGAGCAAAGCAAATCTGTCTTATACTCAGCTCTGCATGATTACAACATCTTACCCTGCAGTCCCATTATTTGCAGTTCAGATGGGATAAGGTGACTGAAAAAATGTCATTCATGGGGAAGACAGTCTTCTGACAGACTTGAAAGGCCAAAGTGCTAAACATCTTTCTTCCCTCTGTCTTCACTAGCAAATCATCCTCCCAGACCTCTGCACAAATCAGAATTGCTTGGGAAAGAAAGAGACAGGCAGCAGTGGAGGAGCAACACAAGCCAGACGTAATGCAGGGAAGGTGTTCAAATATTCACATCCATAGAGGTGGATGGTTTTCACCATTGTCCCTGGCAGTGATCAAGAAACATTTAGATGTTGTACTAAGGGACATGGTTTAGTCAGGAAATATGGACGGCTGGAATAAATGATCGTGTAGGTCTTTTCCAACCTTGGTGATTCTATGAATGTACTACCAATGCAAGGAGTGGCTGAGACTTTATCTAAGGAGGAACTGGTCACCTGGCTGGTTAATGTTACTGAAGATAGTGAGCTGTAAAGCCCCTTCTGCCTTACTATCTCACAGGAACCTGGACTTGGGAGTTTACCAGAAATAAACTTATTAACATGTGAGAAGAGCACTGCTACTAGAGACACAAGATGAATAGTTTACAAAAGCAAGAACCAAGGCCAGACTGGCTTTCATAGCAAATAAACCCACTTCTTTGTTGTCAAAAGAAGGACTGGATCTTTGGCAGGATTTGGTGACAAAGCAAGACTCCATATGTGAGATGACAACCCTGAGAGTCTAGAAGCATCTATTCAAAACGTCTGAGAAATAACCCAGTGTTCAGCTGGCCAAGGAAACCAGTGACCATTTGGGATTGAGCACCCCAACTTACCAAAGAGGCCCCTTGATTTATTCTGGATCACGGGACTACTGAAATGCAAAGGCTGATACCATGAGCTTTTGATCACGCTTCTGGCACAGCTATTTCGTCCTCTGCTGGTAGAACAGCCGCCCAGCAAGCCTGTCTCTGGTTAAATCCTCCCTTCCCTCTCCCCCACCCCCCGTTGTTACTAAGCAGGGCTTTTCTGTTTCGTCTCACTTCACTTTTATTATGGCAAAGCCCTATAAAACTATCAAGTAGAGCTGGCTGAAAAGCAGTGTTTCCAGTGCATTGAAAACGTAGGGTTTAAAATATATATATATAAAATTTGGTTTTGATCCAAACTGAACAGAAACTTTTTTCAGTTTTTTTGAAAGGAGAGCAATTTCCAGGAAGCCAGAAGCTCCCCAGACCCTGCCGAGCCTCCCGGTGAAACGCACGTCAAAGCTTGTCAGCTTCAGTGGGCAGCTGCAGAGCTCCCAGCATCCCTGGCCCTGGGGCAAATCCACCAGGTGCATCCACTCCAGAGCCTGGGACTTGTGCACATGATGTTTCTCCTGTCCTGGAAGAGGTCTGCCAGGAGTACAGGTGGGTTTCCTCAAGCTCTCTTCCTCAGGCATTGGGAAGTCAACTGTTCTCAGCACAGTTCCAGCAAAATAAGCCAAGCTTAAGGAATGGTGTTTCATGGGAACATTTCTGACCAGCTCAATTTTCTGGGATAAACCTTCAAAGAAGAAACTTGTTGGCTGAAGGAGCGTTCTCACTGCACGGATATCTAATTCATCTGCAACATGACTGCCTTGCATGAGCATCCAGCCTCAAGCGATCCTCTCATTTAAGCTGCCAACAAATATGACTCCACATGGAAATGTCAAGACAACGACCACCCCATCAGTGCTAATGGTTACCGGGGTGATGTCAGTGGATGACGATTTTGAACATCAAACTGCTGTCTTTAAAAGCAGAAGATCTTGGTACTATTTTATGACCTCGTTGGGTGTACCTTTCCTCCATGAGCTTAGGCCCAGTGAGGAAAAAATCCATAAACTGTTTGGATGGCTTTAAAACAGATTCATCTGAAGCAGCCCATATGGATATGACAAGCTGGTGAACCATGCAGCATGCTACAACTTGTCACAAGGCCAGCAACTCCTTGCCATAAAACGGGCAGCTTCTAGACCCATTTAATCACACTTAAACCAGCTTTTTATCTCATTTGTTCTGCGTCATAACTTTCCCTCCAAACACTATAAACCACTGTGGCAACGCTACGAAGTACAGGCCAGCCACACATTTTAGAGTCATCTGCCTTGTTCTCACACTTTGTTTAAATCAGTATTTCATGAGAAATCTGCTCTCTGCAGATTTTTTTAAATGCCACTCTTTCTCCACACCCACCCCAGAGCCCTCGAGGAGGCACATCCATGCCCTAAGTTCATTTTCCCATGATGAAATTACAACAATTTTCTGCTGCTACACAGTTGCCAAGGACTTGGGCAGCAGGTGCAGTTCTGATGCTTCCAGCCATCTGCAAAGGGGACCTAAAGGGATGTGTTAGGATTCCTTCTGCCCAGGAGAATCCCAAACAGGGCACAGATGGCTTTGTGTCACCTGCTGCTAGACACAGAGGCTAAGGGTAACGTAACAATTGTTGGGCTGCAGAAAGGCACAGTGACACAGCCAGACAGATATCTCTGGGTCATCTTTTCCCTTCTTTTACATGAAAGAAAACCCAGCAATACCAAAACCTCCATATTTATCCTGCTTAATTTGGCCTTGTAGCAAACCTGGGAGCAAACCTGGATTAACTGATGCCCCATCTAGCACTTGAGTGCTAGTTCCCTCTGCTCAGTAGATGCTGCCCATCACAGGACCTCAAGAGTTAAAGTACCCAGATAAGCATTAATGTCCAGTGAGGGAGGGAGAAAGACATCTGCTTTTTATTTTTGTAGCCAAGCATCTCTGCGCTCCATGTTTGAAATGTCTGCATTCCATATAAACAGACAGAAGTCCCCATAATTTATGCAATGATACACCAACGCATTAAAAGTGTTATATTTTACTCTAATGAGAGAGGAAAGGTATCATTTCCTTCAATGAAGAAGAAGGAGCTGTCATAGCAAATGCCAGATGGGCATCCCTTAAGTCCTGTAATGGTGAGGATATCATGACAGCAAAGACTTTGAGCTCTAGCTACCTATTAAATAAATCTTTACCAAAACAGATATTGATATTCAAGGACATCTTGGAAACTGAAAGATTTTTATCTATTTGAATAAGATTTACCAGGAGAAAGGAATGCCTGAAACTCTGCTGCATTTCTGAAGAACTCTTTGGTAAAGAAATCCAAATGGAGAACATGAAAAGAGCCGATCTTAAAGAGACAATTAACTACTAATTGCAGAGAGAACTGGGATTTTCACTCCTTTTTGACTCTTGCAGAAAAGTCAAGTGAGAGCTCTAAGATAGATTTGCCCACACAACTCTTTCTCTCACATATCAAAAGTATCAAAAGTGTGGATCTGGGATGGACACAACGTCCACACTGCAAGAAAACCCACTCACTGCTATGTGAAATCAAGAGCTAGAAGCTGCTCTGTCTTTTGGGGAAGAAAGAACAGAAATATGATTTGAACTTTGCATTTCTCTCCTGGAGGTCCTTAATTCTCCATCAACTGGAGGGAAACACATCTCCAGCAGCTGAGGCCTGACAGGACCAGCCCCACACCGCCGGGGCCAGCAAGGCCAGGCCCAGCCAGGTGGCTGCCTTGTGTTCCCTGCTGATGTTCCCTTTCCTGTACTTGTCCTCCTTCCCATGCTAAAAAACACACACTTTTCTTTGCAGTAGGACCAAAATCTCCAAGCACAAAAGGGCTTTCATCAGCTGATGAAACTGCAAAAGATGTGTGTAAATAGAACTGGTAGAGGAGCCTACAGGTGAAGGAGAGATCAAACGACAGCAGTGCAGGAGAGGATGTTCTGTCCTTCGGACCATTTCCCACTGGGAGAATATAAGTTTATAAGATGGCAAGAATAAATGGAGATCTTCATTTCTCGTGCAGCGCTAAGCTGCTGTTTGCTAACAAACAAAATGAGGTAGAAATTGCCTTAAGATGTGCCCCGATAGTGCTGCAGCTTCTGCCCAGCTATTGGTAACCTGACAGTTTTTCTGTGTAAGACAGTGTTAATATATTTGAGCATTTAAATAAGTTACTGTGAGAAGGACTCTAATTTATTGATTTCAGCATGATTTACACAGACCCACAAAAGTTAAACAATTGTAGGCCAACATACCAAAGAAATTCCTTCTTGAAACGCTTTAAAATATAAAAATAAGGAAATAAAGGCAAGATGAAATTCCAGTTCCACTCTGACAGATTGTCCTAGAGATCATTACAAAGGTCCATTCAGCCAAAGATCACACTTGCATTGCAGGAAGTCCTCTTTATGCACTGTTAATTACTTCAACAATCTATAAAATTAATGGCGAAATGAACCACATTTATAGAGATTATATTTCAGATATTATTTACATTTAACAGAATATCCTTTGTTAGTAATCACCAGATTTATGAACTGCTTGGAACAAAATGGACACACCCCAGGGAACCTGCTTCAATCCCACAAACGCACCACAGACGCGTGCACACATCGCTCATTCAGCCCGGTGCTGCAGAGCTGCACCGAGGGAGAGGCTTTTCACTGCCCTTTTCATTTTCCTAAATCCTGCATTTTGTGTTCTTGCAAAGGACACCACTCACTGTTTCCATGTGAGCACATGAGGCGCATCCCAAAGATCTGGGGCGAGGTGCTGAGGGACACTTCTTGCCCCGCCAAGCTCTGGAGACATATCTCCAGCTTCAGCTAAGAGTTCTGCCGCCCACAGAAAACCTTGTCAGTTTAAGACATTCATTTTAAAAGAAAAAAAAACAAAACAAAACAACAATCTGTCTTCTTTTTGACTAGGATTTTCCATTTTAGTGACCGTTCGCGTTGTCATGGCTAACCTCACAAGTCTGACAAGTTAGAAGGGAAAGGGAAATCTGACAAAATTGTGGGGAAAAAATGTAGTATCACACATTTGTCAGGATACTTGTCACCACACCCAACCCTCTGTCAGTCAAAAGTTCTGGGAGAGAAGACTGTTGCCTCATTTCACTTGGGGGAAACTGAGGCATGGAGTGGAACAAAGCACCCTGCCCAAGACATCTGCCCCTGCAACTTCCCACATGCTAAGGTCTGGCTCAGCCTTTTCTTTGTGTTTATAATGCAAGCTTGGAGGAGACTGAGCAGAAAAGTTTGTTTTCTCTGTCTCCCTGGTGTGAATGCAGCATCACCCTCCTGTACAACCACAGTGCTCTTATTGCAGTGCTTCCCCGCGTTGGGTCCCCACGGAGGCTATGCACAGATTAATGGAGAACCAGAGGAGCCAGGCATGGGGAAGACAATACAAATAATCTCATAGCCCTTCGCTGAGGGCTTTTCTGAGGAGTCCTGACAAAGCCAGCCCTCTTGACATGTCAGTGCTAAAGACTCCCTTGAGCTTCTCCCTCTGCAAATCCACTCCAGCAGCCTCCAAAGGCAGGGGAGATGAAAGGCATGGTTGCTTCTCTTTGATCCACAGACTTAGCCCCAAAACAAGCTCTCACTTTCCTCCGCAGTAGTGCCGAGCAGTTCACAACACGTGATTTATGGGCCCCTTCCACCTTTCTTCCTGCTCATGGTATGTTCACGGAGGCTGGCCTGAACGCAACACATGAGATTTTGCCCTCAGCATCAGACAGCTTTGCCACATAGTTGTGACCACTCGCAGCATCCACATTGTGTTTGGGTTTGTTCCTATTTGGGGGAGCTGCCAAATTGCTTAAAAATACATACTTTGCCTCATCAGCTTTTAAATTTTGTTTCCAAATGTAGCTGTGTGACCTTGAAATTAGCATTCAGAGGGCTTCCAGAGCTGTAAAATTAGCACTTGGGTATTAGCAGAAAGTTAACCCCAAGAGGGCTCAGCTGAAGCAAAATTATGAAAAACACTGGGATACCATAATACCATTAAGAAATGCCACCTTTCCTGTTATTTTATGTATTTCTAGACCCCTCTGTATACCGAAATCATTACTAGCTCCCCGGCTGGTGGTGCCCAGCAGATGCTCACACACATGTTGAGAGCTAAGCGGGACTGGATGATAGGTCCTTGTTGAATGTTCCCCCCTGAAATCAGTAGTGGGCTAGGAAAATCAGTCACAGCAACACCTTTGTGAGGCTAATGGGGCCGACAGATCTTTAGCTGTGGGGAGAAGGAGACATCCACCCAGGTGTCCTGGAATCCAGGGTTCACATCACCAATAGCACCAGTCACCCACTTCTTTTTTTCAGAAATTTGAAGCAAAAAGTAGTAAAGAACGATCTCACAATGGACGAGGCAGATAGCCACTTTATATTTAGCTCCAGTTTTCTACTCAAGAAAACGTATTCCTGACAGCCTGAAGTCTTCCAAAGTATTAAGAACTTTTAGCATCTCTTCCCCCGTGACAAAGAAATAAATCTTTCTCTTCCTTAAGTCTCTCTTTTCCTCTTGACTCATCTCGTACATTTGAAGCTCCAGATGCACATCCATTCCAGGCCTCTTTCCATGCCAAACTCTTCAGGAAGGCTTTTCTTCCCTTAGAAAAGAGCTGACTTTCCCTTTCTTCTCTCCTTGGTTACTTTTTCAGATCAAGTCCACACCTTCCTGTTGGAGCTATTCATTTTCCCTGCTGCCACACTCCACATAGCTTCCCATTTCCCTTCTGTTGCATTCAGGTTTCCACCTGACAAATTCAATCTTCCTCTTTATGACAAGTTTATTTAGATTCTTTTTATGCTTTACCCATATTACCTTCCCCCTCCTCTCTTCTGGCTGCTATTTTCCAGATTGGACAAACCACCCATTTCTTTCATTTCAAACACAGACATTTCACATTTTTTATATAAACCTGTGCACACGTGCCTGAGTTTCTATGAATATAAATGTATATACAAGCCAAAATTTATATTTCCAAGCAGCAGCAAAAGCACAACAATAAATTTCCCATTTTCATATCCACTCAACTGTAATCCCATTTACAAAAACAATAATTTAGAGACTGAATGCAAGCTCCAGTCTTCTCTCACACAATGGGAAAATGGGGAAAGGGAGAAATAATTCCTCCCTTCCCAGGGAATTTTGAAGGATCTTCTGGAGACAAAGGGCCATGGAGAAACATGACCTACACACCATACTTTGATTGAGGACCACTGAGGTGAATGAGTTTGTTTAACTCCTTCTGTGACTCAAGACCCCACTCTGAACACTAGGACTAGCTCCTGCAATACCCCAATGGAATCCTGCTGGTTCTCCTCACTGTGGACAGGATCCAAAGAGACACATAAGCTGCTCTGCAACCAGTTTGCAAGTTTTGCACCAAAGATATGCTGCCTGCATCCTGGGCACCAAGATTCATTTTTGGGAAAGCATTATAAATAGCTTGCTTTAAAACAGCAAATAAGTTCTGTTGTCATTAGCCATTTTGTAAGAGTACATGAGGCTTTAAAACAGCAGTCATAGGAAAGTGTAATTAAAGACATAAGTATATATGAGAAATGGGATAGAGTACAACATGGATTTGCCAAAGATAGATATCTAATTCATCTGGCTTCTTTGTTAGAGATTTCCTAGAGGACAGGCAATGAATCCAACTGGTCTGGACTTCAGCAAATGTGTCATGTAGGGCCACATGGAAAACAGCTCTTTACAGGAGAAAAGAGGAATTTGTTCAAGATCTGAAAAGCATGTCAAGTTGTGATTTGTATGGAAGGCAACGTGTTACGTGAAAAGGAAATTCTTGGGCTAAAGAGAATGACTGGTGGAGCTTTTCTACTTTGGGTCACAGAAATTTATCATTCAGGGTATTCTCATTAATGACCATGGCATACAACACAAGGAAGATGCTAATTAAACTTGCTGATGACTCCAGTTTCGAAGATACTGTAAATAGGGTGTATTAGTACAGGATGATCCTGAGATAAGAAGTCACACTCAAATTTGTGATGTGAGCAGGTCAGTACTCAATATAATTTAAATACTGAAGCTCCCAAAAAGTTTGCCCTTACTTTCTTAGTCGTCTCTTCCCTTCAGACCTCCAAAAGAGAGGAAAGGCCTCCCTCCCAGGGTGAGACTAACTGAATTTTGCTCTTCTTGAGCCCACACCCATAGTTACCAACGCATTAAACAAGCAGGCAAGTTACTGAGGCAGAGGAAACAGTAGTCAGCCACAATGGCTCTTCCTGGGTAATGAAAGATGACTGATTAATTATTGTGTCCCAAATCAAATGTGGTTTAAAGGGAGCCATGGGTTTAAAGTACACAGGCCAGAAAACCTCTGAGGGTGTCTTGTTCTGCCTGGGAATAATCAAGGCTGCTAAATTGAAAGATACTCATTTTACACATTAGCCCCCCAGTGAAGGACCAGAATCTCCTACTGCTGGCATCTGCAGTCAGCTGAAGCCAGCCATCAGCTGCACAGAGCCCATCTGTGAGCAGCAACCCATGCATCCAGGGTGAGAAGCAGCTTTGGGGAAGCTCACGGCAAGATGTGCAGGCTGGAAGTTCGGAGGCCTTGCTGACCTGGCTTTAAAAAAGCTTGCAAACCATCCAAGAGAGGTCCCAGCAAGAGGAACCAAGCAGAGGCTCTGTGCCACCTGGCTGTGAAGCTGCTGAAATAGCCAGGTGAGCATCATCAGGGGAGGCTGACAGCAACTGTAAGGCCCCAGAGCCATGAAATCCATTAAAGCCAGCATACTGCTACAAGCAAAAGTGAGCAGCACTGTGAAGGGAGATGGTAAGAAGCCAAAGCACAGAACAAGTCCAAATCCCTATCCTTCCATGATTTGACATCTTAGTGGGAAACAGTCTTTTTTTCTGTTTTTAAAGAGAAAACATCCCCTGCAGTGAACGCAGCCCAAATATCCTAGCATCCCGTTACTGTATGCAATCCAAGAAGTGAAACTGAGGCGCTGGGCCTGTAATTGGGGCCACATGGCCGTCCTCGCACCAAAATGCTCCAGCTTCACCAGGGCCCAGGTGAAAGCTGGGCTGAGAGACCCGAGCTGCCTGGCGATGGCTTTGGGCAAGTTGTGCTGCTCCTGTCCTCAGGTCTCCATCTGTAAAACAGAGAAAATCTCATGCTCCTTCATACAGCCTTCATCTGCTCAGAATCTTACCAAGACAGGGAACGTGTTTACTAGATGATGGGCAAGAGGACCCCGTTTTTGGCTCAGGCAACAGCACTACAGTAAAAATACATATAATAAAGATTTGCTTTATATAAATCATTATAATCAAGAATCAGTGGCTATTCTCCCCAACACTTTGTGTTTTCATGTTTTTGTTTTTGGAACAGACTAATCACTTTCACATCGTAAACAAATAATCGCTTTAATAGATTCCACATTTATGGAACTCTTAGAGCTAACATGCAGCAAAGTTCTTGCCTTCCACCAGCTTTTTCTTTCCTCTTTTTTTTTTCTTTTATTTGCTGAAATAGCAAAGTATATTCTGCAGTAAATTAAGTGCGATTCACACGGCGTTTTGTATGAGCGCACTGTGGATGTGGCCTCTGAAACAAGCTTTGTTTGATTTCTGTAGCCCTTATGTTCCAATTTTGTACTTACAATTCCAAATATGTTCTCGCTGCAGTTTCACGTAGGGAACAACAGGGGAGCCTTTCTCTGTCTAATGCAACACCTACAAGCTCGCAGCGATCAGGCAGCAGCTGGGGAACAGCCGGATACTGCCCAGCCATCCGCGGAGTGCGTGCTTCTACCCTGCTCGAGGGCACAGTAAGTGAGAGGAGAAGCCGACTCTCAAAGGGAAGGCGTGTGTCATCTTTCACAGGAGAGTTCAACTCCTGATGAACCTTCAGGTCTCATAAATTAATGTCTGCTTCCCCCAGGCTATGCTGCCTTCCTCCACTGTGTCTATACCTGTCTCAAGCAATGGCCGAGCAGCTTCTCCTCTGGTATTGAAGGCTTGGGGACTTCCCACAGACAAGGTGGCATCACTGGCTGCACGCTCAGCACTGCTGCTGAACTCCCCACTGACTTCTTTTTGCTGCATTCAGCATCTCTGCAGCTGTCTGAAAAACCCAGCTCACTGCCGAAAGACTCAGCTCATAGCAAACCAGCCCAAAGAAACCTCTGCTGGATGATTTTGCTTATCAAGTTCAGAAATGCCAGCTACAGAACCACTGCTGCTGTGCAAAAAAAGCAGCACTTTGAGTTGTGTGTGCCTAACATAAAACATACTGGGCTGAGAGGCCCAGAGAAAGGTGGTGGAGACAAGATTAATGGTTTTAACTGGGAGTGAAATCCAGTAATTAAGTAGTGACCCATGACACTTGAGAAGCAGTAACAGTTTGTTGACCACAAGAATGATTGCTCAGAGCGCCTTCTTAATGTTGTAAATGTGAAAATGATTTACAGCACAACCAACAGGGAAAAAAAAGCAAGCTAGCAAGCAGACACGATTGACATTAGTAATTGTTCCTGACTGCATGCATATGTGGAGGTAAGAAAGCAGAAATACTTTCAGTGTGTAGCATGGTAGCAATATATCAAAATTACTAACAGCAAAGGACTCAAACTCCTTGAGCCGAGGTGATTAAAAAGCATACAAACATCATTCATAACACTGAAACAAACAAGAAGCCTGAAAGGGATGAAGGCTCTGTTTTGGTTTTCAGTGGGGCTTGTTTGCCTTAAATCTGGAGCCGTGAGCCCGGCAAAGCCTTGCGGACAGAGTTAAAAACAAACGATTAATATCCAGTGTATGTCTCAGTGCACAAGCTGCTGTGCTTCTGAAGAAGTAGGAAGACTCTCAGGGGATTTCAGCAGCATCCAAAAGCCTGAGTCGTCTCAGATTCAGCAAGGGGATGTGACTGGAAGTCAAGAGGGAACAGCAGAATAAAAAGGGCACAACGCTCATCCTGCAGTACTCATGTGGACGCTGAGAAGGGTGAGTCCAGCCGTGGAGTGGCACCTTTTGTGGTCAGGATGCCCAGGCTTCCTCTGTGCTTGTGAAATAGGAAGAAAATTGAGCCTTCTTTCCCCTGGCCATAGCATGCCCCAGTGATGGTCTCATTCAGCTCAGCTCTGAAGACCTCATTTTCATTTTCAGCCCATTGCTGTACGTCAGCGCTACAATACTACAGAAAAGAAAGAGTGTTTGCGCAGTCCAGGTGTAAAGTGCCAGATACCTGCTTTGCATTGGCTTAGAAGTGTCCCTTTTCTTATCATTGAAATGTCTCTGCAGATTACAGGAAAGTCTGGGAAAATTGTGGTATCTTCTCTTTTTTGCTACCCAGATCTCAGCTTTGTGTCACTTTCGCAAATGATGTCAACTCAGTGGGTCATGACAGAGAGTCAACAACTGAAGCCAACAACTGATGACAAATGAACACTGGCAGAAAGACATAGGGTCTCTGTCTAGCCAGTTACCATGCCTTACGATTCTCATACCTCGCAATGCTGAGGCTCTGCCTGCTGATTCATACAGCATTGCATTGCCACACAGCAGCCACAGCCCAAGGCTGCTTCTCTCCCCTCCTCAAAATGAAAGGGAATGGAGGAGAAGCAGAGGTCATAACAAGGCTGAGCAAAGAAAGAGCAGGCCCTTGTTTCAAATGTAATTATTTTCATGCCTGGCCTTTTCGGCATCACTTAAACCCTCCGTTCCACTATCTCCTGTTAAAAGCTTGTAGGTTTCGCTGTGTTCTTTAACATGGTCATAACCCCATTTTATATAGAAGGGAAAATGCTGGCTCCCTGTGGCTTTCATATATTTTCATATTGATGTAATTCAAACAATATGACGACTCGACGTCGTTTCCTGGCTGCAGCGAGCCTTGTGGTAATTGAGAGTTTAAACTTTACTGGGACGTCTGATGGAGCAGCAGCTCACACTGCACAGACACTAATGAAGGCTGACATCAACTGGTGCTGGCCAACTCATCCCGGGGCACTGATACCCCAGGTAGGTGCTGCCCGGTCAGGTGAGCCAACCCAAAAGCTGCCACCCACACCCAAAGAGATGCTGTTGTGCAAAGGGCCAAAAGAACACACGCTGAAAAGAAGCAAACCTCTCTTTCACTGCGATGTTCAAGGGGAAAGTAGGTGTATGAAGCATCTATGCTACTTTTTGGCAGCCTGGCAGCTGAGTTCTCATTGTGAATTTTCATTTTAATGATAATTCCTAGAGCATGAGAAGAGTCAATGTTTCATTCCAGTGAGGACAAGAAGCATTTGCAGTCTGGCTTTAATTACAGTAGGAAGAGGAAGGACAACCAAAAATTGAAGAACTAAGGTTGAGAAGAAAGAGATGAACAAGAAGCGGTGTCTTGAAGGCTCAGTATGTGGATGTGCCACTGTGTGTGCATGTTTCCAGCCAGAAACAACTCGACATCGACACATGCCCTTGTGTCGGGTGTGTGCACATCTCCATACCCGCACACATCTAAGAGGCAGGGCTGGTAGCACAACCTATTATTAAGATTGCCAAACATTTCCAATTATAAGGCCCTGTTTTCAATTGCTAATAACTTTGTCAAACCACTCGGGCTACAATTTTCCATGCCAAGTGTCTGCCTCAGGCTGAGTTTTCTGTTTTGCCTTTTTTAAACCATCAGCCAAAAATTAAAAAAAAAAAATCCCAGCCATTTCAGAGAAGATAGCTAGGGAAAGGCTTGGAATGTTCAACACCCTAGTAGCCTTGTCTTTGAAAGGTCTAGAGTCCTCCTGTTTTAGAAAAAGGACTGAAAACTGCATGAAGTGAAAATCTTGTCAAATTTGACATAGCAGAATTGCTCTGAAAGCCCTTTGAAGACCCAAGCAGCACCACTAACACCTCTGCAACTCCATCTCTCCCACGTACACCTTGCCTTTCATCCTCCTGGCCATGGCAGGGCTGCTTAGGAGTGCTCCATCAGAACCACACTGCACACGGACATAGGGCAGAGAACCAGGTTCTCATCCAATCCTACTCTACCTGGATTGGATGAGAATGCCTTCCTTCTTCCCTTCCCAAAGGCTGCTGTCCTCACACTGACCAGGCACCACTCTCTCTGTATCCTGCATGCTGTGTTTCTCAGCCCAACAAGGAATGCAAAGCAAGGCATAGTGTAAAAATACAGTCCTTCCTTTTAAAAGCCATGTGATAGCAAAGATGTGTCCTTGCCCCCTCTCCCCCCATGCAGCAGTACCTCCAAGATCCCTGGAGTTTGCCCACTTATTAATACCGCTAACATCCACATCTGTTTCAGATTGGTTTATGTGGATGGGATTTAATAACAAATATGTTCTCCATTAATGCTAGCCCTTGCCGTGCCTACACTCACTAGCAGGCTTATGTATTTTCTCATCTGATCAGATGTTCTCTGTGGTTTGTTTGTCAGACTTTCTGTTTGGTGCCTTTCATCTAGCAGATCAGGTCTGCAATGTAAAACAAGCAGAGAATAGCATGGAGCCACCAGCACCAGCGGGTTCAGAAAACAAAGCCAGCCAGGCATTCTGGAGCACCACTTCTGTGGGGTATGCAGGCTCCTGGCCTGATGCACAGATATGCTAAAACACCCTTTGCTGCCCCATGGGAGGTCTGCATTCCCCTCGCATTACACTCTTGCAAGACATTGGACACATGGTTAACGACACTCGTGTGGCTCTGGAGCTCATCAAGGACTTTTGACGGCAAGGAAATACAGCTGGAAAATTCATTCATACAGGCAGGTGTGGGAGGATTTCAGCCTGACAGGACTATAAACAGAGGGTGCAGAGTCCTCAGCAGTCATGTTTCTTAAAAGGTGAAGGAATTACCAAAATCATCTAAGTCTAAATCCTCTAATATCTACAGAAAAGGTCTGGGAGAAATGCTACAGTTCATAGAGGATCGTAAAACAAGAGATGCCACAAAAAGCACTGGGAAGGGGGAAAAGAAAACAGTGAGCTTATTACGGCTTTTCATGTGGTGCTTCCCATGCACACCTCTGGAAAGACACAGCTGGACTGAAATGAAACGATTTGGTGGTTGCTGATTCCAGGTAGGGTTTGGGGATGTGAGGTTGAAACTTGAGTCAAAATAGTTTGGGAATATTTAAGAGGTGAAAGGAGCCACGAATGGGAAAACTGGGAGCCCTGCAGTGGGGCCAGAAGCTGGCAGATAGGAAGAGGTAATGCAAACACGGCAACTTGCAGCAAGGCAGACGTGCTCTGAAAAAAAGAGTGACATGTCAGTGGATGAAAAGACAGCTAGAGAAACACAGGTGCTGTCACTGCAATAAGGATAGAATTCCATTGCTTATTCTGTTTCCTAGGGAAAATGCATGGCTCCATGGTGCACAAAAAGCACAAGTGCCGCTCTGCCCCTTCAGATGTAAGTCCAGGCAGCCAACAGCAGTGAATTCCAATGGCGTGATCCTGGTCCTGACATACCTCTCTCATCCTCCAGCCACAGTCCTCCAAGAATTCGTGTAATCCCATCTGAACTATCGGCTTCCACAGCAAGTTCCCGTGGCAATGAGTTTATCGGTTATCCACAGTGTTTAATTATCAAGGCAAATGGTTCTATCTGGAATAATCCGCTGTTGCTCAGCACAGCAAGAACATCTGACTCCTGCCCAGAAAGGGGATGAAATTGCCACCTGCACTTACACCAAGGATCAATTCTGAAGTTTTAAGCTGGAACAAATGCACTTATACTTAAGTCTGAAAGATGAATCTGATACCTTTGGGACACATTGAATATTTAAGTATTGGGAAAATATTACTGCACAGGAAGGAGGATATCATCCTCAGTGAGAAAATGCCTGTTAGAGCGCTGTGGGAAATGGATATAGCTCCTTAAAATGGAGATGAAGATAGCATACATAAATGAACTAGATCTTCCATCTGTTAAACATCTACAGTGATTTTGTAAATCCTTATGAAGTGGATTGAGAAGAATTCAAGAGAGCAGCAGTAGAAACAGAGACCAAACAGAGTTTGTAGTTGGCTTTTACAACAGAGCTTTTCAGGTCTCATCTTGATAGCAGTATGCATTCATGTAGGAACTATAAACTGCTAGGTAAACTCACCCACAAATAAAAGTCAGGTACGGTTCGTAGGTATGCCAGGTACACACATGTAAAACAGACATTCTGGAACATATGTTAAACAGGCGGTTCACAAGCAGCACAGTAAGATGCAAACACGCAAGGTGGAAGCTGTTGGCGACCGCAGGCAACGCTGCAGCCAAGTGACAGTGCAGGAACATGACAGCTTTGGGGTACGGCTTCTTTTTCACCAGTGATGTCCATGCAGGGAGGGCTGGCTCCTCTGCTCATGGGAAAGGGAGACAGGGACAAGGCTGATGCCACGAGACTGTGCCCTGGCAGGAGGACCAGGGTCCTGCCCTACTGCACACATGAGTTTTCTCATCAGTATTTTTTATAAGACTTCCTCAAAACCTGGCTCCAATCCGTAAGTAATGAGGAAGCCACACTAATCCAGACAAAAACACTTGTGTCAAAAAAAATATCCCAAGATTAGCAAGTAGGAATTCTAATGTTCTGAGAGTTCCCCTCCAAACAACCCCCTTCCCACAGACAATTCCACTTCATTGCTGAGAAGTTTTCTTCTAGGGAGAAAAAGCCCAGACAAATCTTTTCTAAAAAAAAAGAAGAAAAAAAGCATCCCTATCTTTTGGAGCAAAAGCGTGAACCCGGAGCCCATCACCCTGCATGGGGGACGCAGCCCCAGCACAGTAGCAGCAGCATTCAGATGAGGCAAAGCCATCAGCTCCCACCTCATACATCCAAGAGGCCCAGGGGGTAGCCTGCAGCAGGTTAAGGCACTGAAATATTGTCTGAGAAAGACGCTTTCTTTTTTTCCTTTGGGGTGAAAGCTGTTCAGACACCCCAGACAAGGTGTGCTCGGGCTCAGCCAGTGGGGATTCGCAAAAGATAACAGTGATCCCACAAAACAGTGTCTACGAACACACGTTTCTGGTTTGCTTTTAAAAGGCGATGGCAAGGCTGAGCAGGCAGAGGGGCTAGAGCTGCTCAGCTTGGGGGCAACCCAACAGATGGAATTGGAGTTTCTGGGATTTCTGGGAATTTCTGGGAATTGGAGAGCCTTGCTTTTTCTAAACTCATGATGTTACAGGCAAAAGCAAGCAGCTCCAAGTCACTGTCCCCCTAGGGAGCAACTGGAAGTCCAAGAGCCATTTCAGCTGGAGACCTTGCACGGTGCAAGGTAAAGACCAGCGGAGACTGACACAAGCAATTAGCTTGTCCCCGTTAGCTCCGCAATGAGGAGCCAGCACTGAGGACCCCACACAGGTGGTGTGATGTGCATGGATGCTCCTGTGCGCTGCAACAGCATGGTCTGAGGGGAAGTATGGCCATAAAGAGTGGCCCATCAGCGCTGCTGGGGACAGAAGAATGTGCATCACCACGAGGGAGACTTTAACCCAGCTCCCTCACCCTACTTCCTCCTTTAGATGCCAGGTGGGAGGTTTGACCTTGGGCAGCAGATCCAGGGACTATCCCACGGTGCGGACACACATGTGCACATGCTGAGGAAGATGAAGTGCTCTTGCCTGTGACCCCAGGCGTAATGGCAGGCCCCAGTTGGCCAGGGTATTCCACTACCCACTTAGCATTTGTAAGCTGTCCTCTGGGTAGGATTTCCAGGCACATAGCATTGTATCTTTCACACTTTTTGAGCAGGGCTATAAATTACAGTGAGAGTCCCTGTAACTTCAGCCCCATCGTTCCGTGCTCCTGGCGCCTGCTGGGTTGTTGTTGTTGTTACAGCTACAGCTCCAAATGGGGAACATGTGATGGACGGCTGGGAAGGGACTTTTCCAACTGCTTGACGAAGCGGTCACAAATAGGAAGAAACTGCAGTTTCCTACAATATTTAGTATTATATAGGCCCTCAGCAGTGTCACACTTTACTTCTTCATTTCTAACATCCCCCTTTGAGAGCTCTACCCCACTTCATCATCATAAACATGTCAACAATCAGTCCCCGTGGAGGGCTCTGCTGTTTGTTCTTTGGCTCACATGGAGAAAGCATGTCCCCGCTCCAGCCCCCAGCACACATTTCTCTATGCTCAAAGGGGCCGGAGTTGGAACGTGGCCATCTTGTGGCTCCCGGACCTTGGTATTTAAGGAAAACAAAAAAAAAAAAGAAGACGAACATGAACTTGATAAATACGATCAGCTGCCGGGAACGTGCCTGAAGCCTCCTGCTGCTGTTGTTGACATCAGAAAGCTGCGGAGCCTAGGAGAGGCAAGGAAGTCTCATTGTCCTGCTCCTAGCAGGAAGGCGGGATTGCATTCCAGCTGCATGGTGCTAGCCGGTGTTGCTCCAGCATCCCGCTTGTCACCAAGAAGCAGGACACCAGCTCTCATCTTTTTGCAGAAAATGGCTCTGGCATGATGTTTTCCCAGGCTACTTCTTTCTTACAGCTGAAGGTGTCCCATCAGCCCCCCGACAGCTCACGGAGGGAGACTGGTGCCTGGGCTGCAGCTGCACGCTGATGGTTTTTCTAGGGTAGCTCCATTCGGTGCAGCAGGGCAGCCCTGCTGAAAGGCACCTTGTGTTTTAGGAAGGAAGGGCATCCATAATGCTGTCAGCTGACTGCTTTGAACCTGTGTTCCCCTCTCTGAGCTTGACGAGGAAGTTCAAGCTTCCTTAAGCTTCACTAACACAGCACGCTGGTGTGCTGAAGGACCGGGACTGAACTTCCTCAAAGTGATGGAGAAGAAAGAAAGCTCGTTCCAAGTAAACAGACATAACCAAGAAGATCCGAATATTAACACAAGCTATTGAGCTGGAAAAAGACAAAAACTCTTTGGGGGAAAAGGGAATCTGAAGTGGAGCAGGATTTTAGCAGGGCCACAATGAATAATTTTGCACTGACGAGTTACAAATGTACACGATGAAGACAGAAATGTCAGAGAAGATCCTACACAAACACCTACTTACTGCTTTCTCATCCCTTTATTCTTTTCCAGTGTGCAATGCTCCCTCCATCTTTCAGCTCCGTGGCATTAGATATAGTACAGGAGGGAATTATTTTCTTGCATTACAGAGTTTAAGCCTTCTTAGAGGAGTTTGCTGGACAGTTATGAAGACATAAGCACTCTGCATATGCCCAGAACAAACTTCCCCAGCGTTTTCCTAAAAAATATGGTGCAATGCTTGGCTGCATGAAGCACAGAGAAAGAGCTCTGTGTGAAGAGTTTTCACGGCTCATTTAGTCCAGGACTTTTCTTTAGGGACACCCAGCAAGATTTTGACCACTTTCTTCTGATGCAGATAAAGTAATTCTGGGACTTGGACTGAGTGGATTCATTTCACAGGACACCAAAGTGGTCTGAATTTCCAACGCTGTGGGCTAAATTCAGACTGGTCACCTGGAGAAAACAGTTTCCAGATCTGCCCCATTCCAAGCCAGCCAGCTCCTTTCTGACATGAACTTACAGCAGAATGCATTTGAAAAAAAAGAGACCTATATTCAGACATGTTTCAATTTGTCCCTCAGCTACAGCTGTGAGGGGATGTCCCCTCACCCCAAGTTTCTCACCCTTTTGTCAGAAAGGTTCAGATCTCTCTTTAAAGCGGAGGTTTTAAATATATATATATGTATTTGCTCTGAAAGAACTCGATTTGGCAGAAAGAGTTTCTCACAAACACTGCTCTGTTAACGACCTGCACATAGCACACAGCCCAGCAGCCCTGCTGCAGAGATGTCAGGGGCACTCAGGTGTGAAGGTGCAGAGAGACCTATAAGTACCTAGAGCCAGGGGCTAGGAGAAAATGCAAAATGAAACTTTCCAGAGCGACTTAAGTTTTTCTCTCCCAAAATCACTACAAAACCTGTAGTAAAAACTCCTCCTCCTCCATCGTTATTCCTGGGATGGATTTAAATAGCACTCAGCTTTGCAAGAGAGCTGTAAAGGGCCGTAGAGCCATCCAGCTGAGATAAAAGGCCACAGCTGAGTGTTGCTGTAAAGACAGCAGTTGCGCCGTGTCAGATACTTCGATAGATTGGACCCTTCTGCCCCCCCTTTAGCACCAACTCTGATCAACCAAGACAACGACAGCATTTTTTTCCTAAGGAAATCTACTTCTCCGTGTTAGCCGTGGTTCTTTGCAAAGGTGCTTAAGGGAGGAGCTTGGAGGAAACGAGTGATGTTTTTGATTCTAAAGAAACAAATGCCAAAAGTCAATTTTGGGAAGATAACGCAACTTCAGCAGACTCATACGGTTGTAGAGGTGCTGTGGCTGCAGAGCCCTGGTGAGAAGAAGAAGCTGTGTTTTCAGACAGCTTAAACCACTGATCTTCAGCATTGCTTGGACCTCTGCAATCAGATCTGTATTTCGGTTCATAAAAATAAGGCAGTTGCTCAACTTTTCTTTATATTCGAGGCAGCAAGCGGACCAGCCCTCAGACACCAGCCACTGCCTCTAGTAAAGCCCCGTTAAACACAATCACATGCAGCCGCTCTCCTCCGTCTGACAAGGCAGCATTCCTGCAAAACTGTTCCTCGCTCACTAATCCCATCATTAAATCTGAAAACCAGATCCTATTATTTTCATTCACCCAGCAGTAGCTCGGCCCAGTTTAATTGCACTCCCGTACAAATCGATACGCTGCTTCAGTCCAGGCCGAGGGAACCCAAACTCCAACTCAAAGCCATCAGCTTCGTACGGGGCAATTTGGCTCTGTGTTATACCTATGGGTTTCCAGGCCCTGGCTGAGCGCTCTTGCATGATACGATAAGGGTTTAAGGTCTCAGTGGTAAAAGCTCTCTTTATTTGCTCCCTGGGAAGTCACACACAGGGTATTATTTCAGTGGTCTGTCAACACAAAGCTTCAGTCTGAGTGGGGTTGTGCCATCCCAGGCATATATTAATGAATCACTCAGAACAGAAGCCATAGCATCTTAATGCAACCATCCTTTTAAAAAAATCAATCAGAATTAAATGTAAACCGCAAAACCAGTAAGTGAACGTATTGTTAAGAGGTTTTGATTAAAGCTTTTGAAATTAAAAGGATCAGACTGAGGATCAGGGAAACATACCACAAAATCATCAAAAGAAGATGAGGAGCAGATTTTGTAGCCCTTGCTCTTGAGGGAGATAAATCAGTTCTTTATATTTTATGCAGGGAAAGAGTTGGAGAACCTTGTTACAGAGAAAATGTTCTTAACTGATTTTGTGTCCTCAGGAATCCTTTCGTGTTTCCCCTACGAGAAATGTAATGCTTCTGTCATAGCACTCGCAGCACCAAATCTTTAGGGAATAACCTCAGTGTGCCATGCCCTGTTTTTTAAAGAAAATCTTAAACGTTTACCTGAATTTATGTTTCCAGTCACACTAGAAATGAGTGAGGATCATTAGCCCTACAGACACTGTGACATGGTCAAACCTTCACCCACCTAAAATTCCCACTCAAAATCCATTCTTCTACTTATCCGCATCCATTCCTCTATTTATCCACCAAGCCTTCTGTTTGTATCCAAATTTCATTAGAAATTTCCTCCTCCTTCCAATGTGTGATGTTAAAAACAGCACTGGACGCAGTCATTGGAGTTGAGTGCCTGTATGTGCAGCGTCAGGGCTGAGCGTGGAGCAATGGAACTGCCCTCCAGCAGCTCTAACAAGCCAGCGATTTCAGCACGGCTTGTGCGGTAAATACAGCTCTAAATCCAGATGTCAGTTTACAGATAGTCTTTCAGTTCAATTATAGTACATTTAGGCTACCCGAAAGCCACAGAAATTAATCCCCTTAGCACTGCTAAACTGAAACCTGGTGAAACACACGCTGGAAGAAGCCACCTGATTTTTTTTCTGTATTTACCACACATTTAAAAGTCATATTTGTAAGTGACAGAGCAAAACAAAACAAAACCAAAACAAAAATAGGTTCTCTGCTGAGAATTTATGTGGCAAGCTTTGCCCCAGAGTGTGTTTTTATAGCCTGGTTATAAACCACTGCAAACAGAAGGGTATATAATGGAAACACTGACAGCTCCTTACCTAGAATATTGCAAATGAGCACACCATAAAAATGACTAATTACAGATATTGTAAAACTCAGCTCTCAGCCTGAGCCTCTGGGCAGGGAAGGGGGAGATGCAGACGGTGATAACACGGAGCTCAGCCTCCGCTCCTGTTGACTTTGCCTATGTACAGATTGGGGGCTTTTCATTTTGACCTTTCGCTAACAGCCATGACCACAACAGGAAACACTCTATAATTCTGTGAGCCTGAGGGCAAGAAGAGTGCTTGCATGTTACCTGGCCTGCAAATAAATCTGCCCTTGTTCACTACCTGCAACAAGTCTCTGGCATGCGTCCATCCATGAAGCCCCAAGCAAGTTCCAGATCAGTTGGTGCCATGGGCCTCAGAGCTGACCTTACTCTTCTTCAAGAGGATGTGTTAGACCCTGAACTAGCCAAAACCTAAGCGGGCCAGTCACCTGTACAAGTGATGGCTGAGTTATCCTTGTGGTGGCGGGGCCTGAGATTACAATAAAGGCCTCAGCAACAACAAGGGGACAGACCTTGGCTGCCAACACCTCGAAGGCCTAAAGATAAAGGGTTGGATTACACAAAGCAGCTTCTCATTATCCACCCCTTGATACTGCTGGGTAACCTTGTTTTTTAAGGAATCCCTTAATTAGGTTTTACAGTGCATAGGTTAGGCATTTTCCAGCAAGAGCTTTATTGTAATGGGTTGCACATGTTCTCATACTGTACACCAAAATGAAATTTAGCTACAGGGCATTTCCTTCCGTTGCTCTTGCTGGGGAGCAGCTTTAACCTCTTTGCAGACACAAAGCCATATTTTCACTCCTGAGAGGCCTCAGCAGTTCCCCACTCCCAATCACTTGGGTCATTACAGCCCTTAACTGTGCAGCAAGCTCACAAATGTGCCACAGGGAGCCATCCTGAGGGTAGGGGGAGGTGAGATGAATTGGAAAAGACCCTGGAGATTAAGACCCCAAGGAGAAGTCCATGGCGCATGCTGTGCAGGACATGGCTGGTGGCCATATCACTGACCATTGCTAATCTAAGGGAATCACCTTCTGAGGAACCTCCTCAGAAGCTCCTCACTGTCTCCTCTAGTCATCCACCCAGCTGATGATACAGCATGACGATCAAAAAGAATCTCCAGGTCTGACTTCCCCTTCCGACTTTCGGATGTCAGGGGGAAGTTCTTTACTATGAAAGTGGTGAGGTGCTGGAACTGGCTGCCCAGAGAGGTTGTGGATGCCCTGTCCCTGGAGGTGTTGGATGGGGCCCTGGGCAGACTGGTCTAGTACCAGATCTGGAGGTTGGTGGCCCCACCTGTGGCAGGGGGATTGGAGCCCGATGATCCTTGTTGTCCCTTCCAACCCAAGCCATTCTATAATTCTTTGATTCCACATGCAGAATTTACCCCAAATTTTGTGATCTAGTCCAGAACTTGGAAACGTATGACTGCCTTCCTATACCAGAACAGAAGGCCGTCAGAGGAGACTTGTGTGAGGCAGATTCAAAAGGAGGCAGCTTGGGTCACAACTTGTAGGGACAATTTGCCACGAAATGTAATAGGAAAAATAAAAATTTCCCTGGGTTCAAAGGGCAAGTGGGCAAATTATTAGAAAAATAAATCTTTTAAAGGGCCCTAAATACTCCTAACCATGGTGTGCTTGGTCTTCCTACAAACCTGTTTCATCATCTGGTCACTGGGGCGACAGAAACGGTTTCTCTTGTGGGTCCTCTAGGGAGAGGCTGACAGCTCAGCACATCCCTGCCCTCCTGACAAACGTGGGTAGGAAAGTCTAATTGGGCAACACTCAGGAACTCTAGCCCATGGCAGAGGACTCCACTTCCTCACCCAGCTGCTTGAGAGTTGAACACAACCCAAACACACATTGCCCTTAAAGCTGCTGTTCAGGGAGTAAACCTCAGTCCCACCAAGTCGGGGATGTGACAGCTCTGCACGCACGAGGAGCCTGGCTAAAACAACGTTTGCATAAGAGTTCCTAGGGGTAGGGATTTGCAGCTGGGTTTTCCGTGGTACCCGCTCCTGTTTGCACTTGGACCTTTGAAAATCAGACTATTAGAGTGCTCACATTGAAGAGGGAATTTATGTTGTCTTCATGCTTTGAGCCTGAATTTGTCCTGAGGGAACAGTAGCAGAAAAAACAGCCATTTATTTTTAATAGACACCAGTGTTGTTACTTAGGTCTGGTAAGCTTAAAGGATTGAGAGGGGAATGATATCATCATGGAAGTAATTTCTTTCTTTACTTTTTTTCATGCATTTAAGAAAAAAGTCCCATGCAGAAATACAAAACAAGAGCCTTGCTAAGACTGCTAAATGCTTCCCATCAAGATTACAAATATCCTTCGTCTTTTCTGCCGTCCCGTTCCAAGGCACAAACTTTCCTTCTCCTTTTGTCCCCCTCCTGCCTCCAGCACACTGGTCAAGAAAGAAACCAGGTGTTGGCGGAGGTGCCTGCAAGCCCCCACGTTCCTCACTCTTGCAGAGAGATGAAGAAGCTCCTTTCAGCAGAAGGAGAAGTCGGGGTCTATCTGCCACAACAGTCCCCACTGCAGGCTGGCAGCAGGGAGTGGGGCCCCCCACCCCAGGAGACCTTGGGGTCGCTGCAGGCCAGCCAGAGCACCTCGACTTGGCGATGACCTTGCGGGAGCCCTTGCAAAATCACATCTGGAATGCGTTTCAGCTTCAAGAGCAATAAAAGAAAACACTGAACACAACAGGGCCGAGGCAATGTTGTTTGAAAGCAAAGGTAATGCTTTGACCCTCATGTGGCCCATGACACGTCTGGTTGTTCTGCCGAGAACTGGGGAAGTGAGGCCTGGGTTTGTTAAAGCATGATAAGCTATTTAGTCACAAAAAAATGCAATTCATTTCAAGCCTCAGTGGCACCCAAAAATGGGTGATGTGACTTCCCCACACTCCGAGGCACTCCTTTTCTTTTGTCTCCAGATACCCAGGAAGCAAATAGAACTCCAGTGGATAGAACTCCAGTGGATTCACACAATAAAAAAAAAACAACAGTCAAGATAAGGTCCCTGGGAGCAGAGACCATCTCAGAGCTATTTGACTTCTCCTGCACTAATGGGCTGGAGTGGGGTGCTGCAGGGGGAGCCCCTGCTGGGCTGCACTGCAGGAGGATGCCAGACAGCCACACACCACTTCTCGGATCTCTGTGCCATGGTCCTCGGTTGATATTTGATTTCCAGGGTGCTGTTCCCACCACATGGCTGGGTACATTCAGTGCTCCTCACTCTACGTCTGCTGGAATTAAATCATACCCATGTCACAGCGTTGCGTACATTTAATGACTTTATAACGGGATTTTCCAGACTGAGGAATGGGGCTTTATGTCTTCTCCTTCAAGCCTGGTTGGTTACTACTTGTAGGAACGGGAGGGAAAGAAAAATGGCTTGGCAGAGGCTGCTGAGCGAATACAGCACACCACAAGCAGCCAGCTCCCGGTTTTCACACAGGCAGTATCTCATTGGCTTCTTCTTCCTGATTTTTAAATTAAAAGAAAAAACAAAAAGCCTGACCACCCTCTGTCTGAACAACTGCCTTACAGAGAGCTGTCGCTTTTCTCCAGGAGGACTGAGAAACAGAGGCCTTCAATAGCTGCTTTGTGCAGTTCTATTTCGCAGCTTCCAGCTCAAGACAGCATTTCCTGACCTGCGAGGATATGCTGCCCTCTTCCAGTCCGGGACACTGCAGCTCAGCAGAGCCATGGAGAGACATTTGCATGGATCTGCGGGATTAACTCAAAGAAGCAGTAATCCTCCACTTGCACATGTCTAGTTTTAACTAGCAGTTAGCTAGGGAGCTAAGCAGGATTCACTAAAAACGTAAGGGACGAGGACTGTGTTCCAGCAGGCTCCTCCTGACCTTGCACTCCCACCCCAATGCCCAGTTTGCGATGCTGAGCCCCTCCATCCCCTCACACCATTCTCAACGCCCCTCCTCACCTTCCCCGTCCTACAGCCAGGTACAGGGGGTCTCCTCCCACACACAAAGAAGCCCATAAGGAGCAAGTAAATCCTAGAATACCTTTTCAGAACATGGTACAGTCTGGGAGATTCTGTCGGGAATTTGAACATGTCGAGGTGGACAACAGAGACAAATGAGTACGAGAGACAACAACAGAAACCTGTGTTACCCTGCTAAGGGCTGCAGGCCTTTTTCTCCCCTTTGTGCAAGGAGCACAGATGAGGGCTTTCCATCCCAGAGTGGAACCGTGCTGTCACACCTGCTGCTCTCACAGGTGCCTGAGTGATGGGAGGGCCCTCCAGCAACTCCCCCGCACCTCTCTTATCAGCTGCTGGAGATTAGAGCTACCTTGGAATAGAAACTTCAAGGAAAAGGGGAAAGGGAGAATTGCATTTCAAAGAAAGTGCTTGAAAGAAACGTTTGAAGGACCCTATTCAAAGGTTCGTGACTTGATATAGAAGCATTTTAAATGGATATAAATTCCTGTTTGGATTTGAGATTGGCTCTCACCCCAGCAGGACAAAATAGCTGTGTTCTTTGTAGGAGCACAGCCCCAGCACAACACGGGAGATGAGATCCATCTGATAACGTCTTACATTGCTTTCAACCTGAAAAACCCAAAGGTACTATACTGGGGTAAAGTTTACTTTCACATACACATGAATTATGTCCCATAAAGACACGAGCTTGTGCCCAGAAGCTTTCAGGTAGTATCAAGCAAGCTACACGTTTATGGGGCTACTTGTGTATCAGACATCTTGCTGGAAAACCACAGTCAGCATCTCCATCACTTACTGCTGAAATGCATCCAGGGCTACATGGTAGCCAGTGCCCAGCCAGCAGCACGGCAGCTAAGGGAGATGGCCGAGCCGAAGGCACTGAGCCACATTTGGGCTGACAGATTGCTATTAATGCATCGAGTCACCTCAAGAGCACAGATACACCCTGTCTGCCCAATTTCCTGATACGCTGTTTCCTGGTGGGTTCTTTCTTACGTTCACAATTTTATTTCTCTTGGAAAAAAATACATCGTTTTCTAGGTAGGACAAGGAAATAGCCGATCTTATCTCCTCTATTACAGCTGACTTTTGAAAAATAGTATCTTAAACGATGCACAGCATCATTTAGACATTTAGGGAAGCTTTGGTTCAGCTAAGCCCTTCACCCCTGTGCTGCATGAAGAGTGTGTTTAATGGGATTCAGCAGGAGGCATGCTTAAGGATATACATTCTGCTGACACAGGGTCAGGGCCCTTATCACTGCTGCTCTCAGCCCCTTCTTCCTTTTTTCCATCATGACTCCAGTTTGACCATATCTGAACCCAAGCAAGGAGGTTTTCACCCTTTTGTGTACATGCCCGCTGTCCCCTGGCTGCAATCTCCTCCTGTCCCTGCCAGCACATGAGTACCCTGCGGACACCGAGCATCCACCCCATCGGGAGGAGAAGGTCTGCATATGTTGCCTGGCACAAAGATGGGTCTGAGCTCCCCACTCCAGCCATCAGAGACAGGCAGCCACACGAGCACACCTGCAGCCTGAATGAGGGCAGAGAATCTGCCTTCATGTGTCAGGCCACAGCAGCAGCACCAAGCACAGGGTGCAGGATGCCCAAGCTGGGGCACAGCGAGCGGCTGCACTGGGGAAGAGGAGGTGGTGAATGGTTCAGCCTCTGCCCTGCAGCATCAGCATCTCGCAGGGCTGCATGACTGGAGAGCTGGGCAGAAAGCCAGGAAAGCTTGAGTTATATTCCTGATTCTGCCATTAATTTCGTATATGGCCTTGGGCAACTTGTATCACCTGCCAGTTTGGGATTTTCCTTAGATAAAGTAGGGAAAATAGTTAGCATCACAGATTTATAGAGCTTAAAGCTCTACAAAGAAGAGTCTGGTCTGGCTTCTCTATATCAAAAAACCTTTAATTTCACTCAGTTGTGCCTGAATCAAGGCCAATTGCTTATGTTTGACCAATATATATCTCTCCATCTCTTACAGAAGAACAACTTATCTTCATCTGAAAACATCAAGAGATGGAGAAAAGCCAGCACTACCCTTGGTATTCTTCCCCCTGTGATTAATTCCCATCCCTACTGAGCATTCAAGTTTCATTTCCCATTTGAATTTTTTGGGATACTTCTGTCAATCAGTGCTTCTAACAACTCCTTTTTTCCCCTAAATGAAAGTGTTTCGCAATTCGGTATTTCTCCCCATGGCTTATCCCAGCCACTCGGTGGGCTAAGGGCAATAATTGTGAAGATAATTAAAATCTGCCCAGTGCTTTGAACTCCTAAGCTCATCTCCACGGCTCATTCTCCTGCTCAGTGTCAGAGGTACCACTGACAAGCACTTCACTTCAGCCTTTCAGGCAGCATGCAGCTGTCAGAGAAAACCAAAAGTGGAAAAGTACTATCCCGGCAGAAAAACACATGTTGCAGCTCCAATTTGTCTTCTGCCAAGACAAAGGAGATGCACTAAACTGATCTTTTGTAAAGGATTTTGTTTTGCTTCCAAGATTAATATCGCAACAAACTGGGAGGCACCGTACCTCAGGGTGCAATGTTACACTACAGAACTGAGCCTAAACACCCGTGCTGAGCATAATTTAGTTAGCTATGCCTGTACAAGGGGAGATAAACTTTTTCATTCCAGTAGCACATTACCCAAATAATCTTTCTATCTCAGCACACAAAGTCTGGCCACTCAGCTGCAAAGTCAGGCAATAGCTCCCAGGCACGACACTGTTCACCATGAAGTGCTGGTGGTGGCCTTCAGAGCCCCCACTGGCAGCCTTCGTGGGGCTGCTGGGTCCCACAGAAGGGAAGGAGGTACACAGGGCTGGGAGTTAAGATCTGGGCCATGCCATGAGTCAACTGGAGGGCTCTGATTTGAGCCAACTGTTGTCACTTGACAGAAAAACTCATCTGAAATCACACAGCTGGTAAAGGACGCCCAGCCAGGGCTCCGGTTCTTATGGGGAATCTGACTTCACGATACTTCTCCCAGAAAGGACGCTCTTTTTATCCATAGGCCAGAAGTACTGCAGCCCACAGGCAGGCTCCTCACCCTTGGGCCACGTCTGCTTGCCACCACCAATGCCACCCCCTCGCAGTGCGCTTTGCCCCTCACACTGTGACAACCCCCTTCCAAACACACCCAACCTGACCTGGCTGCTCTTCCCTTGCCAATGGGAACCACACACGTGCCTTCTCCTCAGCAGAACTGGCACTTCACAAAAGCACGAGAAGTCTCTCCTTGTACAACCTGTTCAGGATGAGCAGCAGCACGTGATTTAAGCATATTGACTCAACATTCCTTACAACAATGCATTGATCCTGATTTTTACATGGCATATCCAATTAGCAGATTGAAACAAGCACAGTCATCAGATCACGGCATTCTCTTTCCATGCTTCTACCTCTCCCTGAATAACAGCAAATAAATCGCAAGCACTTGATTCAGCAGCACCCTATATCTCTGCCCTGTTGCAATTTGTGAGCAGGGTCTGCAAACACGCACGGAGGTATCAAGGCTCAACAAAAATGACTGGACAAAGCGAAGCTTTTAGGGTTGCTGTTTTCTCTGCACAACGGGAAATCTGTTACAATGGTGGAAAATAGACATAATGGACTACACCTCGGGACAACAGCATTTCTCACTGATGTGTGGAAGTGCTCCTGAAGCAAGCTGACCCCTTTTCTGCTCAGGGTAGGTTCTGCAAGCCTAATTATGTCAGCCACGAGTGTGAACAAACAAAGACATCATCTCTACGAAAGACAGAGCTATGCCAACAAAGTCCTAGTGCGCTACAAAGGAGAGAGATCTTTTTCTTCCCAGTATAGCTGATTTTGTTTGGGTAGCTCTGATAAACTACACCCACAGAAGAAACATCTTGGCTCAAAGAACTGTTTTTCCAGGGTAGGCTGCCAGCCCGGTGATATCTGCATGTCAGCACATTCCTCCTGCAGCAGAGGAGAGAGCCAGCGCTGAGCCCTCTGAAGCCTTTACCTGGGACAGAGGAAGGCTGAAAGGAGGATCATACCGAAAGGATCAGACAGTTTGATATCTAAGAGGACACCGAGATACTGTAGCGCGGGGAAAGCTGTGGCCATGCTGTGGGCTGGGACATCAGGCAGCACGTTCCTGCCTGACACGTGCCCTTGGCTGCAAAGCCAGATACTTGTCAGAGACGATCCCCAGCCAGAGGCTGCTCCGTGATAATGCGCAATCCTTCCTGGGCTGCTGGTGTGAGCCAGTGCCCACACACAGGGCAAGCTGCTGCTTTGTGGTGGGGCTGAGAGTCAGACCTGGGGGTCTGGGACTGCACAGAGCGCTGTGAGCTGGCTGCTGGGGTGGGAGTCGTGCCCCGCTCAGCCTAACAGTGCTCCGAGGCTGTGGCCAGGGCCCCTTCCTTTGCATCCTCTGGAGCAGTAAGTCCCACCTTTTCCTTCTGGCAGAGCCCTGCTGGCTCGCTGCCCTCGCGAATCCCAGGGGGGTTGTTTGTTGGGCTTTTCTTCCTTAATCAGTTCACAGAAACAAGCTTGCATGAGGCTTTGTGTTTCTGCTGAGCAAATTCCACAAGCAAGGTGTAAAAGTAATTAAGGCGCCAGGGCTCTGGCTTTCTGACATTGCAATCAAGGGGCTGTCCCCAGGCAGCCTCTCTTGAGCGCGGGGAGGCCAGGGGGGATCCAAAAATCAGAAAGTCACATCATTTCTCAGCTCTGCTCTCGAGGGGGCAACAGATAAACAGCTCTGCCCCGAGGAATTTCCTTCCTGTAAAGGTGGGAACTGGCCAAGGGCGGCCAGGGCCTCCCATCCTCCAATGACATCAGCTTCCTCGGGCGTGGGGAGAGGGCACTTCAAAGGAGGAGTTAGGGGAAAAAGCTCTCGTGAGAGCCCAGCAGAGCCCTTTGCAGAGCCTCAGCACTGGGGTTCACCCCAGCACGCCCAAAAGCTGCTTGTTTCCTGGGGTCCTACCCTGGGCCGAGCTCCCCATGAGCTCCCAGATACCAAATACAGGCCAACCTTCAACGCAACCCCTGTCCAACAATGCTACAGGCACCCTGTATCCACCTCTACTCTTAAACCGCAAAGAGCTGCCCTGTCTTTCCAGACCCCATCCTTCTATTGAATGTTGTTGAAATTTGGCCAAGAACTTCCTGGGGGAAGAGGAAAGAAAAGGGCTTGGCAGGCGAGGGACACCCCGTTCACACGAGATTCATTTCCTTAGGAAACAAAACTAAAAATAATAGTCAAAAATGCTGGGTAATTACCTTCAACTCAACATCTTTCTCTAGACAGGAAGAAAGGAAGGCATTAGGACACTGAATGCTATATTTCAAGATTTGTCTACATTATTTCAAGCATAGAAATTTGAAATGAAATTATGAAGATATATTAGATCGTCCTCGCTCTTCCCTGGAGAAACAAACCTACAGCTGTTTCCCTAAGCATATTTCTAGTGTTGTGTGCAGAGTAGTTTCAAATGAACCAAATGATGGAGCTTCCATCAGTTTTCAGCAGGAACCATTCTTTCCTGAACTTTCTTTAAAAAAAACAACAAAAAAACAACACAATTTCAGCTTTTTTATCCATTGACTACGTTTCATCTTGTTATTTCTAGCACACCTCTTAATTATTTTATGAACTCACCAGAGTAGAAAGGTAAATAGAAGCGTCTATGCGTGCCACCTGCATACTTCAAATAGCATCACAGGGTTCATTTCACTCCCTTGGCTGACTAAGAGGCCTTTTTATTCACAAAGGTTTAATGCTTTTGACTATGTTTTTTCTCAAAAAAAAAAAAAAAAAGGCTTTGATTAATAAATTCCAGGGTTTTTTTTTTCAGTCTGAGCTTTTTGGACTTCTCACCTTGGCCACAATTCAGCTTGTGTTTGAAAAATCTTCTAGAGGGTTTCGGCATTTCCCTTGACTTCCCTACGTTAGCTTTCGATTGCATAATTATGAACTACTGATGGGAGGGGTTACTTTAATATGACTTTATTCCAAGAAATTTGCTCTCCTTTAATAACTACAGAGCTTGTTTTCTTGCACAGTAGGCTGTTGCTCTTCTGCAGAGTGGGCCCTATGGATCTTCTACCATGTGTTCTTGGAGCAAGTCTGAATCTGACAGCAAAAAATCCAGCCACCATCTCAGCACAAGAGTGATGGGGTACCCAAGGATGAACTAGAGCTGTTGCATATACTTGAAAGAGAAATATATTTCTTTTGGCTACTGTGCAGATATAGAACATGAGAAAAATGCAGAGAGGTATCATGAGCTTCAGTTTCTCCACCCTAAGCACAAAAGCATGCAGGCTTTGACTAAAGCCCCCATCTTTACCTGTTTCACACTCAGAAGCAGAAGACTACTATGCAAGGAAATAAGTTTTCTTAGTCATACTGTGCTTGTCAGATTCCAGTGTCAGAGAATATCAGGGAAACAAGATTCCTGATCTCAAAATCATCTGACTCAGAAGATGGGCTGCTTTCTGGTATTCTCACACCTCCGTGATGGATAGCAGCACATCCACAGCTGACAGCAAATGCAGTGAGGAAATACACACGTATTTGGGATTTAACCCTTGGTAACTCCCAGATTCCTCCACCGCCTCGCAACCTTGCAGGAAGCACCACAGCACTGGTATTTCTGCACCTGAGCCCCTGATTACCAATCCCCAATTTGCGAGAGCTGCTGTGAAGATGGAGAGTGGCTGGCTCTGTAGGTGGGATGGAGACCACCACCCCATCCGAAATAACTCCCAGAGCATTTGTGGGTCTTGAGGCCCTGTAACTCTGCAATGCTGAGGTCCAACAGGTCCACATCCACTCCCCGCACACATATCTGAACCACAACTAACTCCATTCTTGTCCTGGGCCTCCTGCATCACTGTGCCTAATGCTACAGTTCCCACAAAACCAAGAGGAAGACTCGAGGCCAAATTAGGCACAGTTTGAGGACACTGAACTGAGAGTCTGAGCCCTTTCCTGAGTGCTGATGGCTGTTTCTGAGTCAGTCTCATCCTCTGCTGTGCTCTGCTGAGTCACTTTATCTCAAAGCAGAAGCAAGGAGTAAGCATGGCCAGGATAGGGTGTGTGGCAGAAGTAGGGAGCACCGGCCTCGACCTCACCTCACATCTTCTGACATTTGGGATACTGGTGGGAAAGGAGTGCTGCACCTAACTGAGAGGAACGATTACATTTTGGAGTGGGCTCATGCCAGAAAATGTGCGTGTATGTGTGTGAGCATGTGTGCACATATGCATGAGTGCTGGGTGTGCATGCACACGCTCACACACAGTTTTATTTGGACAAGGCATTTTGGCAAAGTCAACAAAAACTAATTGCAAACAAACTGCCTTGCTATTCAGCCCCCAAAACAGCTGCTTTCAAAGTTGCACCGGTGGGAATTCAAAGCACTGCGAGCTGTCATGCTTGCCCTGGTAATTTGGGATGCTATACTTTCCAACACAGAGCTTTCCGTTTGCTGGTCAAAAGGAGCAGCTGGGCGCTGAGAGTCTGCTCCTCTCCTTATCCAAGGCTCAGCCCCAGTTTTCAGGAGCTCTGTATAAATTCTGAAGTTGCCTGAAATAATAAATAACGGTGACAGGTACAGAAACAACGCCTGCAGCTCTTGGGGCTGGTGTTTCCTCCTCCGGAGAGGTTTCTGTTCCCTCGTGTCTGCAGGACAGAACATTCCAGTGATGTTTCAGCACTGATGGGCGCTCACGCCTCAGCCAGGAGAAAAGTCAGCTTTCTGGCAGAAACCCTGACTAGCTCCTGGAACGGAGCGAAGAAAAGGAGGAAAGATGAAATACTTTGTTTACCATACCATGACATCACCATCATCACTAGAGAAAAATGCAAGTTCATCTTTCTTGCCCGGGATGATCTGCATGACCTGAGCCGCTCGCACAGCCGGATAGCACAGCGGGGTCCTCTCAGATGAAGCCCAAACGTGCACACAGGCACTGCAGGCTTTGTGTCACACTGCACCATCTGCGCCATTGCCCCGGTCAGCGCATGGGCTACGTGGAGTCTGGAAAAGAGATCTACCCTGAAGGTTTTGCATCGTGTATGGCTTTAATCACTAGCATGTGCTGGCACACGGCATGGGGAAGAACACAGCCAGGCCTTACAGAAAGTGGATGGTTTCCTCCAGAGGAAACAGGCTCTTCGATGGACATCTGTCACTCAGGTGCATGCAGGACTTGTGGCTCTAGAAAAACCTGCCTCCAAGAAGCTGTCTGCCTTAGAATTATAGACCCATAGAATCATTAAGGCTGGAAAAGACCTCTGAGATCATCAAACCCAATCCACCCCACCATACCTACATCCCTTGGTGCCACATCCCCAAGGTTCTGGAACACCTCGAGGGATGGTGAGTTCACCACCTCCCTGGGCAGCCTGTGCCAGTGCACCACTGCTCTTTCTGAATCTGTTTCTGTCCTCTGGTAACCTAGCAGTTGTTGAAGACTTCACAGGACAGGCAGAGCCAGGGCCTGTGTTAGAATGGGAAATGAGAGCTTTGCAATGCTTGCAGAGGGGCCGTCTCAGGAGGGGAAATGGCATGAATCAACCGAGAGGTTAATTTTGTTTTTAATGATGCAGACCTCGTGTTTTCTATTTTTGAAGCCATTTGGAAACATTTTCAGGATTTCAGAAGAGATTTACCAAAATGACCCTCATGCAAACACAGACAGGTTATTCTAGATTGCTGCTTCTGATTAGAAGAACCCAAACAGGGAATTCCTGACCAGATGTTTAGAAAGAGAATTACAACTGCAAAACAATGCCAAATCAGAGCATAAAGGAGACTCCCTCCAAATAAAAATGGAGTAATTAATAACATCAATAGGATGAGGTGCAGCTCCTGTAGAAGCCAGAGACCACTCACTTCAAAGCTGTGTAGGAGCACAGACAAATTTGTGTTCGGGGCAAAGATCTCCCATCCCTAAGCCACGTGAACCAGAAGGACTCAGCACTGCTTGCACTCAGCAGCAGCCTTTTTTCTGTTCTTATCTGGAGCAAACCCCTCCATTCCCAGCACGAGGAGCTGAGCTCTGCCCTAGAAAGGCTCGAGGGACCTCAGCTGCAGCACTGCTCACCCATGCACAGCCCCACAGCCGCCCCAGAGCAACCCGAGATGGTGCATGCAGACACAGTACTCTGCCACACCAACTGGAAAAGCCGTTCCACCACGTGAATTCAAGGCGAGCTGGTGGCCTCCGAGGGCCTGTAACTCATTGCAGTGGTGACTCAGAGATGACATTATGGGCCTGTCCTTCACAATTGCTCCAACTGTAATTTTGGCCTCAGCAGTTTCTTTAATTGAAGCGGATTTAGATGGGAGTCCACCAGCACTTCATTTTTATTTTATTTTTATGATTCAATTTAGTATTTAGTCTCTGTTGTAATCAGATTTTATTATAGCTGTTGCTAGTGGAAAATGTATCCACCTATTACTAACACTACATAAATTCAGACGCTGTCCTAAGAACCACTCTCACACGTACGAGCGCTAACATTTCATACGCACAATGCCAACTTGTTGATAAGCCTTGCGCATGGCTCAGTGCCACGACACGTGCAGAAGCAGCATTGTTTCAATGCATACAAGGCTACAAAGGCAAAGAACTGCAACCTTTCCTACTGCCACAACGCGTGGTATCTTTGGGGTGTACTCACCCCGCGCTGGCTCCAGCAGCAGTGCTGAGTTGGGGGTGTATCCCTCCACCAGGGAGCTGGTGTTCATGTCTTTGTGACCTTTATTTGGTCGCATGCCCTGCAATGGATGCTGAGATCAGCCCAGAGCTAAAGGCCCTCAAGGCAGATCACTCTGGAGCGCAACAAACTTTAGAAGAAATTCAGATTTAATTAATCGTTGGGTTGGTTTTTTTTGTTGTTGTTGTTTTTGTTTTTTTTCTTCCAATCTGAGAGCTTTGGTAACATCTGAAACTTTTATCAGAGTTGACAATGGTATAAATACCATCCTGCCAGCTCCCCGAGTGCTAGCAAACAATCTTTCATCAACCAAATGAACTCTTACAGACGGAGCAAGATATAAACACCCATATGTAATGCACATTCTCTGGACTGGATCCACCACCAGCAAAACTCTCCTGCTTCCCTGGAACCAGCAACACAAACTCCCTTTATGCATCTTAAGTGTCCGCAGTACAAACAATAACACATTAGCATGCTCTCGACACTGCTGTCAAAATAAACAGCCATTTATTAATGTTCTACAAGGCATTATTTTAAAAAGAAGCCAATCGAGCAATAATGTCAGAAAAAAACAGATATCCCTCTGCCCCAGAGCGCAGCATCTTCCTTTTGCCCAGGACAACATCTGGTGCAGATAACAGCTGCCAAGGGCTGGAGCTGAGAGCACAGGGATTGCTGTTGCTTGGTGGTTGCTCGATGATGAACATTTTTTAGCTTTGTGGTATCACTGCCAACTATTCCCTGGGATCCCAGGAGGACAATGCATTCCCTTCTGCTCTTACTGGGTGAACAGAGCAAAGGCTGAACGCGGTGCTTGCTCGCAACAGTCAAACCTGCACTAAATATAAAGCTGTACTAAAGCTGCCTCCTCCTGTCTCCTCCCGGGGTGAAAACCTCTCCATCCTAACGCAGTGAGACTTCTGCAGCCTTTTGTTCCTGCGGTTCAAGCAAATTTAAAGATATCAAGGAACCCCTTGAGAAAACCCAGAGAGGAAGCTTGAATGCAAAGTGAACTTCCAAACAAAAAGCTATTTTTAGCGTGGGGGGGAAACTCTTAGCATTGGACAAACAATACACGGAAGTTTCAGACACTGACTGCTGGGGAGAGCTAATATCCCCTCGCGCTGCCCCACCTAGTCTGGGCACAGGAACGCTGCTGCATTCTCAGGCTCCTCGCGGCCCTCATCTTACCCACCTTCCCCTCGGCACAGTGCAAAAGTTCAGGGCTGGGGCCGAGAGCCACCTGGTGACCCCGGCCCCGCACAGCCTCACCGTCCGCCGGCATTGGTGAGCTGAGGTCACGGCGGGTGCTGGCGGTGGGACTGCCATGCAGGGTACCGGAGGATGTGGTGGTAGAGCACTGCTGGAAGCACGTTCAGGGCAAAGAGGAAAGGAAGACTTTTGGATACAATGGGCAAAGACCTAGAGCAGAGCAGCAGGGAAGGGGCAGAGAGAATGATGGGAATGGCTTCGGAACAACCCAAAAAGGATCTTCTACACAGAGTAAAACATGTGCCAAGGTGCCCAGTGTCTTGTAACACCAGACCCCAAGGCATCATCTGCAGTGAGCCAACGGAGTTGCCCTGGTACTGGACAGCTGAGGATTCAAAACCTCCCTACCAAGCTTTAGCACTCCTCACCCAGCCCTCCTTCCCTCCTGACAGCCAGCTTCCCCCCACTCCCTACCCCTTCTAGGCTAAGCAAGTCCTGTGTTTTTCAAGCAATTATCAACATTCAGTTTCTTCAGGGAGAAAAGCTTTCACACTGGGATTTCTTAGCTTATTCCCTTCTTGCTTTACCTGCATTCCTGCTTCACCTTCGCAACTCAAGCGAGCAGTGGGAAGCAACACGGTCAAGAACAGTTTGTCTTCAGAGATCAGTGAAACAGGACTGCACATGAAGGACACAGCTTCCCCTGAAATCCCTCCCAGAGTTTCGTGTTGCTCAGAGCCCGAACCAGGGTTCAGGGAACAGAAGATCCTGGGAAAGTAATTGCACTGAACAGACGCATTTCTGCACTTGGCTCTCATTTTGCTGTGAGCTTACAAACACTGAAAGCAAAGCTTTGATGGACAGAGTTGTTCAAAAACTGGATGCACGGTGGAACTGCATGCAAAATAGAAGCTATACAGGATTGCTCAAGCCTTTATCTGTCTGTAAAGGCTGATGAGAGGTCAGACAGGGACATTCTGTACATCTTACTGCCAGTGAGAGAGAAGGACATGTATTATATTATAACAAGCTGAGCCCCAGCCAGCAATGTGCCCTTCCTGAGCCAACATCCAGCTCCATAGAGGGCTGCATCACAGCACAGCCAACAGGCTGGGGGAAATGGTTATTGCCTGTATGTATGCAGCACCTGTGAGCCAGGGCAGGATCCTGTCAGCTGAGCTGACACTTTTCCAAATCGCTTTGTTCCACAGATACTTAGGCATTTTGGAGGACAGGGTTATTGGTTGTTGCTTCTTTTTAAAATATTAATAATAATCTTATTTTTTTTTAGTGGTGGTGAGGCTCTCATTGCAAAAAGCCTCCAAAGGAAGAGCAGGAAGCCTTGACTTCAGATCCAGCTCTTGGTTCCAGTCCCAGGGCTGGTCTGGTTCTACAAAGGGTTAGGGAGTAACTGATGGAAAACGGTTAGAGACTTTGATAACAGAGCACACACAAACAGTGGGATCAACCTGCAGCACCACAAAATGCACGTGGCAAACCACCAGCTCAGCACAGGCAGCACCAGCCTTGTACCTGCTTCTGCCTCCATCCTGCAGTAATTCACATCACTCCCGAGAAACTCGGGGAACACTCTCCTCCATCCACCGACAGGTTGTGGACACTCTCCCCAGCATCCTGTCACTAATTTGCCCCAAACTGCTGTACACTGGCATGGTACAGACCAGGAGCATGCTCTCTAAATATTCTAGGGAGCGGTGCACAGCCATAGATGAGCACAAAGAAGCTGCAGCCCTGAAACAACAATATTCTGCACAAGGACAAGATGCTTACGCCTGCCCAAGCCCAGGAATCTGTGAGCAGCACTGCCTTGAGATGTGGCAATGCTCTTCCTGCAGCACCTGGGGCTGCTTCCCACAGCTGGGAGCTGCCTCCTGCCCTGGGAGCCCAGGTGTGGGCACAGCTGGCACCTGCCTGGGAATCTGACCAACCTCTTAGCTAAGAGTGGGGTGGGAAAGCCCTTCCTCTCTGTCTCATGCTTAAATACTGAGGCTGCACCCTGCTCTTCTCTGCTCCTGATAGAAATAACAGTGCCACAGCCATAATGAAATGCAGACAGTGTTAAACAGTGCTGGGGATACAGTAAAACTGGTGTAATTATGCAAGCACATTTCATCTCTAGGGTTCAGCTGCCCGCGTTCCTTCCGCTAACATTCAAAACTTACTCTTCCCATCTTCCTCTAAAATGAGAAGAGCACAGCTAACAACTCAGGCACAAAGCACCCTAATGGCAATGACTTCACAGGGAAACTCCTTACCCTGCTGCGCTGAGCTGACCCCCTGTGGGCTCACTGAGCCGGGGATCAAACCCCTGATCATGAAGACCCCCCCAACACAACAGTTTTCTGGTGGCAGCATTCACTTCCTAACCCGATGGCAGCTCTGGAGCCTGTAGACGGTGCAGAGGCAGCAGTGGCCCTGGGTAAGGAAGAAGGGATCTTCAGTTTGGGGCAGGTCCATGGCCCATCCAGCCCAATATCCTGTCTCTGGCTGCGTCAGAGGAAGGTGTGAGGGACCCAGCCTCAGGCAGATGTCACGCCTCGCTGCAGCCTGCCCAGCTTAGGGACAGATGAAAACAAACGAGTTTATAACCTTTTGTCAGCCTGGCCCAAGGATGTAACTTCACAAATATTTAGGTCAAATGGGGCACACCCTGTGCTGCATAGAAAGAGAAAAGAAGAAAACCCAGTGCTTCAGCTCTTGGATGCCATACTCTGCGTGCTCGATAAGATAAACCTGCTCGAGGCACGCGCTGTGACTGCGGGTCTGCTGCCTCAGCCCTCGAGGGAAAGGTGGCTTAGGGCACAAGGGCAGTCCCAGCCCAAAGCCATCACTTTCCCTGCGACAGTCACAATAAAAACTCCAGTTAGTCAAAGAAAAACAAGGATGAAGCTGAGCTGCTAGGGCTGTTCTCTGTGATGATTTTTTTTTTTATTTAAACTAAATCCAGTTTTATACAAAAGATTCGCCAAACTGAAAATCTTTCCTTGGAGTGTGGGAGTGCGCCCACTTTAGCCACCAGTTCCCAAAAAGCCTGGAAGAAGTCCCTGTGCCTGGGCCTTAGTTTGCTCCTCCACAAACAGGACTGATGCTTGCCTTCCCACCTGCATGCTGTAAGCACACAGAGCAGCTAGAGACACGTGTCTCCTGCCTTCCCAAACCCTGCTCCTCCTTGCTGGGGGAAGTAGCTGGTGGGGACAGGGGCTGGTGACCTCTGCCAGGTGAGAGTCAGAGACAAGACCAACCAGCAGCCGCAGTCTGGTTTTTAAAATCTCATGACAAGTTCTCTCTTGTTCGTGAAAAGCAACAAGACTCTGAATCAACATGGGACTCCATCCCTGATGGAAAAGCCACGGTGAAAACTTTCTCATTTCTGTCTTGGGGCTCTCATCCTCATCATGGAGACAGGCCTGCAGCGCAACACAGCAGAGGGGTGGCATCGCAGGTGCACAGCTCTGTACAGCAGGAATAGCCAGCTCAGGAGTGCCCAGAGAGCAGGCAGCCTTGCCCACAGCTCTCCTCCTCCACCAGCTGTTAATCATTCACCCAGGCTGAGTTAATTCACAAATTTCTCTCTCCCAGCCCAGCCCCATTGTTCCCAAGCAGGGCATTGTCATGAGGCCAGTTCTATATTTACGACAGGATGTCAGCCTACGCTTTCAGCCGCCTTCTTTGAACTGGATACTTTTACCTTCTATGTTGGCAGCGATGCAATTGAACAGAAAGGTAGAAAAATAAACAAGTGTTTATTTAAGACATGCCTGGTTGTACCAAAATGCGCAAGTGACACTTCTGGTATTGGCTCCTCTGCGCTGATGGCCAGGAGAGCACAGGGCTTTTCATGACAGAAACAAAGGATTATTTCCTAAGAAGACTGAGAGTTTCCGTTAAACAAAAAAAAAAAAAGAAAGAAAAAGAAAGGAGGAAGGAATCTGCAGAATAGCCTTTAGGAAGTTACAACTCTGGAGGCCCTTTAGTCTTGCACCAGCAAAGTGTATTTAAATATAGCACGGTCTGCCCAGAGCACAGCCTGAGAAATGTCATATATCCCAAAAAGAAATGGTTCTGCAGCCATAATACGCTGCGGCCCCTGGAATTAAAAGGGCTACAAAGGGCTGGGAGGAATGGGGAGGCGCAGCTGGGAACAGAAGACACGTGAATGAGAATTTCAGGACACGAATACTTCATCTTGGTCAAAATTACAGGTAAGAGTTTGGGTTGGGTCGCTCTATTTTCTGGATAGCGTTTACCTTTTTCCCTTTGGTGACCACTTTGTGAGCTGCACAGTGACTTCCAGCACCAACCTGTCTTCCAGAGAGTTTCTCCAGAGCAAAATCCAGTAGCTATGAATTGCATTCAGGTGCAATGAGAAATCCAACATAGCACAGCTCACAGGCAAGAGACTTCTCTTGCTTCAGCAGGCTTTGGCTGTGGGTTTCTCTGCCATGGGCCCTGCCCACCATACAGCACAGGGGAACTGCAGCAGGATGAACCCTAGAACGTACTAATGTAAGCAGGAAGGTCTGTAATTTGAGGACCTTCCCACATCAATTAAGTAAAACAATCTCCTCATTCAGAATGCAACACAATTCTTGCAGAAAGCTCCCTTAAAATAATATACAGTGCTGCTGAACAGGAGCTACGGGGGCACACGATGAGCTCCTCGGTTCATTCTCAGGTTCAGCTGATGGTTTCACTCTGACTGCTCCAATTCATACAGAGGAGCTCTCCGTTTGCCCTTCATCTGCAGAAAAGGCTGCACATGGCCCTGGCTGCCTCCCGGGCCTTCTGCAGGAATAAAAGTACTGACACGCAGTGTGTCACCTCACCTCCTGCCTCCAAATGCTTCCATGATGATCACTGAGCCCCAAATTCTCCTCCCCAGAGAGAAGTTCACGCCGCACTTCCCACCCAAAAAGGACTCTTTCGGGGACCCTCTTCAGAAACCAGAAGTCAAAGCTGGAATTCACTGTAACGGCATCACACACGCTTCAATCAGTGACACAGTGCATTCAAACAGAAATTATGATGTCTTCTTTTCGCTGCGCAGGAACCATGTTTAAATCCTAAGAAAACTCTGGAAAAGGCAGAGAGCCAGCTTATATTGCTATGTCGGACTAGCTATTACCCCTGCATTCAGGATAAGCAGATACAAAGGGAGTCTGTACTTTGAGCCATCGCTGCTCTTTGCTTCCCATTTCCTTCTGTCTTAAGACCTGGCCATATTTTAGGCATCCTACAAAATTTGGGAGGCAACAAGAGACTTGGGAAAAAACAGTGAGAAATGAAGTAATATGGAGACAAGAACACATCAGGGAATAGCTGTACGTATTCTGCAATTACATTCCTAGGGCAAGATCTAATACCAGCGCCCAGTTTCTAACTTTGGAAGGTTTTCACAGTGCAAGAAGCCCTGGGAGACCTAGCGCAGTGACAGAGAGAAAATCCTGCCTTTGGTCTTAAGTATTGTCCATGTGCCTCACCAGCCAGAGATGCTGCAGGCCGTGACATGACAAGGACAAGGAAGACACAGGGCTTTGTAGCAGGAACGCAGCATCCAAGCAAAACATCTCTCTGAAAACATCTCTCACGTGTCTATCTTTAACAGGAGCTAAAAAATCCCAACTCTTGGCAAAGCACAAACAGCATCAATACAGCAAAACAGGGGCACTGACACAGAGTGGAAGAAAAAGGGTCGGCAGACCTCCAGAGCTACATTTCATTAAATGGAGCACCAAGTTGGGAGCAGTGGAAACAATACAAGTTGTGCAGCAGAAATCAGTCACCGTGCCCTCTTCTGTTTCAGCAAGTGCTTCGGAGAAAGTTGTGGCTAATCGGGAACATGACATTACTGACAAACCCTGTACCCTGCCAAGTGCAGATGTGCGCTTGCATAAACCTTTCCTTATCATTACTAAAAGTGATGTGCTGCAGTCTGTCGTGGTTCAACAAACAATTCCACGTCCAAGATTGCAAACATTGCCGCATCACGTTCCCATGATCTGGGCTCCTTATAGGGTGTCAGAGTCAGATGCAACTACAAACACATGAGCACAGCCCCTTTGGGCTGGTACATTTCCGAGAAGGGGCAAGTGTTGGTTAATCTTATGTGTTAGTTTGTTTATATAGTTGAGTCATCCAAAGTCTACAGGAGCCAATAGAAAGCCTCACACTGGTTTCACTGGACTTTTCATCAGGTTATTAGTTATTGGAGCACATTAGCTAAATGTATGCCTTTGGCATAAGACGGCCCCTGAACTACTACCCAGCTACAGCCTCTGTCTTGAGGACAGATAGCTAGAAAATGCTCCAATTCATGAGTCTTGTCGTTTCTGCTTTATATTTTTGTTAATCTGTTATCTCAGTTGCTAAAAATAAAACTATGATCAACAAAATTTCATGCAAATGCACCCCATCAGACAGTTTGCCCTCCATTTTTCCAAAACACAAGAAAGCTACAGGGGTGCAGGTGCATTGCCTTTCCAGCCATTTTTCCTGTTTAGAGTGATGTTCGCTTTGTTTTTATTTGCATTTCTTCAAGCCTTTGTTTTCCCCATCCCTCACGCTTGGCTGGTCACCAGCCTGGCTTTTCGAGGTTGCCGCAGCAAACGTTTCCCATTTAGACACAGGGAGGGGCTGGAGAAGACATCTGGCTTGGATTCTAGCGATTTTCTTCCTGCAGATGTAAACACGGAAAGGGAATTGGGAAAAGGAAAGGTAGCTTTTCTCAGGCCATATCCTGCAGCAGCCAGGGACCCACCTGGTCCCTAGAGAGCATTAGAAAAGCCTCCACATTTTGCTCACTCGTGATCTGCCTCACATGGCCATGACAGCAGAGAAAAGCCAGAGCAGGGCTTGCTTTCATTCCACCCAGGCTCTGCCTGGGGCTCTCTCTTCTTCCCACTGCTGGAGCTTCCAAGAGGGGAGCAGACAGTACGCATGGCACCTCTGCTTGCTGCTTCTGTGCCCAGAGCCCAAGGAGACATGGGCAGGGGAGCAGAGACAGGCCAGGAGCTTGGGTAGGGCACTCCGGAGAGATAGGGTGCTAACCCCAGGTAGCCAAACCCACCCTGAATCTACTCCATCACCAGCACTAAACTGCACTTTCTTGCCAGAAACAAAGACAAAATAATTCCCTTATGCCATTTCCAGAATGAGGGGCAAACTCAACTTACAGACTTTTCCTTGACGCACAAAGGTCCTCAGCTGCTCTGGAAATCTTTCATGGGTGATTTTAGAGCATCAGTCCAGAGAAAGTTTGAGCTCTGTTAGAAGCATTCCTCTTCCCTGAAAGTTTATTCAGCTGCAAGTTTGAAAGTTATGTAAGGGCAGCAGATAAAATTAGAGTACCGGTCAAAAATAGCACTTAGAGAAACCTTCATCTAAGACCATTTTGGGGTCTTCTCTGCTTCTTCCTCTACTGGCATGGGAAAGCAGCCTTTGCTTTAAGCTGGCCTCTGGCTTAATGCCATAGCATTTGCACTGCCAAGGCAAGAAAAATCACCTAGGATGGTAACAGACTGCTTTCACATCCATTTGTGGCAACGTTGATGGCTGTGCTTCCCAAGCATCACCCCTCACTGCTTTACTACAGAGCAACACCAAGGCACAAACCCAGGTCCTGCCAGTGAGTCAGCACCGAGCTGGCACACCAAGCTGAAAGCTCCAGTAAGCAAAGTGTTCTCTGCACATTTTTGGTACCAGTCAGTACGTTACATAAAGTCCCAATGGGGAGACCCATAGCCTTCCAAAAACTTGCTATCTTTATTACAGAAGCAATTCTAGCATTTAAACATTCTGCCAGCTGCTGTAGACAAACATGCCATAAAAATCAAAGCCAGTCCAAAGAAAATTCAGAGGATGGAAACTGCATCAGCATTTGGGTTCTGAGCCATGTTGTGCTTTGTTTAGCATTCAGATGGTATGGAAGACTGCAGCATCCCTTCTCCACACTCAAGTCATGCTCAAGTTGCTTTGACTTCATTTTCCAAGCTAGGCTGTATCAAGTTAGAGCTCTGTCTCCCATTACCTGAGCAGTTGGCTGCCATGATCTAAAACTTGACTAGTGCATTACACACAGCTTGCAGGAACAACCGTGAGAACATACTCAGCTGCTCCAGCTCACACCTTCCTTTGTGCTGCTGCAAGCACAATATTTGCCAGAGACACAGTACAATAGCTGAGGACAGCAAAAGCCCAGGTCACTGCAGTTAATTTGCCAGGACTTGACTATCTGAGCCTCTGGGTAGCCACACAATGGTCCTATTCACATCAGGTACAAGAGGCAGCAGCCTGTGCTGCAGCGGTCCTGAGCTTACTGCCTTTCACTCCTGGAATCACAGAAAAACATAGGTTGGGAGAGACCCCTGGAGGTCATCCTGTCTAGCCTTCAGCTGGAACCTGAGATTATTTTGGATAAGCTCATGATGCAGTATTCCAGTCTGAGTTAGGCCCTCCACGATGCCAGAAGAGATGCCTTCCTTTATTGACTTCTGCTAATGAGCCACAGCCACCCCTACAGATTGCCCCACAGATGCCCAGAGGACAGACGACAGCAGAACTGAGTCTGTTCAGAGCTTTATGACGAGGCCAAGAATATTTGCAGTAAGCCACGTGCTCGCAGTGAGAAGCAGTAAGAGTTTCCACACTCCGTTTAAATGACTCATTCAGTTAGGTTGCAGTAAACCACTTTCCTCCCATTGTTTGAAGTGCTCAGAGAGGAATTCAAATGATTTCTCCCTCAGGAGGGCTAGAAGCCTGGTACTCCTTCAGCCAGCACAGTTGTTCTCCAAGCAATCACCCATCCATGTCTCTTTGGTGCACCAAAACGCCTAGTTGGTTGATGGGTGGTTCTACTCTCAAAGGGACATTACACTTCACAAAGACATCCACTGGGGAGAACAGATGAAATCTGAAGTGCCAAACCTAGTGCTCATTGCTTTTCTGAGCAGAGAAGGCCATGTCCACATAGCAAGAACAGCATTTTGCACATAAGGCCTTGTTGTTCATGTTGCTCCACTCCACATGTTCAACCACCGTAGGCCAAGAAAGCGCTAGTTTCATGACACCTGCTGACCCAGGTCAGAGCATTCTTGCCTGCCTATGCCAAATGTGTCCAGTTAAAAAGAACAAGATTTTAGAACTCTTCAAAAGATATTTCGAGTCTTCTTCTGCCATCCCTTTCAAGAACTCCATACCTCAGGCTACCTTTCATCTCCATCTATGCACTTTCCCCATGAAACTAAGCAGTGTGCATGGTAGGCACAGCCTAAGCTCAGTTAAACATGCTCTAAAAGTCAAACTGAAATTCAAGGTCTGCATGTGCAGCATGACTGAAGAGCAAATGCACTGGCCCAGGAAGCACAGAAGAGCGCACAATAATAAGGACTTCTCTGCCCACCGGATCCTAAGACAAGATACAGTTCCCGCTGGAATTTAGGGAAGAATTGCACTAATTAATTATTTCAGGATCTCAGCCCGTTATTGGCAGTTCCCACTGAAATTTGTAAGTCTGTCAAGGGGCTGCATTGTCTTGCAGGATAAAAAAAAAGGATTTGTATACAGGAGGTCTTGCTGAGTAACAGGAGGTTTGCAGTTCATACCACCAAGACAAATGATACAGCCTTCTACTTTCATTCCAGCCCTTCTTTCATTAACAGCAAGCAAGTCAAGGCTACCATGCTAGCTCTGCCAGTATTCAAGCTAAGTGGCTCTCTGGAGAAAATTACAAAAATGTTAGTTTCAGGACCTGCCAGGACAACTGCACTACACTTGGTCAGCTGTGGAAATATTTTATTATCTTTGAGAGAAAATGCCATCTTTATCTGTAATCTTCTGTCACAGCACGTCCCAACGACCTGTGAAGAAATCAGTATTTTGTACAATGTCCCTTACTCTTCTGAGCTTCCTGGCCAGTTTTCAGTACTTCTCTAATTTGACTGAAAGAAAAATATACAGAGCAGAAAAGGATCCGTCAGTAAAATGGGGAGGAAATAGCGTGCTGAAGGAAAGAAGGCTTTGAGTGATGTTGTCTTCACATGAAGCCAGGAAATTCAGGACCCCTCCAAGCACACGCTTCTCCCACCTACGATATCAGATATATACTATATCTGTATATCGTACTATAGTTGCCACCAGCGTTGTCCACTTTTTCCCATCATCTGGTTCTTTCCACAGTGCTTTTCAGCTCTTCCTCACAAAGGCTGCTGATGACATTTTCTTGACCAGATCTCTATTCTTATCTACTTTGGCCTTTGCATTTATGACATACTTCATATCTTGTCCCAGCTTTCAAGATCCCATCTTCCAACATTTCTCTCCTGAGAATGCTTTCCATACTGTGTAATTTAATCAAAGGCAGGATGGATGTTTGTAATTTTCTGTTTTGAACCAGGCTATCCTAGGAACTTCTAGCAGCATATTCTGCATTATTAGAACAAAGACAACAGACATCCACAGTTCCATGTCCAGTATGTGGCTGAGATGAGGCACAGAACACAGCAGAAGCAGAGATACAGCTCACATCTGCATGTTAACCATCTTTTGCCCAACTACAGATAGCCAGGAGGTTGAACCAGGCAGGTTAGCAATCAGGAAACGTCCTTCAGGTGAGCTTACACAGTCCATTCTCCCCTAGGAATGCAGGTTTTCTACTCACTGAAGGATCCAGCCTTCTGAGAGAAAAGTCTAGCAGACAGCAGATTGGGAGACTCCTAAATACCTCTAAAATTACAAGCTAAGGTTATAAAGGAACTAGATAACAGAAAGCCACACACACTGCACAGATGCACTTGTGGCAATCACTGAAGGACAGAGGTTAACCACCTCCGATTAGAAAGCATCACCAACCCAGCCAACCAACATGTCAATGACAGGACCATAGAATCATTACACTTGCAAAAGACCTCTAAGATCACAGTCCAGTCCCAGCTCATCCCCACCATGCCCCACTGACCATGTCCCTCAGTGCCACATCTACACATTCCTTGAACACTTCCTGGGATAATGATCCCACCACCTCCCTGGGAGGTTCATCATCCTGCCAATGAGGAAGGCTTTTCCTATTCAGTTTCATTTATTACTGACAATGCAATCAACATGCCTGTTTTTCTCATTATTCCCCTTTGTCCTACTATCCACTTCAAGGCTGTGCAGCAAGGTGCATCTGGGCTCACAATGCAAAAGCAGCATCCAGAAAGTCAGCTCTAGCCACCATCAGCTCTAATTGCCAGGTGTAGTGGGACACAGTCTTTTTCCCTAGTTACCAAGCAGGACCCTTGAAATATCCTGTCAGATGAAAACAATGCCTGCTCCAGCATTTGTCTTCTGATTTTAGGGAAGAGGGCCAGACAAGCACAACAATTAGTCACACGTCCCAGACACAGTGACCATTCTCACTTCCAGCATCTTGCCTGCACTTACGCTAAGAATAAGGCTGCGATCCCCACCCTGGAGAGGGGCTTTCCCTCCCTATCAATCAGTCTGCTCCTAGCTCTGAGGAAAGATGCTTTCCTTCCTTCTACCTTCCAGCTGGACCTTTGCCTTCCCTATAGGATCATTTTACTGGGTAAAGGAGGACAGAAATATACAGGAAAGCAACATGTCAATACGCGCATCAAAGAGAGAAGATTCCAGCAAGGTAGAAACCCAAAACTTAAACATCACTGGGAGACGCAGAAGCGTCTTCAGGGGAAAGTTCAAACAGCTTCTTTTGCTTGATGAGTGCTGGAAACAATATGGCAATCATTAGTTTCCCCCCTCTGCAGCTCAGGGTAGTCCATCTAATTTATGCATGATGAACAACAGACACGCACATAGGCCCAACAGCAATATTACAGTTGCTCCTCTTGCCAAGAATTATGCCACTAAAAACCACATGTGCAAAACCACGTGGGTCTGGAAAGGGTTAATGGGCTGCTGGGGGGTTGTTCCCCTGGAAGAGAGGTGAGAGGGGGACAGCAGCTTGGCTGGGGTCACACAGCAAGTGAGGTTTGTCATAAATGGGGACAAGACGAGCCTCCCACCTTCAGCCGAGTGTCAGCGTGGAGGTGTAAGGCTTTGAGAGCCCTGCCTGATTTTGTGGGGAAGCCCTGGAGCACCACCAGAGCACCTACCTTGGGCCTCTGTCTGTGCCCAATCACTGCAGGAATAACTCCAGGAAAACGGGGTCATTTCTTACCCTTGTATCTCTGGTGCCAAGCCACAGCACGTTTGCTCACCTCAAGCAGAGCAGACCTGCAAAACAGCAGCTACACAGACCTGCGAACACTTGGGACAGTCAGCAGGGATCTCAGGAGAACCCTGACTGCCCAAAACCAGCCCTGTGCTCTGCAGCACACAGAGCAATGCCAAGGGGGTGACTGCCGTATTGCTGAGTCACGGCAAACCATAGCAAAAGCATTTTCTAATCTGCTTCTTGAGTGTTTAGTCATCCCCGAAGTCAGTATGAATAAGGGCATATCTTCCCTTACAGTAAATGGACCCCTCATCTAAAATCCTGCTCAGTTAACAGTTTTTTCACTGTATTTTTTGGTTGTTTTTCTGGTGAAGTTACCACCATCTGTGGCCAAACAACACACTTCAGCCCAGCAACCTATCAGAAAAGTGACAGAAGATGTCTGCTGCTCATTTCACGTGGTTTTTTTTTGCCCAGCATAGTCCCCGAGGAAAGGAAGAAGGTGCCAAAACTGAAATAAGAAAGATAACATTGGTAAATGTCAGAGCTCCCTGGTGAGTGCAGAGGTCTCAAAGACTCGAGAATGCTGAACAGATGACTCACTGGGAAGGGTTGCCGCACGTCCTGTTTTTGGCAGATGGGATGCTAACTTACTTTATCTACAATTCTACATTTTTATGGTATTATAGTAGCATCTAGAGGCCTTAGTAGTGAAGGAGATGGTTGAGGGACCATGCGGGGTAGAAAATATGGTGCGGAAGCACAGGTTGAGGAAGTCTGATTTAATGTGAAACACTTAGGGTTGCTAGTATATTTTGGATATATTTTACAGCTAGGGTCTGGCTTATAGGCACAGAATGGCATCCTCCTTACAGACAAGTCAGATCCTATCAAAGTTATATGTACAGAACAGTTCTCTATATAATCACTAGATGCACGTATACAATTTATCATGGAGCCTTCTACATCACCTGAATGTGCAGATCCATGCTGTCAGAGTCTCAAGTGCATGATGCACAAATTTTGCCTTAGCCCCACGGACAGATTTCAGAATCATACCTGCTCAGGTCAGTCCAAAAGAATTTTTCTTTTTTTTTGTATTCTGGCATTGAAAAAATGTCACTTTAAAAAATAAATTCCAAATGAATAAACAACATATCCCGCATTTTAGGTATTGAAATCACAGGCTGACTCTCCCCAACGTGCCTCTCTGTTTTTTCAGCTAAAACCACTGGCTGAACTCAGAAGTGCATGAACAGCCCTAAATCCCACACTAATTTTAATTGCGTTCGCTGTTCAACAAATAAAGCCATGCAGCTCTAATGTAATGACGCTGGTGATGACATTTTCCACATCCCGCTCCAGATCTCCATGTCATTTGTCCCACCACAAGCCAGGGCTACACACCCTACAGCAGGATGAAGACTTCAGAGCCAGCTACTGTCCGTGAACTAAAGCAGACCTGGAGTGAAATCCTGAGCTCAGACAATAGCAGCTTTGCCACCAGCACAAGTGGGACCAGCTTGTTAGCTCAGGATTCCTAACTCAAGCATTAGGGGTTTGTATTTTTGACAGTTTTAATCCAGAAACCCTGAGCTCACTTCCACCGTCTGTGGATGCGATTACATGGGTAGACAGGACAAAGCTGGAGCACTCCAAGTATTTCTGCTCCCTTTAGCTTCCAGATGTGAAGCTGTCACTCATCTGGCCCTGTCCAGCCAACTAATTGTTCTTCGGGGGACAAAATCCCGTGGCTAATGCGTCCCCACAGTCTCCCATTTAACATCTTGCTGAAGGAATACAAATTTGTCCACTCCTCCCTCCCCTCCTTATCCAGTTGAAATAATAAATATTTTACCCATGATTTATTGGATTTCAGTTTGTTGAAAAGATCCTCCAAACAAATGAAGTTTTAATGGCAACAAAAGCCAGCCACAGCGCATTAGAAAATATAAACAGCAGCGGAGACCGTTAAACAAACCCCACTTTGGATACAGCTGACATAATGCTCAGCAATCTTCACCTCCCGAGCCCAGGCCCTCAACAGAGGGTCACAAGCCTCTCATTGGAAAAAGAGATCTGGAAGTATCATGGGTCTGAGCCCCCTGAACACTGAGGGTTGCAGGAAGGACTTCTGAAGTGACCAGTTGAGGCTTTCAGCAACTAGCACCGTGGGCAGAATTTGCTGAGGGACTTGCCCCTCAATAGGAAGAGCACCCAGATCTCACCCACCACCTTCCCCACTGCCCAAGGGTTTTGCCAGCTCAGCCCAGCTCCAGCCCCTACCTTCATCCTTTGCTCTCCAGGTGAGCTCTTTTTGACTGGGTTTACTCTCAGTACATCTCCAGTCCCTCCTCTGCCTTCCCATCATACCCATATGGATGTGAAATCACTCCTCAAGCCAGTGTTGCTGACAGCACCAGAGTAGGGAGAGAGTCCTACATCTGCACATTTGTCCACATCTGTATGTTCGAGGCCAGGGCAGGTAGAAAGCAGGTGGAGATCAGGTGGTTGTGCCTGGGAGCCAGTAAGCTCTCCATTGAGCCCATCTGCAGCCAGAACAAGGACCAAAGGATGCTAAACAAACACTCACTGATACCCCACCCTCCTGCCCTGCAGACACATCTCAGCTGGACAAGAAGTTATTCAGTTCAGGCAGAATCAGACTATATTTTATCCCCTCTACAGAAACTTAGAGATAAAGCCAGCTTTCACCTACCTTCCCTCATCCTTCTCCGGACATCGATGAGGACGCAGGTAAACCATCCTCCCCAGAAGTTCTTGTCCACTCGTCACCACAACTCTGAGATCTGCTCCTGGACGTGCTGTAAAATATGAACAGAGAATGAACCTTGTCTCTCTCTTTTCCACAGTTAACTTTTCCTGAAGTCTCCTGCAGCTTGCCTGAGAAAAATGCAGGTGAGAAAGGCCTCTGATGATGGCCCATGGCTGCAGTCCTAGCTGGGGATAACTGTTGTAGATGCAGTGAGGAGCCAGAGGACATCAGCCAATGCTCTGTCCTCTCTGCACAGTACACCAGCAGTGCTTAAGGTTTGTTTGAGGTTTTTGTTTCAAACTTTGGAGCTTACAGAAGGTAACAGCCAGATCAAGCATTTATCATAATCCATCCGAGCCAACAGTGGCCTTTTGAACCGGAGCAGCACTCTAGACCAGAGAGAAGCCTCCATCTCAGACAATATTCATGGTTCAGCACCAACCAGCAACAACACGATGTCACCCACTCAGGGACCTTTCTGCACTCAGCAAACTGACACGGAGGTGAACGCCCACAGCACTCTCAAACAGATCTAGTGCTGAGTGTCCCCTTAGCTCAGGCTGCGTCCTCTTTGCACTAGCACGATGCAATGGAAGCAGCCCAGGAGGCTCCTCAGGCCACGGAAGCTAAACCAGGCCATGGGAAGGACTGCAGACTCCAGGCTGAGCGATAAAGCATACTACTTGCCTTCACAACAAATATATGACAGCCTAAGCAGAAGGAGCCTAAGAAGAGCTATCCATCAGCACAACTTCCTTTTGCTAAGCTCGGTGCGAGGATGTTTTGTGCAGCCCAAATTCTAGGTCTCATCTATCCACAGCTTGTTCTTAGCTCTCAGACACTACCTAAAGCAGTCTTTGATGAGTGCACAGCCGGGATTGCCACCTTCAACTCAAAAGGGGAAAGCCAGGACAAGTAATGTGTTCCAGAAACCGGAAATCAGGATGTTTTCATTTGTGATAAAGTACAAAACATGTGTGAGTGACCAAAGACACCCTGCCTGAGTCTTTCAAGAAATAAGTGATTCAAGACATTTTACCATAAGAGCAAGAGTTTACTGTCATTGTTTACTGTCTACACAAGAGCTGTGACTACTACTTTATTCAAACATTCTTATTTTGTCTACTTAATCCATTCCAAGTGACTGCAAACAATTTCCCTTTCAACAGTCAGAGGTGCCTGGGAAAGGCTCCTGTCTGCCTGTATGGAATCCAAGCTGCACCTTGACATCCCAGCATGTCCAGGGCTCCTGCACGCTCCCCCAGCCCCGCATGCGCATTGCTTGGAGCTGACGCTTTTTCCCTGCTCCTTTCCTGGCCAGCAGATTGCATACTCCTCTTTGCTGAGGCTATGAGATGAAGGCAACCTTCTAGAACATGGCCCCTGCTGCACAGCTCACGTGGCCTTCCCACTTCTGCTGGTCTCTGGGGAACCCAAGCTAAGCCCATGGAGTACCACTATGGTTCAGGCTGGAACACCTGGAAAACACTGAGTTTCACTTTCAAAAGTTCATAAAGCCCACAACAATCTACAGCAAAAAGTTAGTTCTACTCCAGCCCAGGGGTTCATCACAAAGAGGCTGACTGAACTGGAAAAAGTGGTAATCCAGATGGCTGTAACTGCATACTGCACACTCACAATCAGATTTATTTCATGAGTTAGGAAATGTAATCACTTAGTGATTACATTACTTAGCACCATGCTGTGCTCTGCACTGAAAGACACCATAATTAAGCTGCAGCAGACCATAATTGCACCAGGAATGAATGATGTCAGGAACGTAAAGTGGCCAACGTGGATTTGCAAGAGATCACACAATGATTTCTAGGCAGCAAAAAACACTTGCTTGTTTTTATCCCAAGCATTTTAATTTCATTTGTAACTGAAAATCAGAACCGGATTCAGGTTAAGGAGAAGGTTACAAGCAAGGAGACGAGGCAGGGCTCAAATGGGCTAATAAAAGTAATCACTGATAACAGCAGGCAAAATACAGTACAAAAGAGAATTAAATCCATTCACTGAGGAGGCTATAGACATAACCAGAAACATCTCAAGGCTCTGCAGTGAGCAATCCCACACTGGAAGCTAATCCCAACCCTACTGAAACCAAGGTCTTTCCACTGACTTTGTTGTTTGTGACTGCACGACAAGCAAAGCCTTTCCCACTGCAGACTGTCTGCCACAAAATCTTGTCTGTTTCTTTACACATTTTCCACCGTTCGTAATAAAGCCATTTACTTATATTATGTTAATATTTTTAAAGAAGAAAAGAGAAACCCTTCATAAATACACAATCAACCCTGAGGTAATTTTCCTAAAATAATTTTTTAAATAAACTGCTCTGTACAAACTTCAGTCACTTCAAAATGCTCTTTGAAACTGAAGACTGTGGAAAAGTTAAAGAAGTGATTGCTGATAAATAGTTCCATATGATTTATTGAATATAATATCCTTCGCCCTACAACAGAATGCTTTTTCAGATCTTGGGACGTGGCCGTTTTTCTTGCAGAGATGTGTGCTAAGGCTTAATAAGGTCTTTATATGCTAAAGAACTTCCTCTGGTTCCAAGACATTCTATGCCTACACAGCATCAGCAGGGCTCTTTTGAATAGAAACACCCTTTAGGATTGAAAGTGAATGAAATCAGTGGAGTTGGATGAAAATGGCTTCTGTAAAATACTTGCAGCATCCCTCTTTGCTGTCAGAGCAGGAAGAAGGGCCCTTTTCCATCACACTGTGGCAGCACACAAAGGTTTGCCAAGATGCTCTGCTAATTCCACAGAACTTGTCCTGGGGTCTGAAGGAGAACACAATGTTGTCACTGCCTCACAGCAGCGTTGAATATATATATATATGCTGACAATGTGACAGAAAAGGGAGGGCTCTTGATTGTGAGATTCTGGAGTACTGTCCCTTGGCAGCAGCTCTGCAAAAGCAGACCACCTCCCATTTTTCAGAAAAAGTCAATGCAATGCAAACTCCAGTTTAACACGTGCTTATACATTTCACACTGACTATATAGAATTAGTGCTTCCTTTAAACGTACTGATCCAGCCAGATATGATCCAACTTTAAACAGACACGTGAACACTCGTGCAAAAGCCTCAGATGTAACCATCCTCTCTTTTCTGCTACAGACCGGTGTGACTCTGTGCATAGAAAATTGCCTTCTAGACAACCAGAGCAGGAACCCAAACTGCGCCTGGCTATTGCTAGCCAAGTGAGGCACAGGATCATCTCCACACACCACAGCCTCAGGGCTCCAAACCAGCTGTACTTAGGACGTAAGCAAACCAACGCAGGCCTGATGTTGGCTCACTGGTCACACAGAAGCCTCAGCTAGAAGCCACATGCGCTGGTAGGGTGAAAGCATGCTCTCCCTAATCCACCTTCTTAGACAGCAGGGGACCTGGGCAGGACCCCAGCCCTTTCAGGCAGAAAGCAGGCATGAACAGGCAGATCCATCTGTACCCAACTGTGAACTCAGATGCCTTCAGCATGCTTTGAAAGGACGTAATGGTGCTCCTTTCCAAAACCCATAGCAAGTAAATGACTGGGCTGAGCTCTCCAGAGCTATAAACAGGAAACAAGTTCTTCACTCTCAAGTAGTTCAATGACAAATATCATCCAGACGTGACAGAAACGCCCCTATTTGCAGGCAGCAAATGCATGCCAGAAGTTCAGGTGAGAACATGAAAGCCCTGGATGCAAAACGCTGACTCTGCGCAGGATGGAGCAATGGGGCTGCACGTTCTGTGGGACCCCAGGGCAAATTCCCAGCCAGCTGCTAAAGGACTGAAACAATGGGCACTCCAGAGGGTCTGAAAGGAAAAAGAGGGGGCAGAGAAAAATACTGGAGATGCTCAACCTTAAGCTTCCAGAACAAAGATCAGCATGAAAAGGTTTACCATAAAGATGTACTTGGATTTGGGACTGAACCGCCTCATCCCGTTGTGCTGCACATCTCTATGAAGGCACATAAATGTCCCCAGACGTCCCAGGAGACTCTGAGCTTTTCCACCAAACATTCCTCTATCTGAACATGAAGTGAGCAGGAGATGCCCACAAACGACCAGGTGAGGAAGAAGCCAGCTGACTACAAACACGTGAGATACATTTTGTGTTCTTCTGTTTGTTGTAGGCAAGAAAGTTAGCGTGTGGGTGGGCTGAGAGCCCTCCACTCACCCAAGATGGAAACAATAAATCAGGGGCAGCCCTGAAGAGTCACCCGCGATTTTGAAGAGTGAAGAGCCCTCTTCCCCTTCTGGAAAAACCTCCGCTACCCTCTCACTTAATCTCAACCTTGCACAAGTATCTTGAGATGCGTCTCACAATCCACAAGCAACTCAAGTCCGGTCCTGCTTGGATGAAGTGCATTTAGTCTCAGCTCCATGCACGCTTTATTCCCTGACACCAGAGCTTCCCCTGGCTAGTCCAAATTCCCACCATGACTCGGTACATGCAAGGAATGCTGTGTCTTTCAGCACACCGGTTGTGCTTCACTGACTACGAGGGGCTTCCTGAGGGCAGGCAGGCAGATGTCTCCCACCTCCTCGGCACTTCTCACCCAACTTTGCTTTCCACATCTCTTTCCTCCTAGGATTTCCCAGAGAGGATTTCTGAAAGTCTGTATTGCCCAGGACTCAGGGTCGTAATCGATCCCATCATGGCTAACACATGCTTCAGGCACTGGGTCCTGCAACTCCTCAGCCACTGCCCCATCCTCTGGAAAGGGGTCACCGTGCTGATTTATAAACATAAGGATCCCAATGCCTCTTGCAGACCTGGTGGGTAAACAGGCCAACCTCCTCAGTAGCTTCGTACAGCTCCATATGGCAAGCAGGGCAACACAAAGGCTTTTGTCCGTGTTTCTCATCAGTCAGACTCTACAAACGACTAAACCCAAACTGTGGCCAAGGTCACCTTATCAGTGACCCCCAGCCCCTGGCCTTGCTCCAGTAGGCCCTAGAGATCTCAGCGGCCATTCCCAGCCCCACACAGATATTCTCTCTGTGCGGCTTTCTGCCCTGATAAACATTTCATCCCTTTTCCCTGGGAAACAGGGGCTGTGGAGCATAGAATTAGCTACAGTCCCTGTCTCAGGGGCATCTCCAGTGTCAGCAGAGGAAGGATATTAACCTGAGACATTTTTCGCTCTACTGGAGGCTTTTCTAAACCTACCAGACAATCTGGTCCCGGTGCCCAGGGAGAAGGATGGCATCCTACTGCCTCCATCACCAAGACAAGCATGGCACAGGCACGTCTGGCAACATCCATTCCCTGCACTTGGAGCACCAATAACAACCTCCACTTGTCTTTCTCTTTTGTCTGCCTCTGTAACAGCCTGGTGTGGGTTACTGCTGGCAGATAAAATTGCACCCTCTATTATCTTCATCGATGTGAAATATGTGCTGCTATGTCTGAAGTTATGATTGTTCAAATTAAATCTTAATTGCAAGAAAAAAAATCTTTGGTTATATTTACATTACATAGAATGAGTAATGAGAATTCACATCACTTCCAATGTCAGAGGTTTTGTTGTTGCTGTTACTTTTTTGACCACTTCTTGAGAATAATAATTATAGCTATTTATACAAAAATTCACTACGTTGTTTCTTCTCTTTTTTTTTTCCAATAAAAATCAACAAACTAAGCTCTACCTTAGCCACAAAAGAGTTAATTTAAAGAATAACAGTGGGGACCATGCTCTTCTCAAAGGGATATTTATTTGGTTTTAAAGAACTCCTTCTTCATGCAAAGAAAATGAAGGCTGGAACCAGAAGAGAAACATCTGCCTCCTCCAAAGCTCTAAGAAACTGTTGCATTCCTAACCTTTCTCCTGTCCTTCTGGAGAAAAATCAGTTACTTCTCTTTAAGGTAACACACGTCTGGGCAACTGGGCAACCAGCATATGAAAATCACTCTTCAAAACTAAACACAAGTAAGATTAGCTATAAGGAAGGGACGTATATATTTTCACTATTGGGAAGAAATATTTTCAATTGTCAGACAGCTTTCTTTCTGCAGGAAAGATCTCATCCTTCTTGATCTTCAAGATCTGTGGAAGGTACACGACTGCAGCAGACAACGAATGGCTTTTTTCTTTAAAAAAAACTTTGACATGCCTCCACCATTTCTCTGTATGAAAATGCTTAGCAAAATGTGTGTTCCCTCGAGACTACCACTTATCTTAGTAAAAGGCATAAAAGTGAAGACTGAACATTTGTATCCCTTTCTGCAAGGACTGGGGGTGGATTTCTCACCCTCAGTCCCACAGCACAGGTTGGAATCTTGCTCAGGGTCACCTGGGCTGCCAAGTCTGAGCACTCAGAGGTGACACAAGAACCAAAGAGGATTCTGGGCATGAGCTGAAAGATGCGCTATGAAATTCTATGGCTTTGGAAATTTTGGAAGGGGAGAAGTAGAAAAAAGATAGGGCAAAACTACACAATTCTCAAGAAATTCCAGTATATCCAAAGTGCACTGCCAAAATATTTTCACCCTTTGAATAATACAAACGGATGGATTTTTTCATTTAATGAAATTGTTTCTCCATTTTTTTCAGCTGCCTTTCCTGACTGTCTGCTTATTTACAGGCTTTGAATACCACTGTAAAAACATCAGACTAAAGCACCAAATAATGCTTCTGAGAACAGGTAGCTTTACAGAGTCCAGAAGGAAATAGCTGAAAACTAAAATGTTTGGTTTATTCTTCAGGAGTGGGGCATAACGAAAACAGATGGAAACAATTTGGATAGCAAACTTCTTTTATACATCTCAGCATCTCCCTAACCTCAGCGTTCACCTTGAGTACAAATTGCCCCAGCAACTTGCAGCCCAGGATTAAGAAACTATTGCTTATTTAAATACAGATTTGCTGGGGATATCCACAGGAAATTTGAGGAGCTACTTACTGAATGCAGACCATTGTTTGCATTACAGTAGCAGTCAGAAGACGCCAGCAAATCATGCACAGCGTGCACAGCACTGTACAAATTCTGGAGGTACCCTCCCCAGCTCAAATTGCCATCATTTTCCGCCATTACTACATCATCAAAGTGCTTTGGAGTTCCTGTTGGGTTGAAAAGCTCCTTATCACCCTGACACTGCCCTAGCCCCAAGCAGTGAATACCGAAAGTTCTGGCCAGCTCTAGCATCTCACCAGCTGTGGGCACAGAGGTGAGCGTGACTGCTCCAATGTCACACAGGCAACCTGTGGCCAAGGCAAGAGTAAATCCACATCTCTGGCACCAAAGGCTATGTCACAACCAAACCCAACTTTTCCCTCTGATCTTGCTTCTCTCTTGCTCGCATAAATATTTGCATGGCTAGAACGAAACCACATTGCATTTTTCCCCTTAGGAAAAACAACAAGTACTTAAAATACTTCTGTACCTTCCCCTCCTCCTTCTCAAGGATTTGGTGGGTGGAATATATTTTTATTTTTCCTTGCAAAGAAGAAAAAAAGGAGAAGGTCAGGTGGAGTCAGATCCCTGAAAGCCCTCTGTTCTTCAGCTTTGTCCCCTTTGGCATCACTACAGGACAGCTCAGGCGCAGCCAGCTTGAAAGCCCAGCTCAGATGAGGGGAGCAGGTCAGCAGCAGCATGGAGGTGTTTGGGGATGAGTCACCCGAACACTGGGAAAGCTGCAGAACCCATGCTGGATTACCTGTGCTCACTATCATAGAACCATCAAGGTTGCAAAAGACCTCTTAGATCATCTAGTTCAACCCCAACCCACCCCATGCCCAGCGACCATGTCCCTCAGTACCACATCCCCACAGTTCTTAAACACCTCCAGAGATGGTGAACCCATGTCATCCCTGGGCAGCTGTACCACCACATCATCACTTTCTGAGAGGTAGTTTTTCCTACTATCCAACCAGATACCCAATCTAATATCCAAATACGGATTGCTCAAGTTTGAACCAAGTGTGATTACAGTGCAAGCACACACTGAATGCCCTAAGCAGGATCAATCACGGAGGAAGAATGCAATTAACTCAGGCCTCTCTGCCCTTCCCCAGGAACAACAAGAACAAATTACTCCCTTTACAAACCATCCAGGGTCACCCCTGGCTCTGCCAGAGGAATTTCACCTGCCTGCGCCAGCAGTACATACAGCTCCAACCAAAGCACCAGAACACGGTGGTATCCACACAAAGCAGCCGAAGAAGGAAAAACCGCCCACCTTGCTCCAAGCCCAACCAATCTATCTCCTGGGATGATGGGATGGCTGCTTGCTCCTCTAGGCATCACCAGAGCCCCTCCCAGCAACCAGAGCAGCCTCACGCCTGCTTGCCTGCAAGGGCACAAAGGGGGAGAGCGGGGGGCCATGTATGTCTTCAATATGTTTGCCCGTTTTGAGTATTTATTCCAAGCACATGTTTCTCCTTTTATGCAAAACATGTCTCTTCTGTTTTCTGTCTCCTCGATTTCATTTCAAAATGCAGTATTTTTATGGCATGAGGAGATAAAGATGTGAGGAGGGGAGGGAAAGTGGTACAAAAAGCAATTAAGTCTGGAGGCTGGTTACTGGAATGCACTGAGAAACAATCCAAACCATTCTGTTTGAGAAGGGAACCACTTCTGCTGATATGCGCAGGGTTTTCACAGCTCCCATTAACATGACTGGAAACCATCCAGGTAAAAATCTTGTCTCAGTCAAAGATTAAAATATTGTGTCTGAGATGAATGGAAACCTTTCGAAGGAAGAACCAGCATCATTCCTGGATCATTCTAGCCTTATCAGCCATTTATTTAGCCCATACTTGTGCTCCAAACTCCTTGTATTTGTACCTGAAGGCTCATAACTGAGGCAATAAACTGCTTTAATGAGCTTTGCTGAGCACATCTATCGCAAATGGCTGAACAGAAAGGAACACAGAGAGAGCCCAGAAGTTCGACCCTATGGAAAATGGGTTGCATCCTTTGGTTCTTGTGAAAAAATGTCTGGAGGGTTGCTGAGAGACCAGAAAGTTCACGTCTGCCAGTTGATCCAAACCTGGGGCAAGTACCACAGCACAGGACTTGAAGAATATTTCTGTCCTCTACCATTCTATGCATCCGATCCTGCAGAAGCCCCTCTAACTTTGAATTAAACCAGCGTTGCTGGAAACCAACAATTCCTGACCCATAAAATTTGGTACAAACCATGGATTCCACAGAATAACTCAAACTGGAAATGAGTTCAGTCTTTCTCAGGGCTAAGTAGGAGTATGGGAGATGCCACCGATGCACAAATTCTCCTCGCCAAGCTGCAGGCAGCTCCCCCAGCCAGCATGCACCTGTGTCTGTATTTCTACATCTGTTTGAGTACAGCCCAAGGTTTGCCATGTGGTCCCATGCTGTGACACCCCTACTGCCACCAGGGCAGGCATTTCCCAGCTGCTCCTAGGAGCAGCCCTGCTGCCAGTGTTCCAAAAAGCAAGGAGTCCCCTGGGTGCCCAGTGATCACCCTGAGCCAGGGCTCTGCCAGCATGGAGATGTTGTGTCCTGCAAACCTCACAGCATCTCGGCCCTAGGTTTCACTGGCACCAGTGTGGATGGGAGGTGGAGCTCCATACCCAGGCTGCAAGCACATTCCTGAGCGGTGCACGGTATCAGCAACAGGAGTTAACGCGAGCCACTACGAGCTGGGACTGTTTTCTGTACTAATTTAAGTCATAACATTAAAACAAACTATTTCCGGACTGCAATTATTGCACCTCATAGAGGAATTGTGAGATGCTGGAATTAAGAAAATGCTCAAGTGCATTTAATTACTAACAGATACCTTTAAACTTGCGGTTAGGAAACTGCTTGCCGTTCCCAGAGCATGCGCCCCACCATTCAGTCCCGCTCTGAAGCATGTTCAGAATCTGCTGATCCATAAAATGTACCATTGGAGAAGGTTTGTTTTGGCAGAGGTCTCCATTTTGTCCAGCAAACTAATGGTGTCCGTTAACACACCATTACATACATCGTTAACATACTTGGCAACTGGGATTTCCCCTCAAGAATAAAGAAATAATGTGTAAATCATAATTATTGTCTGCCTGGCAGTATCAATCATCACACACAAGGCACTTGTTCTAATTCTCCACCCCCAAAAACGTTCCCTGTGAATGTGACCAGCGGTGCCTTCGCACACGCCGCTTTATTAGGAAACCACCAGTCAACCCCATGCCCCACTACTTTACAAGGTCCCTACCAGGAAGGCAGAGCCACTGACAAACAGTTTCCATCAATTTAACAGCAATCTACAACATGATGAAGAACAGACAGGGATTATCTAGGGAGTAGTCCTAGATATTAACACTAAGTTCTCCCAAACAGCCACTAAAACCCATTTCTTTCCCTCCATGGAAGTCTTAGAAAAAACAAAATATGCAAATAATGACTAAAAAGCCTCCTCTATAATCAGTGAGAATTATGATGATGAGAATGCACTCCACTTCCTGATTTTTGCACGCTCTTTACTGTATTATCCAGGTCCTGCTCATCCATACTGCTATAGAGGAGAGTGCTTTCTTTATTTGGACCCTTTTGGGGTACCTTGCAAAGCTGGCTCTTCTCACTGCAGGGCTCAGCACCACATTTTGAAAGAGTTCAGCTCCACACTGTGACACCCAAGTCACTACCCCAGATGTCAGCAGAGCTCACGGCAGGAGCTCTAAAGCTTTACTGAGAACCCGGCCTTAATAAAGGCAGCAGATGCAGCAGGAAGAGCAGCCCTATATGCACACACATAGGAGGCTCTGGACCCTGCTCTGAGCCGGCACTGGTGGGTGAGATCTTGTTCCTCGTGCTGACACATGTAATCATGCAACAACGGTCTTCTCACATCCCAAATCACTCTCCAACCTGAAGCTTGAACATTCCAAAAGCACCAGTAATGATAAAATAACACCAACAATGCCATCAGCAGATCTGACTGCCAAGCAACATTAGCAACTTCATGCTTTATGACATACATCAAACAGAAAACACTTGGTATTACAGCCATGGAAAGAACATGAACCATGCAGCAGGCGTGAAGCAGGCAGCAGGAACCTCAGTTGCTGTAGTTTTTCAGGAACAGGAAAGAAATGATACCAGACACCTCTGAGAGCTGACATTGCAGTGGGGCAGAGGTGGTCTGGCTCACCTCAAGTTCATTCTACAGGAGTTGATGACTTCCAGTGCCTAATAGGAAATGGCATTATTTTCAAGTGGGCACATCACTGCCTTGCTCATTCCTTACTCAACAGGAAGGGATGATGAGCACACACAATATGCGATGCAACAGCATTCCCAGCATGTCCCTGAGGGTCCCTGCCCTCACAGAGGGAGGGGAAGCAGTGAAGGATCGAGGGGAGAAGCGACTCCACTGCTCCTTGCAGCGCAATGGTAGGAAGCTGGATGCAGTTTTTGGTTATGAAAACAGAAAAAAAAAGAAACAGGGAATTGGCACTAGAAAGGAAAGAATCTCTTTAAATGGTTGCAGCTTGGGAGTCTCAGGATAGTAAAAAATATATATTTTCTGCATTTCCATTTACACTTCATCTCCGATTCCTTCCCAGTACTCCCACCCTGTAGTGCTTATACAGAAAGAGATGTACTGGAGGTTCCAGTTATCATCTGTAGTATTTGCAGGCCTTGCTGGAAGGCTGCAGTCTGTTCTCCAAGCTCGTAAATCTCGAGAGAAGTGTTTCATTATTCTGTCCAAGCAGCGCGGAATATCTGAGCCATAGATCCTCACGGGTGTTTCCTTTCTGGGCCATTCCATAGACAGGCAACATTTTGCATCTCAGAAGTGCCCTTAAATTCTTTCACCAGCCCATTCCTCTTCAAACAAGTTGGAACTGAAAATTACTCTTTCAAGTGCAGTACGATAAATTGCAACCTCAACATTCCAGCCTGAAGGGAGCATTTTTCCTCCTCTCTTCAAGCATTTTGACTTGTAGGTAGAGGAGGACAAAAGTCATGCCCTCCTCCAGCAAATTCAGGACACCAGAGGCCGAAGCAAACAGCTTTTCCAGAGCATTGTACTGCTTAGGAGTAAAGTGCACGGACTCCTGCAACAAAAGGCAGCGTTGTTCCTGGCACCTTCATCCTTTTGTGCCCAGATCTAAAGTAGCCTTGTGTTTGGTAGTTGAGGACTACCTCACCTAGGCACGTGAACTGGGGGATTCTTTAATTCTTTTATGCATGTGCAAAGAATATTACATCAGCTTTGTTACTAAGCCATCTGGAAAATGTAAGCTGCATTTTAGGAGCGACTGTATGAATTCAAGTGTCTATCCAAATGCACTAAAGTTCCAAGTTATCCTCACTTATGCAAACAAAGGAAACATGCAAAACAGTACCTTCAAGAAAAAAAGGTCTTGTTCCTGACCTAAAAAATCACAAGGACTGGGGCTGTGGGCAAAGAAATCCAATAAACTGGTGCAGAAACCAGGCTCCTCACTGTATGGCCTCAAGGAAATAGATGTGCAGCAATTTGCACAGTATTCCAATGCACCTTTGGACGTGCAAAGGTCTAGGCTGCCTACAGGCTAACCAGGAAGCATGAGCAGTGCCATTTCAACCAAAGAGGAAGACAAGAGAGATGAGAATTCTCTTACATGTCCTTACTGTAGAACTTCTGTTAGAAGCAAAGTAGGGGCAAGCAGAGTTACTTAATTAGGACAAATCATCAATAGATGAAGATGTGGCTTACCTTTTCTATGTGCTTTTGAAGAGGAGAGCAGATATATACCAAACAATGAAGTCTTGGACCTTAACTGATGAATGAAAACATAAGTGATAATTCAAACCTGCCATGGAGCAAGTTGGAAGGATGGTTGCCCCAAATGGTTTCATCATGTTCAAAAGCTACTGCCAGGAACATGGATGTTTTTTGCTACGCTTGTTGGTTGCTTTGCATTTAGAACATCTCTGTATGTTTGTTTTTCTTCCTGTCTCTTGCGGTTGTTTTGTAAACATCTGGGCCAGTTTTTTTTTAAATCCTTTGTACAAGAAGTGTGTGTGTTAGTTTTGCCAACAGCTCTTATGTAATGCTTGTGAAGATGAAGGAATTGGCTAAATCAGCTCCCTTAAAAGGCCACCCCAACACAAACCAATTATGGGAATATCTCATGAAGTGTTCTCTTTCCCCTTCCATAACACATCATCAGTTTTCCAAATTAGCTTTAAAACAGTGCCTTCTCTTTCAATGGCAATCATTCATTAAGACTCTTAGTTCTGCAATTCCAGCTTCGTGCTGAGTTTCATGGCTGTTGCATGTCACCAAAGGACACCTATGCTGCTCCAATCTAAATGAATTGGTCTATCTGCAGTGTACCAAGGAGTACATTTCTCAAGGATGACATTCATATGTATCTTCCTCCTTAGTAGGAAGATACTTAATTCAGCGTAAAAATATGTTAACCCCTCCTCATAGCATGAGAGTGAAACTAAACAGCCAGAAAATTGTTTTACAATATTTTCCTGCAACAGATGTGAAGGGTTGTTTGACAGTGAAGATCCCAATTCTTTTAAACTCCTTTGTCAGACTCTAGAGCTAACATTTTTACATATTAGTGGAAGTTACCTCTCCCCCAGGGAGTGAAAAGCCTCAGGGCTGTTAAGACCAAAGGAAACATTTTGTCTGTCAAAATCTACTTCCCTGTACAAACCAGACCATACATTTTTCACCCAGCAGTTCCTGCTGCAAACTCAGGAATTTTGATCTGTCAGAGGTTTCCACCAAGCTTCTGCTGTGAGAATGGCCCTCTGGTGCAGAGGTGCAGCCCACTGTACCCAGCTCCTTTGCTGATCCCACTGCTTGAGTTGATGATTGCCTCCAACCCAAGCTGAGAGCCAACCTCTGTGGGCATTGAAGTCAGCTGGTATTTTAAGCAAGACTCCCTATCTTCTTTGTCTCATTCCCCAAATGTAGCACAGGTGGAGGAGAGGAGAGAGGCGATGGGAGGAGGAATGGAGACACTGCAGTAGAAAGCTCTGTGGGAGAAGGGAGGCTGAACAGGCCCAGTGTTACACTGCTGCGTGGCTTGTACATTAAAATTCCTTAACACACTCTTTACTTGAGGAAAAAAATAATCTTATTTCACAGGGTTTCATGACTACAGACTCCTCCCTTTCCTCACATTTAAAAATATCCCTACAAAATCTTCTTAATTTGCTTGGATGCAAATGGGAACAAGCTGCACTTTCTAAACAAATATTTTCTGTTTTTCCTCTCTCAACAACCAAGTCCATGTAATAGATGATCTGAACCAAATGGGTTTATAGTTTCCACTCTCATCTCCTCACCAGAAGGACTATCACAGCAGAGAGAACACACTTAATACTGACAGTGTACCTAAAGAAAAACGTGGGTTAAGTGAGGCTTACTCCATTTTGATCTTGGGTCATCCTACACACATTTCCTCTACCAGTAGACTACCAGTCAGTACCAGATAATGGAATTAAATAAAACTCCTGAGAAGCAGGGCTTTTAGCTAACAAGCATTATGAAATAAGGCAGATAGGTATGCTGTTAGGGGAGAGGGAGCAGTTTCAGCACGGCCTGATCTTGGAAGACAGATGTGAGCACACAGGGCTCTCAGTCAAACCAAAGGATACCCAAGAAGAGATGCCATTCAGCACAGTGTTCTTCATCTCTGCAATAACGTACACACAACTCTGTGAGCAAGGGAGTCTCTAGGAAAATGAGGCTGCAACCAATATCCTAGCCAACAAACAAGGGATAATAACAGACTATATGACTAATGTACCCATGCACGTCTGCGTGCGCCTGAATTTAAGCCTCATGTATTCCCTCCGTGTTGCAAAAGTTCATTAATGAATTTCAGGATCACTGAAAGCAAGCAAAGGCAGAAACAGAAGTTTTTACTTCACTATCTCAAATAATTTACTCTCTGTTCTTTTCTCTGACTTCATACAGGTGAAAACACAACTCTTCTAAAAACAGCCAGACATTTCCCCAGATGGAGAATAAAAACACATCATCTATCAAAAGGGACGTAAATGCATATTGACAAAGACCACACAAGACTAAGACAGCAAATACTGCAAGGGAACAACCCCACCTGCAATGCCCTGTCTTGTTCATACCACAGATGCCAGCAGATGAGAGTGACAAATACACTATTGTAACACTGATGATGGAGATTCTCACACTGTTTTGAAAAACCTTGGATGATAAACATCATGGCTAGCAAACATCCCATCAGTGACCCCTGCAGAACTCAACCCCAGGTAGCAGCAGGTTAGAAAAACATCCTGCTACAATCTCTGCCTGAGACTGATCTGATAAACGAGCATTAATCCCTGCAGCAGCCCAATGCTTTCCACAGTGAAGGGACAAGTCCAGAGCCATAGGCTGGTTTGATGATGGCTTGATCTGATCATCTCCTGATCACAAAATGATGCATCACTTGTAACAGGAAAAGGGAAGACAAAGAAAGATCAGAAGGATTAAATGTAGAGCAAACAGAAGTGTTAAACCGAACGTGGAAATAAACTACAGGAGACTGAAGGCTGCTAAGCTGTAGAATTGAGGGTTGGAAAGCAACAGTCAAAAATGGAAAGCATTGTCTTGTATACCAGTCACAGGATTCACAGCTTGGCAGTATGATGCCAAAGAGTCACGAAGAGGTAGGAATTAATGAAGTAGTAATGAGAACAATGGCTAACACTGCCTTGTATCTCCAGATTTGACAAAACCTGGAGGAACCATAGATTTCACTTATGTCCGTGTCTGAAGGTTTCCAGAGCAGAACAAACACCACGTGTTCAAAGTCTGGAGAACGTCTACAGCTCCAGAAATGGAGAGAAGTCATGTCTAGGTCCAGAGCTGAGGGAATGTAATTTCCAAGTCTGCCAGTGGGAGAAGAAATAAGGAATTCCAAAATGTAATGCTTTTAAGCTTACTTTCAGCTGAAAAGTGAATTTTAACAATTTACTATAACAACCAATTACAGGTTATTTTAAAAGAAAACTTTAATTGGATTTTTGCATACAAACCCTGTTCCCACAATAGAGGCTAGCTTACTCAGAGCCAAGCAAATGCTGAACTAAATGCTTGGGTTGTGACGAGAGGTCCGACTCAATAACTTGCCAAAGCTGATCATATGAGCACTGCTCTTTCACACAGAGCCTAGGTACGGCCTCAAATGTTTGCAAAGGGACCCAGCACCTGGGGATAACTAACACAGAGCCATTGATATGGACACGACTTCTTTTCTCATGATGGAGAAAGCAGGCTTCTGCTAATCCTCCACCATCCGCAGCAGCTTTCTGACTCATTCCTGATTTACACGGGTGCATCTTTGTCCAACTGTTACGAACATCATGACCGTGCAGTGTAACAGGATGAATCTGGCCAGAGGTAACTGGATAAAACATGACTTCAGAGAGAGTCCCTCTTGGTTTTGCACTGTCAAGCAGCCAAGGCTACAGCCTGTAGCTGCATGAGGTGCATAGCTGAGATAAACAACCGGTGGTGACATTTTGGGCTGGCTGAGGTAATAAATGAACACTGACCTCCCCTTCTATCTCAGATGAGTGGAAAATACTGGCTCAATTAGCAACAAATTTCCACGAGCTGACTTAGGATAACAGACCATGCCCTGCCTTCTCTGTGTTTTCCATCAGATTTCTGAATAGCTTCTCATTCCAGAAAACCTTTCAGCCACGCAACGCACACAGAGCTCCAAGCCGATGGAGCCAGAGCCTGGGTTAGGAATGCTCTGACCTTGATACAGGGCAGATAAGGTGGCTGTACGTTACTATTATTTTTTCCATGCCAAAACTAATTCCTCGCACTGTGCTTGCAAGGCAGGAAGTCACTGATAAGCAAGGTCTGCACAAAGTGTGAAACCCTTTAATGTGAGGGCATAGCTGTGACTGGCACTTGTCTGATCCAGCACGGACAAGCTCCAGAGACCTGGGAGGAACCTGCAAGACAGTTTGCCAGGAAGGGCAGAAGGTGCTCTCTGACAGCTGAAGAAAGCCCAGCACATGAGTTTCTGAATGATACTTCTCTAGCTCTCGGCTGGTACAAAGCCATCACAGGAAAGATGCCCTCAGCCTGCACAGCAGAGGGTAAAACAGGCTGTGGGCTGGAGCTGCAGGTTGAGAGCTCAGGTACAAAACAGGTGCACACGCATGAAGAAGGAAAAAAAAAAGACACCAGAGGGCAAGGAATCCAAGCAGGGCAGTCCAGAAGGTCATCTGCACACACTGAGGTCTGCAAGCCAGGCCTGGCAGTGCAGGAGTGAGGTCTTTCAGAAGCCAGACCCTGCTAGAGGGTTAAAAGGCAGCACATATCAACTGAGTAGCAAAACAGTATAGCAGACGCTGGAATATCAGTGTGAGTAGTCTGGTACAAAGAAGCCTTTGAGATGGAAGAATCAGGGTAAAGAATTACTCAAACCTGGGCCAAAGGGTCTTTCCAATCCCCAGGCAGTCCTTGGATATGAAAAAGGGATAGGGCTTGTCTATAGGCTTACAGATTAGATGAGAGTTTCACTGCATGGATATGCTCAAGGACTACCTGGACACATACTCGTGCCTGGTCTGTGTAAAGCATTTATGCTTCTGTGCCTGACTCCTCCAAACTCCTTCAAGAAAGGAAATATTTCCTGCAGATCTGGGCTTTCTTCTCATTCTGAAATCACAGAAACACAAGTGTGAGTATCTTTGGCAAAACTTCTTGGTTCGCCTTGCAGGAGATGGAGTAACCAAAGCAAATGAATCAGGAGCAAGATGAGTAAGTACATATCTATCTGGTTGAAAGCCACCTTAGACAGCCATTGCAGGGCAAAAAAGTACATTCTCCTGTATTGAATCAGGACATTACAACTACAAAGTGTTCCAAGCTAAACACTGTTTGACTCGTGTTTCACATTTAATTCTATATCTCTGAAAAAGTTTACAAAAGCAAAGCTTGTCTGGACTAAACAACTGCACTGAATGAGGCACGTGACATTAGCTCAGGCTTTTCTGGCCAGCTTTCTAAATGAAGTGTTTGGAAATAAGAGAAACACACAGATTTGGGAGTGGAATGGATAAGAGATTTAGTTTCTTCTTTTATAATAGAGTCCCGCATAAATCCAAAGGAGCCTGCAAAGTTTCAACAAGACATGCATTAAAAGCAGCAGCAGCTCTGTCCACATACAATAGAATTATTAAAAGCAAGGCAAAAGAGAAAGATTCAGTTCATAACTGGAGAGCTGCCCAAAAGCCCACAGCTGTGATGTAGCGTTTGGACTTGAATTGTGGTAACAGGGCAATATAAATCTGCAGAGAGTAAGGCAAAGTCTAAAGAGAGTAGACCTAGCCAAGAAGGCCAAAAACTGGTGAGATTCAAGTGGTAGGTAGTTCAAAAGGAAGTATTCAAAAACCTCCTTCTATACAACATATTGCTGGCTGTGCTCAAAGTTTATTTGGAAGGTCACACGTACATTATGGTATCAAGGGAGCAAAATCTGAGTGATCAAGAGAATGGCACAGCAAAGTGCACTATAAAGACTTCATCTCCCTCACAGGTTGTACAACGGGCAGCCCAGTTATTGGCAGTGATGATGTTATTTCTAATGTAAATATCTCACTTTCAGCACAACTGAAATGGGAGGGATTATAGCAAGTAATGAATGAACCTCCAAATACCTCTCCAAGCCAAAAAAAAAACCAACAACACAGTGATGGCATGCAGAGCTGAATTCTTCCAATCACGCAGAAAGAGATGAAGAGGATTTTGCATGACTTTTAGTAATTGCTACTTCCAGAACTGCCAGTGATACCTTTTCCCATCACCCTGTGGTCGAGGCAATTATTCTTCCAGGTTCTCACTCTTGGCCTGCACCTTCATTGTCAGGTCCATGGAAGAATGACAACATCCACCAGCTGCCTGGACAACATCCAGTCTAGATTATTACAATGAGCTTACACGAGAAACAGGTTTAGAAAACCAGAGAAAGTCTACAGATAAAGCCACCCCATTTGTTTTGATTCAAGACATTAGGGTTATTCACTAAATATCATGATGTATGGGAAACTTCCATGCACCCTCCATGACGTTTGAATAGCTTCTGCTTTATTGCAGAATCTGATAGCCAGGAGTGATGGCTAGGTCAGGTTTAGTGAAGGTTTTTTAGGTTCACCATTTGTATGATTTTCTCCTTAGCATATTAAGTATTCCTGGTCATGCTGGGGAAGGAAAGTTCTTTGTGCAGAATCTCACTGTTTAATTTGTGGCACACCATAATGTTCCTATTCCTTGTAACAATATACACACCAGTATTCATACTCTCTTAAATATGGTTCAACCAGATGGGTTTGCACATTCACAAGTCTAGCAATGAAATATTCATTGTAGTAATTGTTTCTATCACATTCATTTTGGTAAAAAGCTCTCTGGAGTATTCCTCCAAAAAATAAAAAGACCACTCTGAGCTCAAAACGCAGCATATCATTTGTCTGTGCACACCAACTCCAATGGGATGAATTTATGAATGAAATTGTAGAGATGACTGTTTATACTGCAGCATGCAGACAACAATGCAATGAGCAAGAAGGCCCTTTTGAAGAGTGCACATCTACCTGTCCACTGAGTTCATCAAAGATCACATCTAAAAGGTTGACCACCACTGATGTGCCCACTTGCACCTATGGACAAGGGCACGCCAAAAGCTTTCAGACAGAAGGGCCACTTCAGGCCTCTGAGGAAGGTGACAAATGTCACAGTAGCAGACAACACAGTCTTGCTTTTCTCACTATCACAGTAGGACCGCCTCACCGAATTGCTTTGATAACTTGTGTGGTTTCACTGATAGTGCACACGAGCAGAACTCGGGAACCACCCTTCTCTGTTCTGTTCTTTTGCTCTTCTCTTGTTTGGAAGCCCTTAGGAAAACAAGTTCTGGGGAGCAAAATTTGGACAGTTAGATATGAAAAAGATAAAACTGACTTCTCCTGTGTAAAGAAGAAAAGGAGTGCTTGGCTGACCAAAAGCCCTGGGGCAGGAACCTGCTAGGGCTCACAAAACAAGCCATCTTGTGAGAAAGCAGGGAGATCTTCTACCGTCTTCTGAAGCAAGGAGTTTTATGAACTGGAGGACCTTGTGAATGATGTGAGGCTTGTTCCCATGCAAAAAAAAAAAAGCATTTAATCTTTGACTTCAGCATTGTTTCTGGACATGAAGCTAGTGAAAAATTGAAGCAGTGATTACAAACTGTTCTCTGTTCTAGGAGGAATAACGAGTATAAAGAACACAATCCCAAGTGCCAAGCAAAATGGCTAACATTATTATTATTTGTCATTACAAGTGCAGAAAGAACATTAGCTGCCAGCAGCTCTGTGCAAGGATGTGAAATTCATGTTTTGTCCACTTTTTTGTTTTGACAGCTAGAAATAATATTTTTTAATCGCTAGATCAACTTAAAAATTATGGCAATGAAGCTTTGAAAGGATTCACAGTCAGAATGACCAGCATAGAGGAAGGGATTTGTGTACAGATCCATACACCAACTCTGACCATCCCTGTGGATCCTGGGCCAGGTCCTGACCTCATCCAGATCCATATAAATCCAAACCGTTCCTGCGAGCCTGTGAGATCAGAATTTGGCTGGTTACGTTGGCTGAGCTGTGGCAGGTGGGCACTTGCCAAAGGACTTTGTAATGGATGGTGTAAACACCAGGGTTGCTCACAACAATTATGTAACCTGCAGTTACACTGTTTTATAGGGAGATTTACAAAAGGCAATGGTCTCCATGGTTCTCCAGCTCCACCCTTATACCCTCATACAGATCCCATGCTAAGTCCACCCCTTCTGAGCACAGGTGGTGCTGGTTTGGAAATCACAAATGCAAACCCTGTCTCCTTGCCCAAAGAGCAGTGCAATAATTCAGATAACAAGCAAGCCTGGAGTGAGGCAGCTCTCCTGATGACACACTCAGTTCTCACCCTTTCCAACTCCTCACCTCACGTTTGCTTCTCTTTCCTTGCCAGCAAGGAGTTGAGAAAGTACTCAGCTCCGGGCTCTCTAGAGTCAGCTCAGCCCAAGACAGCGAGTCGCTTCCCCAGTTTATGTCATTAAGTCATGGCCAGTGATAAGAAACAGTAAGAAGAGTCTGAATTCAGACAAACAGTAATTTTCTCTGAAAGAAAACCGTCCACAACATTTCAAGTGTAGCCTTATTCCTCATCATTTTGCATACTTCAAGGAACATGATCATCTTGTAATATACTAAAAGATTTATTTCTAATATGAAAACCATATTTAGTATTGGTTTGGCAGTGGTGGGAAGAAAACCACAGACAGCTGGCATGGATTAAGTGTTAGTTGTTTGATCAACCTAGAGTTGCCAGGACTTCCAGCTTTCCTACTGCCATCCACAGCTAAATGTTTGAGAAGGGTCCTTTGGTCAGGCAGTATTGTCCTTCACATCTCAGCTGCATGGATAGCAGCAGGAGATGTGTATCAGCATACATAACATTCCCATGCAAAATATAGAAGCAAACAAAAACTGCCTGTAGCTTTCTCTTAACATTCTCACTGTCAGCCTCTTGGTAACAGCTTTGGATGCTCCAGACAAACACTTCTTAATCCTTTTAAACATAAATATTACAAACACAGTAGCTCATTGTTTCCTGGAATGGTTTCACTATCTTTAACTTCCACTACTTGAAAATAGCAAATTCTGGTTCTTTTTTCCTTTGATTGCGAAGAACATCCTTACTAACATTCCACAACATTCTTAGAGAAGAAGAAAGAATCCAAGTTCATGATGCTGCCACTTGAATGTATGTGGTGCTTCGCACAGGGCAAAATTTGAATTAATTACCAAATTCACTTCCAATGACTCACTGAAGTCTTCCAGCTTTAAAATCCTATTTGCTCAGTATTTGTGCTAGTAAAATGCTGGCACCTAAGTGTTTCCACAAAGCTAACATTCAAGGCTTCTGAACATAGGCCAACCCAAATTCATTTTGGAATTTGAAATAATCTCCATAAGAATTTTTTCCTATTTGCTCAGTTCTAGTCACCATTTCTTACTGACACATCATTGGATTTCAAGTCGAAATGAAGACTCTTTAAAACATCTTGCAGATATATGTTTATGAAGTGCGGGACAGAAGAGTGAAAATTGAGACTGCCTTAAAAATGTCAGTGCAGGTATCTCAACCACCTTCATTCCCTCCAACATACCCCAGACACAGGCTGGGGTACAGCCTTGGAAGCTCCAAGTAGCCAGGAGCCGGACACTTTCTCCTTCTACAACTCTCCAGAAAATCATTCAGTTTAAGAACACTGAAAAACAATAACCAGCATATCCTTAAGCGACGCCTTTTGTTTTACATAGCCCAGAGGGCTTGTATTTGTTGGGCTATGATTTAAAAAACCCTGTAACTTTGAGAACAACAAATTTTTAATACCAAAAGACAGAAGCACTCCAGGATCACTTGATTCCAGGAGATGGTGCTTTAAGGAAGAACAGTGGAAAAGGAGAACCAGGCCTTTAATAATAGCACTGAGGTTTGTCTACTACATTTCATAATCAGGGCTTCATGTGCGCTTTTCTCCATTTTTATCCTAAGTACAAAGTCACTTCAGCAGCCAACTGCCACAAAGCAAACATGACTAAACAAAGTCCATCCCAGGAGACCTGGGAGGTCCCTAACAGGGCACGCTGTTCGCTTGTCACAAGAGGAACACTTCAGAAAGCAGGCTTATATTTAGCAAGTGATCTTAGATTTCACAGCTCTACATGCAATTATATGCCAGATTTTTGACATCTAACCTTCCACTAAACCTCAGATACTAATAGCATCATATGCCAAACTCATTTCAGAAACCCTTGATAAAGTGACTGCCTCTAAACAAACAGATTGCTTTCGCTGGCAAAATTACAAGTAATTCCCATGATGCTGCTTTGGGTTCATCCACAGCAGCTCAAGTTCACTGAAGGTCAGTGAGGAATTCCCCATACAGCACTAGTTTTGCACAGGAAAGAAGGCAAACGGACTGAACACACTGCTGGTTGTGAAGCTTCACACCAGCCCTGGGTTGGCAGATGCAACCAAACCCCATGGGTCAGGGATTTGGTGCTTTTGTCAATGCCAGGCATGAGCACATCGTTGCACATCCAGTCTGCTTGACCTCAGGGAGCAGATATTTCAACACCAGCAGCTGCCAAGATGTGGCTGGCTAAAGGAGGTTGTCTGGGGGCATCCGCCGTTCAGGTGTTTTTCCGACAATAAAGTTATTGCACCCATTCTCTTGCAAGTATTTCAGCCTTTGGCTAACTTCCCCTGCACACACTGCGCAGATGCCACTAAATTAGAAGTGAAAAATATAACTTGGAGAGAACATTTAACATAAGTAAAGAGATTAAGGAGCTTATCTGTCAACACCGGAGCCCAGATGTTTTCAGAGTAGGAGGAAAAACAGGAGATTGAGAGAGATATTTGTTATAAGCTCTTTTCTTCTTTTTCAGAATGTTTTAAGATGTTTGTTGAAATACCCAGCTTTTCCTGTAGGTTTTGGAGAGGGTTGGAAAAAAAAAAAATACCAGCATAGATTTCAGACTAAACTTCAGTGCCTACAAAGACAAAGCCTGGAATCTGCTTCTCGTGGTACTCCCTTTCAGTGCTTCTTTGCATATCCAGAACTCGCAGGGCAGTTATCTCACAGAAATTTGTGTATGACTTCACCAGTACCAGAGCTCAGGCTCAGAAAGATACTGAATTCCCCTGTTTGTCAGCCTTGTCCATCCCTTATCCATTTCTGAGAGCATTGAAATGATACAGACAAGTTTCACTCTTTTCTAGCAATATGTTTGCCTCTTACTTTAACCATGTGCTCAACAGTTCAGCATATCCAAATAGATTTAGACAGCTGGACCTACAACAGGCTCCCATGACACCAATCTAACTTCCACCAAGATGAAAGCATAATTTAATGAACAAGGGGGAAAAAAGGGGGGATTGAACTCTTAAAAACAGGAATACCCCAACAGTACTTGAATTCAGAACTACGCCCATTGTAAAAAAAAACAAAACAAACAGAGCCAGCTCCCTTCTGTTTTACCCATCTTTCATGTGGAGGATGATTCTAACTTTCCTAGGAGCTGCACCAGTAGCTTTTGGGATTTACTGGATCAGTTTGGTCTGAGTTCTTACTGCCAGTTCCTCCAAGAGAAAAACCATCTGTTGTGTTTTCTTGCAGAATTTTCAGAAGTTGTTTCAATTTCTGCTCAGACAAATCAAGACTGTCACCCAGTACAGAGCACTGAGATAACTGAACGTTCCCAGTATATTCTGCTGAGGATGGAACAGCCAAACACTGCACCTGTTGCACAGTTCCTTGGGTCAACATTGTAATGAGGCTTCCTAAACAAGCTGGTTCCTGCTGCCTGTAGTCCTACTAATGGTTTGTTCCACCTAAGTCAGCCATCAGTATTAGACAAGACCTCACCACATCCCACCAGAAAAGGAAGAAAGCTGCTCCTTGAATTGGGGATCCATTTTTTCCACAAGTTTAATATAAATACTGTTGGCTCTACTAGCTCTTAGAGAAACACGTTACATTTTAGTATGTTTTTTGGCTCAAATTACCTTTTTCTTTCCAGCTTTAGCGTCTTCCTGTCCTTGTATTGAATGCTTAAAAGTATTTTCTAAAAATATGCTATTAGTGTATCTTAAAAAAATAAATAATTTTTAAAGCTATTAAAATTCTTGGAAAATTCAGCTGTATTCACAGTCCTTTCCTCTTACTCTTCGATTTCTTTCCTGGTCCCATGAACCAAACACATTTACCTTCTTGTTGGGCATGGCCAGTTAACAAGACTCTGTATCATCAGCAGCAGAGCAGACACATGCGTGAGGGCCTCAAAAGCTGACGAGCAGCAGTGATGCCTACAGAAGGACCCCAAGTCACACAATACATCAGCATCTACATTGGAAGAAGGATGCATAAACAGCGTGCACAGCTGAAGACCTCAGCAGAAAGAGGTGTTCTACAAGGATGCTCATACAATAAAAACGACTCATGCTAGAGCATTCATATGTCAACCTGATATAGGACAAGGCTCCTAACCTCTTATACACAAAGCCAGTGATAGTCATCAGCTAATGGTAACATTAAGAGCAAAAGCACCCACCAGTGAGTCATTAGCAATTCACAGGTCTTGATGAATCTGGGATTCATTTCTCACAGAAATGCTCCATCTACCAAAGACATTAGTTTTTCTTAGTTTCAGTGGTATTACAGAGTAACACCCAGTGAAGACTCACAGCTGAGCAACTGAACTCCTTTATGAGAAGCTTTAGATGTGCTCTCCTGCCTGATAAATCACCAGTGGGGCAGCCTTTCACACATGTACAAGTGGAATAAAATTCAGTTTTAAATCTACTATTATTACAAAACATGGTGATCCTTACAGTTCCTAAACATGCCCATATGCTACAACGATTTCAAATTGAAGTGAAATAAGATCTTTGCAGAACTGCCACACTGCAGCCTTGCTCGCTCTGTGAGCTGTGACAGCTTAAAGCCATCTCAACAGGGGAAAACATGATGTTGTCAGAACAGGGGCAAATTCAGCTCTTACATGTTTGGTACATTGTAACTGTCTTGCTGTTTAAGGATCAGCTGTAGCCCGAGAAGATGCCAATGGCCACTTAGGCTATGGAATACATCCAAATTTCAATACATGCTCCAGGCATGAAGGACAGCGGTGCAGAATTACATCTTCAGTGCCCATATGAAGGGAAAAAAACCATTCCTCTCAAAAGCCGACAAGAGAATGGAAATGGGAGAAGCTCTGTCTTTGAGAAAGATGCCTCAAGTTCAAGTCCAACCAGTACACTGACTCCAGCTCTTGCTACCAGATGCATTAAAACAAAACAAACAAGAAAAACTGGTACATTGTCCCACGGACAAAGAACATCCTGTGAGTTGGAGCCACAGCACATCTGGGGGCCTCATGTCACTGCTGAGTAATGCATGACCTGGGGACACTGTCATCTTGTGCTTAACGTGTCTCCAGAGGGAAAGCTGACATTTGAAAGAGACAAAAAAGCTTCTTCATGTGATGCCAGTGCATCCTCTCCTGTTTCACTGGAAAGTGTGGGAGCATGTGAACAGCACAGACACGAGGTCACATAGTTAAACTGATGTAAGCTACAGCCTCAATGCCAATACTAGAAGCCACATGCCAGGACATGTGGCATCTCATAGCATCTTTTATTTTCCATTTCTGTTCTGACCAGTTTTCCATCAACAGTTCGGATTGAAATATCAGTCAAGAAAAAAGAACCACCAGAGAAGCTTCACAATCATTGCTTGGGAAGGTGCCTAATTAGTTCCTTTCTTAATAAGCAATTTCCTTATGAGCTATTCTTTATAAGCTATTCCCCCCATGGCCTACATGCATGTAGATGTGGAATTAAAACAATAGAAAGTCCGCAAGATTTGCTGGAGATTCCAGAAGCCATAAATCTAGATCACTGTGTGGCAGGTAGATAACTAAAGTGCAGATATTCTCTGTCTTGTGAGAAGTTCTTGTACCTTGATGTTGGGCATGGAAGAAAGCATGAAAAAAATACAGCAGGCTTGCTAACTACCAGCTAAATGGGAGTGAGATGATGGCAAAAGGTCTGATTGAGATTGTTTTTCACCACTTGATGTTGCAATGTAGCAAATTAGAATAAGCTGCATGAGGCTCAAAACAGAACAAAGCTGCCCACAAAATATATACAGGCAGGCACTCTAATATTGTGTGGCAATAACAAATAAACACTGTCATCTCCTCACATCTTTCCCCCAAATTCACCTTGAGCACCTTCAGGCACATTCTAGATCACTGAAATACTTCCTAACCATTTGTACATAATACTTGCTAACCATTTGTTTGAAACTAGACTTCAGTAGAGCCAGGGATAGTCCATGGCATCCACACACAGTGACCCAGTCATTACACTGAGCTCATGAAGGCTGCCTTCATCAGCTCCTTGAGGAAGGGGTAAACCTCCTGGAGCAGAAGGATGCCCTTAACCCAGCTGAAGTTGTTTACTGTCCAGCTGTTAGAGTGCCAGATGAAGTACTGGTAAGAAGATCTTTCACTTTTTAAACAGGAAGCATCTTCTCAACGTGGCTCTTCTAAGTTAAACCACATCACTCTTTCAAAAGACAAGAAGGGAACTGCATGCATGATGATGAAATATCCTAAACAGAGAGGGAGGTGTAACGAAGGCACAGGCTGATCAGCCCAAGACACACCAGAAGGCAGCCTGACAAATAGGACAGTGCACTAACAGGCATTCAGAAGTCAACAGTATTTGCTTACTACTTGATTTTAATCAAAAACAAAGAAGCTTAATAATGAGTCTTGAAGTATCGATGCATACAATTTCAGGTGTCACACAGATCATTTCAGGCTCATTATTACTTGGTGTAAAGCATTACAGCCCTCCAGACCTGACTGCACGCAACAGTTGAGGAAGCCAGCCATTGGTCCGGTTACAGAACTCCCTTTGAGGAGATGCTCAGGTTTCAGCAGTGCTCCACAGACTCCCTCTGGCTCCCTGGGCAGCCGGCCACCAGCCTGTGTGTCACAGTCAAAGCTGTGAGGTGGTTTGTTCCATGTGAGGGTGGGAGGCTGCCAATCTTAAAAAGATCGTTTCTGTTATTTGCAAACACAAAAATTGCTTCAGGCTCTCTGGACATGCCAAAGCCTTGATCAAAATCACGTCCCTTTCATAGGGACAAAACATATGTTCACATTATTCCAAAAAGAAACAAGGGGGCATGAGGGAGAAAGGGGAGTCTTTTATGTTGGTTTAGCATGAAAATGCCATGCATGGCTGCCAGTTGTTTATCAGCTTTTCCAAATCAACAATATGTTCTTTCTTAAGGCCTTTCATTAAAGAGCTTTCCGTCAATCTAACTTCTATTAAATAACAAAAACCAAATGGGGAACATTCTCAGGCTCTGGGCTTGTCACATGACACTACTGTTCAAAAGAGCTTTTTTGGTCACCACCTCACAGCAAGAGCACTATGGAGAATCTAATTCATAAATACTGCTGATGCGTTGGGACACTTCCCACGATTCCATTTTTCTTTTTTTTGACTCTGGCAGAAGGAAGAGGATGCTTGCTGCCGGGTCAGTCATCGCCGCATCTCCACTGGGTGCTTCTCCTGTTGGTCCCCTCTTTGTACAACGGGCCCCAGAGGGAACAAAAACTCAAAGAGGATAGCAAGGTGGGAATTGCAAGTCATGCAAAGAAAAATCTGGTATGGCAGAAGAGCAATGGAAAAAAAAAAATCAGCTAAGCAAAAGAACAGTAGACAGACCCTACCTTCTAAAGAGGACAACTAATCTTCATTTTTTAAATGATCTCCTGCATACAAATGCTACAAGTAAGATAGTGGTTTTCACAGGAAGAAGAGTGAATCAAAACACCTTTTCAACTCTCCTCTCCAGTGAAAGGGGGACAACTGCAAATACAAATACACAGGATGTTTCCCAATTGACAGCAGGGGAGAAAAAGCACAAAGGATATCAGCTAGTGAAACTATAGTTACAGAGACTCTGTCAATCATTAAGGCACAGTAACAGGCAATCCTTCCTGCCAAGGAGAATTCCCACACACATCGTGGCAGGTCTTTCCAGATGGATGAGCCCTCAATTGCCCCAGGCAAAGGAAACCATCCATGCTGTTAAACTAATGCTAAGATGGAGCAGGATAAGAATGTTGAGAGCTTGGCATTTCAAGTGACAACAGCAATCAGAACAACAAAAAAACACAGAAAAAGTCATCAGTCGTCTTTGTTTCTCTCCTAACATCCTGTTCCAGGTGGTCCAAGGCTTTAGGCATTTTTATAATTTCAGGGTCACTGGTATGTATTCTCTTAGACTGGCCAGCCTTCCTGCAGGGCCTTCACCTGATAACAGCCACAGATAAGAAGGGGAAAGAACCTTAGTGTCCTGAGGGGGGTTAGAAGAGCATCTCTCCCTGTGCTCATTCCCAGGCTCCTGAGCTATGCTGGATGGGAGTACTGGAGGGCCTTTCACTGTGCCAGGTGCATCTCTCCATCAAACCTGCCTAGGGTGTTCTGACCAGCCAACCTTCCATGATACCAACTACATTTCTCATTCCTAAAGCATTTTTTGTTCCTGTATATACATGTGTTTCTAAAACATGGCATAAATTGCATCCCAGAACCTCAGCATGTTTCTGTATGAGGGTTGACTCCAAACAGAGTCCCTTTTGGTCCATACACTTTAGCAAAATAGTTAATTGAGAAGAAGCTTTCCAAGACACAACATCTGTGATACCTCCCAACTAAAAAAATGAAGTGCTGGGAGTTTCCAGTACTCAGCTAATCAGAAAGAAATAAACCACAGCGAGTTTATAGTTGAGAGGGGCTGAGTTCATGCTTTGAGTTCCTTTCATCCTTATTAGCAGAGCTCTGGCATTTCTGTCCTTGCAGCTGTCTGTCAGCAATGCTCCAGCGAAGTGTATGGCCCCAAGGGCCATCCCTTGAACTTTTATTCTATAGTCTCATTTTTGAGAGAACTTGAAACATTATTTAAAAATAAAAATATACCTAAAGAAATATTTCAAGGGACAGCAATTCCAATGAACTCACATAAAGCAAGATGACTGAGATGCTCAAATTAGGGGCTGAGATTAGTGAAGCCCAGTTTTTAAAAAGGTAGATTTACCAATAGGCCCCGTAAGAGTAGATGGAAGCCAAAAGACCTGCAGTTCTTACTGTGCATTATTCACACTTTTCTCCCATGCTTTGATATGGGAACATAAAGAACAGTTTTCTTTTGGCCACCTTCAATCCTGCACTTGGCTCTCAGTCTGCTGATGAACACGTGAGCATCATAACTTCTGCTGAGGACAGAGGTTGTAACAAGTGAAGCTACAGGGAATTAGCAGAATGTACATTTCAACTTCTGCGATGCCAAACATCTTTCACATCAGTGTCTTCTTCGGAGTCTTCAGCTTCCTATCCATCTTGCTGTGCTCTTTAAGCTGTTTCCAAGCAGCTGGTCAACAGCTACCAGACAGAGGGGCTTCTGGAGCACTGAAGCGCAACTTTTTCTCATACTGTTTCATGGGAGTGTTTGTGCTGTAGGAGTTCCAGCTAACATGGAAGCTTTCCCTCCCAGGGAAGCACAACCAGGACGATTCAGCACACTTCAAGTCATCATATGCCACTAGTGCCCCATCAAGTTACCTGATGCAGATTAGCAGATTGCAGCATGGAGGCAAAGTATGACAAATCTCCACGAGAATCAGGGTGCATGGTCACCTGACAGCTCTAATTTACAGCCTGAAGGAATCTACAGTAGAGGTACTCAAGTTACTAAAAAGATGTTTTCAACCTGTCATGGTTTTGTGATTTTCGGTTATTGGTATTCCACATCATAACATCATGTAGTGAACATACCTAGTTCTCAGAAGAGAAGGACTACTACAGTCCCCACGGTACTTTGCTCCTTTGTTACCATTTTCCAGCCGGAGGGAAAAGATAGAAGCTCGCAGTATAAAAACTTGCAGATCACGAGACCTCGTCCCTTTTTCCGCCGTCTCTCATCTTGGCAGCACCTCGCTCTCCAGCCGTCTTATCGTCGGTAGTAGAGTAAGGCCTACCTTGATTTTGGGACATTCTCTCTCTCTGTATTGAATTTATCAGCTTAAATTGTAATTATATTGTATTATAGTGTGTTGTTTTGCATTCCGATATTTTATTTAGTAAATTAGTTTGTTTCTCCTCAGATTGTTGGCCCTGAGAGCAAAGAACAGCGGCATCTCCCTACCCTTTTCCCCTTTCCCCGGGACATGGGCCCTTGTGTCCCCCGTCCCCTTCGTCACGGAATCGGGCCTAACGCCCGTAAACCGTTGACACAACCACAGCAGAAATCCAACTGCTTTAACATGAAGAACAGATACAATTCCTAATTTTTGTTGTGGAAGCAAATGAAGCAATGGAATAATTAAATGGTTTGTCTCTATGAAAGTAACTGTCTGACTAGGATTATCAATAAAGCTGTTGGGTGAGGTCAGCAAGAGATGCCCAGTTTAGCAACTTTTACCTTGGGAGCAATCTGAGGTGTCAAACAGTCAGTACCTCATCAACTCATGAATGAGCAACACTGAGGACAGTCACTCAGAGGTCCTTCTAAATCTCGTGACTACATTTCCTGCATCTTTGTCCACATTGCACATGCTATATCCGCTGCACAAAGCCATTCAGATCTCCGCCTGCTCTGGAAGGTTACGTGCCCTCTTCCTCCCAGACCAGTCAATAGATGCTATTTTCTTTCTTACTCCAGACAATCACTGCTCTGATAGACAACTGATTAAACCGCACAAAAACGCTACGTGGTGGTTGACTTTCTGGCCTTCGTTCCTGAAACACTGCCTGTCCATTCTGAAGTTCTGGGCTGATCATCAGCCTTATCTTTGAGCTTCCTGCCTCATGTCACAACCCTACTGTTATTTAAACATAGTTTGGGATTTAATTTGATTTCCTTGTTTTTGTTTAGCTTTGATAAAGAGAAGGAAACATTTTCTAATCAGGTCAAAGCACGACCATTGACTCAAGACCAAGTTCAGTGAGCTATCAGGGGCAACAGGATACTAATGGCTAATGCAAAAGCCTGAGAAAGAGCCATGGGAACAAAAGCCACTGGAGGAAGAACAACTTGTCTTCTGAATCTGTGAAGAGGAAGCAGGATGCAGAGAAAAGTTCTGCATAGAAAACCATGGCAAGAGGGACTGTGACAGAAAATAAGCAGAGGACCAGCATGATGAGCTGAAAGGGAAAGCACAAAGGAATGAACTGAGATTTTAGATGCACACATCTGTGCATATACGCACATATAATGAAAACGTTTATATATACTTACAAAGGTACAAATATATTACATACGGTTTGTGAGGGTTTCTTCCACCAAGCAAGGATACTGGGAAGGAAGACTAACCTACAGACACAGAACACTGAAGAACTTAAACCAAAGTGTTTCTCAGCTGGCAAATATCTCCACATCAGTTCCCAAAAGATGTAATTGCTCACATCACATGCAGACAGCTACAGTGGCATCACTGTATGCTGATTAGACTAAATGTCAGCGTAGAATAAAAGCTAAATCAACATCCAGAGTTTGAATCTAACGGAGTGTCATGACGATTTTGATCCTGAGAAGCAGCCATATGACAGAGCCTCATCCCCAAGCCTTTCCATGAGCTTCCTGGAATTTGGCTCATGTCCCAGAGCAGCTATTTGCAAGCTAGCTAAGGACAGAAGCGTTCATACAAGTGAATGGCATGAAGAGTAAGTCCAAGTCATAAAAATATTGTGCTATCAGTGGAGAAGGTTTGAATATAAGAGCTAAGCGAAGAAACAGATAAAGGCCAAGCACTCACATCAGACCTCTCCAAGTCTCACGCATTTACAGCTCCTTATCTCCAGCCCAACACTTTTTATCTGAGAATTCACATGAAAACCCAAACACAGATCAAAATTTAACAGACACAACTCCAACTATCAGAATCCCTCCAATGATCAGCATCCAGACTTCCAGCCAAACTGCTTTCTCTCACAGTTGCTAGTCCAACAGCTCTTTATTAAATCCTCCCAAGCATACCAACCCAATTTTCATATCTCGATCAATGGAAAATAATCGAGTTATTAGTAGCCTCCTCCATACAAAACCCTCACTGCATTTTTACTGCATCCCATCTGTTACTACAGAAATACTGTTATGACATCCAACTTTTCATGCACTGCTAGTTACTTATTTACTAGCTCAACATACCCAAAAATCCCTGGCTCTTTCCATAATTTGCTAAGACTATTAAGGGCATTTTTCTTCTACTGCTACTAATACACACTAATGGCCCATAGTCATGCTCAGTAATAGCTGCCTCTGATCAGAACCCCAGTCAAATACCATGAGAGCAGCCTTCCAAGAAATGCTCAGCTGTTCTGTCTTCCATCATCCCAGTTGTAGGCTTTGCCAGCAAAATGGCTAGGGATTTCACTACCTTTACTGTATTAGGTTCTTTATAGACTCCAAGCTCATCTTTATTAAATCTTCTCCACGCACCTTCCCTTACATTCTCCAACAATCTCAGTGCCTTTTTTTTTTTTTAAAAGATGGAAGAATGACAACTAAATAAGGTCCAACAACCTGGATCTCTGCAGGTTGGTCTCTCCCACCATTTCAGACTTAAGAGTTACTTGCAGAAAAAAGTACCGCCATTCTGGCTATAGAAAGCCCTAGTTTCCTTTGAGGTGTTCAAAGCATTTAATGTCAACGTAATCTAGAGCATTTATTGACTCCCAGAAAAGCTTTCCCAAGGTGATCTTAAGCCAACAACTGGGTTTTATTTTCTACTAATTTAAGCACTGATTTGAGGTTTGTTTTTCCATTTGCAGTACCTTCAGGTCCCCAGCTCTCTTTTGAGAGACAATTCCTCTTGTGATCATTAGCTCACTGCCATGGCCAACAAGAAAACATAAAGCATTCAAATTCACACCATTCTGAGGATTTTACAGTGAGCATGTTAACACCTACATAGTCACATTAAAAGTGTCAGGAACGCTGCATCTCTCTAGCTTAATTCTTCACCGCAGTCGAACAGAACAGAATGTGTAACTTCCCCTATTTCAACCAGTTCACATTTACACCCTTCTATTGTATTTTTCAAGTTATCCTGATCTTCTTTTCTGCTGAAAGTAAATATATGGAAAACACAAGAGCTTTCTTAAAACTCCACAATGGCTACACGTACAGAGCAAACACATGCATGCACAGAAATATATGTACATCTTGATCACATTCCTGCCCTCTCTTGAGCAGCTAATGGATCAAGCCGCTCCACCCTATGAAAAATAAGTCTCTTTATAAAGCAGACTTATCAAAACTGGCCATACAGAGAAGGGAAAATGCTACAGCACTTCTTCCATTCTGTTTTCTCCCTTTTTCAGATTTGGGCATATTCCCTTGGAATTTTTTCAAGCTTCCAAAGCAAATCAGTTTCTGAAGCCTCTGTGTTCGTGTAGGCCCTCCTGTTTTCAATAACGCAGCAGGAACACCATCGGCCCCTGGTGCTTTATTAGTCCTGAGAATTGTAATTGTCTCTCAAAGCTCTTCAAAATGTGCTATTTCTACAAAACAGCTGAGCTGTCTGGATTATGGCCAGTGTCTCTTTTTTCCACCTCACTATTCAAGAGATCACAGTATTTTCCTCTATCTTTTTATAGTTACACTGTAATTTCCACTTTTGTCCTTAATCATGCTTGCTCAGTCCTCCACACATGAATATTCTTGTAAAACGCATTCACATTGGTAATACTTCTTTTATCTCCACTGTGTTTTATTACCTGCTGTGTCACTTAACTCATCCTTCAGCTTCACTGTAGTTCTCAGCATAAGGTGGCTTCTCATTCTAAACACAAAGAATTGTCTCTTGGCTCCTACACAAAGTTTCAGCTGCAAGTCTCCTCTCCACGTCTCAAAAATTTCTCATTCACTAGCAACCATTTTATAACACCTCTAAAATCTACTCTCCGCTATTATTAGCAATACCTGGGTTTTCTGGATACATCAAATATTCTGCTTTGCCTCATGGGCTCATGCATTTTACTGCAGGAGGTCGTGGTAGGTGGATAAGTAAACAGTGTCAGACTGACTGATTTCAGCTCCATTTAAGCTCACAGATGTCCTTCCAGTCCTCTTTATAACTATGTTAAATAACGCAAAACTAACTCGTCTCTGTAGTATTTAATGCCATTAAGTGTGGTGCTATGTTGTAGAAACTAATCACTTATTCTTTTGTATTCCACAACTTGAATTTCATTGCATGCTCCTAAGGTAAGTTCGTACAAATTGTTACAATCAAATCTGTGCACTCTTTTTATTCTGAAAAGGAAAAAAGATTTACTGATAGCTTCACAAATCAGAACTTTTGAACACTATTACTCACTGCAAAACTTTTCCCACTTCATGTCTTTGAGTCTTTACAACCCAGTGCATTTCTGAAAGGAACACAGAGCGCTGTTTGGAATGACACCATACAATGGAGATCCAGTCCTTTGACTTAAAGTTCCTTTTCTGTATTATAATATATAAGTGCTCATTGTTCCAATAACCAAGGCAGTGTATGAGACTTCCTTACTCATTTCACATAATTTGGAGGCTTTCTGGCCACTTTGTCTCAGAAGTCATACGCTTCCAAATTCCAGATCCCTCTCTCTGCAGCTCCTCTATCTATATTACCCACTGCTCTGGGGCAGGTCTATTTTAGGGCACTTTTCAGTATTTAATTGAGCTTTATTTGTCCTTTATCCTTCAGTATATCTGACTTATCCTGACATTTCTGGCCCCATCACTATTACCAACATTGTTCTTGTAGTCATAAGAGCACCCTTCAGAACATCAAGGAAGAAAACTCACAGATGCTTGGCTATGAGATACGCCATTAATCTTAAATTATTTTGACGCTGAATGTTTGTTAAAGCCAACTTAGAAGTAGCCTGAACTGGAACATACTTGATCCAAGATTCACAAACCTTTTGAATATGAAACAGCCTAAAGCAAGTCAGTGACAACCTTGATCCAAAAGGTATTTTCACATCATTCTCTTTAGATATCAGAAATTCTGACTCCTTTTTTCCTCAATCAGTGAAAAAAGCTCAGCTTTGCTTCAGCTTCCCAGAAGGAAGAGAGAAGAATGTTTCAGGCCATTTTACACATGCATGTTTAGAAACATTACAATGAACAACTAGTGCATGCCTATACCATTGTGCATAGCTGAATGGAAGCAGACCAGCTCAGTATCATAATGGATCCTTTAATGCTCATTGCTGAAGTAATCGTTTTGGTTTCAAATGACAAATTACTACAGTTTCAGAGAAATAAGTTCTATCCTGGTACTGAGAAGTCCAAAATGGTAGTTTTCTACCAGTCCATTTTCTTGTTTTGACCAATAAAACAACACACAAGATCTTGCAGTTTATTCCCTTTTCTTTACAGGATTTGTTTGGTTGGTTTTGCTGTTTAAGCGCTTCAAATAGACAGCTTATTTTAACTTGGGTGCAGTTTAAGAAAGCAGCACTTACTGCAAGAGGAAACTGCATTCAAAAATCTCTAAACCACTTCAAAGCCAAAGTTCTCTGAGCTTGTTAGGTTATGGAAAAGCTCAATAATGAAAAATAAATAAATATATAGAAGTGGATACAACTTCTTCCTCTCTTGCAAAAAGGCAGCATGGGATACCAACAAAGCCAATAGTTAGTTTGCAGTGATCTCATTGGCATGAGCTACGCTGACACTTTCCCTGCCAAGAGCAATTCTCTGCAGAGGGACTTCCAGGACAGATAAGGAGAGAGACGCCTACTGTGTACATTGCTTTTCAAAAGCAAACTGATGTGATGCATGGATGTTGAGCAGCTCCTGCAGACCAGCTCAGCATATGAGGCAGCCAGAGAGAGATCATTTCAGAAGCAGCACCTGCTTGGTACACAAACTCAAGATGCAGCATACTCAAGTTTTTCTCCCTTGTTGTGCATTTTTCTCCCTAACAAATCCACTTCTTCGTAACCAGAAGAGAGCTGCTATGGCTTATGGCACAGGCTTAAGCAAGATCTGCCATGATGAAATAATTATGAAGTTACAGTGTTGGTACAGCCTTTCCTATATATTTTTTAAGAACATCCAAGCAAGATTATATAATGGAAGATTGACTTATAAAAGTGTCATTCAACTGCTCTGCATTCATAGCTCTGATCAGTGCTAAGCCTTTGACAAGGACAGAACTCAAACACTGGAGACACTCTGTGCCCACAGCCAGTAGGCTTTTTTAATAACTGCCCTGTTTATATAAGTAGAGTCTGGAACAAAAGGGAAAACATCAGTGATTCCTTTCAAACAGAAGTAGTGTTCTTCTAGAAGGCTCCTAAACATCTTTTTCATAAAGAATTGTAGGGTCAATTAACATTTTAACAGGACTTTAGACAGCTATTACAAAAGCCTATAAAGTTTCGCCATCTGCCTAGATTTTAGGGATTCTGTGACACTTTCTGCTGTCTTCAAGGCTGCATTCAAGCTTGCTAAGGATGGCTTTCTCCTTCCCAAAGCACCCTCTCTGTTAAGCAAGTCAGTCCCCATTTGCTTCTGCAGGCATCATTTTCTTATTAGAAATGATGTTTTTATTACTCTCCTATCATGCTGAGCAGTGGGGGAATATTACTTCTCCAACAGCTGGAGTGCAAGGCCCCTTACCCTGTGGGGATTTGGCAGTTACCAGTTGCAAACTAAGTGGAGCAGTGAGCAAGCTCTGCAAAGAGGATGTCTTTACTGTCAGCTAATAGCATACAGATCACTCCATTCCTGCAGAACTAAAACCAGGCCACTACTTTGCTTTTTAAGAGACAATAGGTCCCTTTCTCCCCTCCTCCAAAATAAGGCAGGCACAATAGCTCCCAAATGAAAACCTTTTGTGTGCACATATTATCTGATTTCAAGCTGCCTAGAGTATAATGATGATTTTTTCAGCTCCTCGTGGCAACTGCCAGCTTGTCTGACAGCCTGTACAAGGAGATGGGATGACTGAATAGCTTTGTGTATGTTATTTGCTATGATTTGAAAAAAATAATAATAAAACTTTCAAAAGACTGTTTAAGAAATTGCTGCCAGCCCTTCTGGTAACCCTCCTGCATTTTCCTTATGGAAGGAAGTTCAGCAGGGAAGGCCACCACTCAGCTTTACACAATGCTAACCTATTCTGTGCTGTACAGCCTAGGGGAAACTCCGGAGATAGAAGGAGGGAAGAAAAAACACAAAGCCTTTCAGAAACAATAGAAAGACTGCTCAGCATCACTTAAGAAGCATTATTATTCAGAAGACAGCAAAATATGTAAAGTCCATTTATTTTGCTCTCATTTTTTTCCCCACCTCACTCCCTTTGTAAGAGAGAGGGAAGCTTTGGGAACTCACCTTTCATATACCCCTTGCATGTGGTTACAGTCAAGTGTGAGCCATCACTGTTTCCTTAGGGGTCTGGCTTTTTAGGAAGCTCTGCGGGGTTTTACTTTTTTTTGTGGGCAAAACTCTTCTGATGTCTTACATGTAAGTACTTGCTAGGAAGGAAATTAAATATAGGCATTTTATGTTGCTATTGTTTATTTTTGCTTAAGCTTTTATTCTAGTTGTACTATATCCTTATGGGGGACTTGTCAAATAAATTAAGCTTTGCTGTAGCTTGTTGGTAAGAGGGTACTGAACAACAGCTGCTGATCTACTAGGTAAGTACAGTCAGATAAGCCACCATGTGAATGAGTCCCTACACTTGCAGGATTGAAGACCAGGCATGAGATTTGACGTGGTTTCCCTTTCTTCTCACAGGATAGCTCTGTGTTGTATTTGTGACACTTGAGGGCTATGAGCTTGTGAAAAAAAGCAATCTCAAGTCTTACTAGACCTATACATCTCACTGTAAAATTTTATGTTTCCTCAATGCCTTCAGACTTCACTTGTGGCTAGTTTCTCTCTCATAGGAAATGACAGAAATCCAACCCATGGGAGGTACTGTAACTGCAGATGCGTTTTCTTCCTGGTGTAGAGAGAACCATCAGTCTTTCTATCTTGTACCACTGTGGATGTCTGTGGGTTCCTCGCTTGCCCTGTTTTAGCAAACACCTTGCATTCATACAGGCACACTGCTTCTTTCCTCATTAGAGAAAATACCTGTAGCAAATCTTAAGGCATTTCTCTAGGCACAGCACATTTGCTAACTTTCTGAAGCTCTAAATTACTTGTGTAGGGTAACTCCTTGCACAAAAACCACCTCCAAGGTTTGGCCAGAAGAGTCTAGTTTCTCTGCAAATGATGAAACTGAAGCCAGAAGGCTGGAGATAGAATCTCAAGAGATGACAGTCAATTGCTTTAAGGTACAAGGCTGTAATTGTCAGGTGCCTGAATATCTGCACAAATGGCTCTAAAAATCCATGCTTCAGTTTCCAGAAGTATTGGATGTCCTGAAGTAGAGGTCTGAGCACAGTGACATCTTTTTGTCAGCAGAAGTTACCAAGTTCTCAATGGCAGGACATTTTAGAAGCCTGTAATGTGGTCCCTCAGCCTCCCCTAGCCAGATGGAAGAGTCCACCTTCCAACTTCTACATGCTCTCACTTGCTCCTAGGAAAGCTATTAATCATAACACTTCAATCCCAGACAGAACAGAGCAGGGACTTCACTGCCTCTACCTTCTGCCAAGTCATAAGAATGGAACAGGATGGGTTTTGTTTTCTGGCACAAGTCCTTTTTCCAAGATTAGACATCTGCCTTTCCAACAGATTGCTGATCACTAAATGCGCAGGCTGTCTCTCAGCTACATTTACAAAGACTAAATTCAAGTCTTCCAGTATGGAATAGCTGTCAATAAAATGTCTCAATGGGTTACAAAAGAAACCTTCCTAAGGTCATACTTATACCACGAAAGAGGGTGCTGTACTATGCTTTGACTCGTGGCTGACCCAGGCAGGTGATGGAGTGCACCTCTAGGAAGCATACAGCTGTCTTTCTTTGGCACTACACTTAAGCTTTGCTCTTCCTAAGGCTTAAAAACTCATTACCTCAACACTGGCATATGAAAATGAAGCAGAACTGACTTGTTCCAGGGAAAGGAAAAAGGTGCTTGCAAAAGGCTAGTGGCTCTAGCTCCATCCTGTTCAGAATGAGAGAAAGGAAGAGAGAATCCAAAGCCAGGGTGCTATTATGTCCCATTTTCACAGGGAGGAAGGGTTTGAGTGCGTTCTGTCTCACAGCACTGATGTTGAAGGCTCCTGGCTCCCTTGTGCCAGTAGCTTTTTACCTCAGGCCTACTTCTCACAACCGCTGCCAGCATTCAGGAGCTCAAGCTGCCACCATTCGTGGCATGCTGTCACAGTCCAAGCCAGGGGCCTCCTGCCTTGTGATTGCTGATTTCAGTTCATTTCTCTGATTTACAGTTTCCTGATTTGCAGGTTGTTAAAATACTTGTAAAAAACACTGGTCTGGAAAATGTTCCTAAATAATTACATTGATGACTAAAAAAATCAGCCTGAAAGGGCTTTAATTCATGGCAGTTTATACAAAAAGGGAGATTTAGGGAAAGCTTTTACTCTCAACTCATATTTTTAATGTTTCAATCATGTTCATATCCTGGACTACAGAACCCTAGGTGAGTTTATATGGCTAAACTCTAATTCTACAGTCAGGAACTAGTTTGTTTTCTGGAAAACCTTTCTTAAGCAAATAAATTCTTCTATCTGAAGGTTAGCATTGTGTTTATGTTCTGGAAGCTTGAGGGGAATTAAGAGTCCTTTCGCCTTCAGAAGGGAATTGTGGGAACTGAAAGGTTAAAGCAGGCAGTCTGAGCAACAGGGAGAAACACAGGTCAAAAGTCTGCCCTGTTTTGCTTACTGCAAGTAAAGATCACAGCTAAGTCTGCGCAGAGGGATTTGTGAAGCACAGCCTGAAACATTCTGGGTGTGAACGTGAGGAATACGCATTCGTGACTATTTTCCTTGTCACCTTTGGTACTGAGAGGAGAGATATCTGTGGCTATTAGACCCAGCTAAGTTTTAGGCCTGCAAGAGTGTCATCCTAAGTCTCAAGTTTCTTATTTAACAAGTCCCAGCTGTGTCAAATCCTGCCTGCAACACAACTAGAAGCTGGAATTAACCATTGAACCTCCCATCCCATCTGACTGACTCTATTGTAAGGCCTAGTTAGAAACACTTAGGCATGTCTTCCGCTGGAAGATGTCTTAGTTTAAATTCTACAGAAATGCATCTATTGCTTAATGCCAAGACAGCTCCAAATATCTTGAATGAGGCCTGGCCAGGGTGGAAGATGGGTTTTACCACATCCCAGGGGAATACATTTGGTCTACTGTAAGCTGTTTCTGGTTTTGTAATGACTCTCAGCAGGGAAAATGCTTGAGATTCCCAGTTGTCAGGGAACAAGAGAAACATTCTCCATCCACCTCTGTTTGCAAGTCTTAAGTTATTTAAGGGCCTCAGCTTGCAGCATGAGAAGTTAACACAAATATCTGGCTGCAGTCAAACAAGCTTAAGTGGGGTGGAGCAGTTTCTGCATTAGTGTAATGGAGAGTGACAGAAGTTTGCCTGTCAGATGCAGGCAGCCCATATGTAACAGAGATATCTTCATGCAGCATTGAAGGTCAAGGCATGGGCGTTCACAAACTCCCATGCACAAGTGTGGGAGCACTCTGAGGTGCCAGAGAGTCAGGTGAGATTCTACTCATTTACAGAGAAACAGGATTTCTGAAGGTCTTGCTAATATAGCATTCCTGGAAATTTGGATATTGTTTAATAGCCAAACAAATTAACAGGAACTTTGAAAGAAAAAAGATCCTGGCTGTTTAGTGCAGGTGTCTGCTCAATCAGCCAAGAGGCAGGCTGAAAAGATGGCAGTTGTTTTCAGCTGAAACTAATTACCTTAATGAGTGAAGTAACTAGAGCTATAACAACATTGTCTCTCAGTACATCAGGAAGTCAAATGTGCCCAACATCCACACTTTTTAGGACAGATCTAAAACAAAGATGATCTACCACCTGCTATGACTTGCTAGGCTCCTCTTTGTAGAGCACTGCATCCTCCATATCCTGCTGTCAGGAAACATTTGTCAGCCAACATTTGCTTTGTTTCATCTTTACTTGTTCTTCCCACTACACCACCTTGTGCTCAATAAGAACATGCTAACACACTGTGCTAACTTCTTGAAGACTGTTGCAAATAGATGCTCTGGTAACATGATATTCAACAGGAAGATAGTTTGTAGGTAAGGTATTCCTGAGCTGTAGCTGCCTCCTGAAACCTGTTTTAAACATACAGGTCCATTGTATGGTATTAAGGCAGTTTATGGTATCAATTCTGTTGCACAGGTGTCAAGAATGACAACTGTGTTAACTGCAAGAGACCTCACAACCATCAAGTGTTCAGTATGCGCAGAACCTCCTACAAGCCTTCCTTGAGGGAAGAACAGTTACATGATCCAACCCATTACCTCTAAAGAGATACATTAGATCTCAACAGAGTCAAGAGTTATATAGACTTCATGTGCTTTAAGTGCTCTGCAGCAAGCGTATCAGTAATCGAGCAGAGCCACAAGCAATCTGGTTGGCAAACCCTACATCAGAGGAAGGTCCTTCGATACTGCATTAAGTTTCTGAGAGATGAAAATAAGACTTGATCTACTAGAGGAACTCAATGAAGGAATGGAAAAAGCTCTTTTGTTTTGGTGTAAAAAAAAAACAAACACTGAGTGGTGGAAGGTTACCTAGTTCTGGGAAAAAAGAACATAAGAGATTTTAAGAATTGCCATACCACAGCTAAAAAGGTTACGAATGGGTAGAATGAAAGAGAAGAGCAATAGCTTATTAGTAATCCAAGACGAATTCAGAAACCAGATGCACATATTTCTAAAGGACAGAAGTATAACTTACAATGTTTGTAGCGCAAGACCAGCTGATCTACTTAAGGTACTGAGGTCAGCATGTTGCAGGATGCAACAAGACTAAGGCTAGGAGTTTTTAAAAACTATTTCCACTTCATTATGTGTGAATATTGGATTTTATCATTTCCTCTTTGATTTTTATGGCTGTTACAGATTAATTCAAAGGCAAATTGAAAAAAAGTATTTTATTGCCTGGGTTTGTTTTGTTTAAGCCTGTAACACTCATAAGCATCTCACAAAGAATTCCAGATTATAATCACAGCAAGGACAATGAAAAAAGCAACTTGTCAGCATAACATGAAAAAAGTGTAACAAAATAGCATAGAAGCAAGGTCTTAGGCTACAGCAAGTAAGGATCTGCTCAGATATGATAGTAGTTAGTGTAGAAATCAGAAAAAGAAACTGCTTACCTTCAGAAGACCTGGAAAGTCCCAAAGTACACAGGGATCTCCAGATGAAACACCCTCACCACCATGCCAACCCTTAAATGAGGTCTGGGAAGGGGTGGATTTTGGCTCTATCCCTTCCAGTCACTCAGGTGCATTGCATGCAGCTGAGCTCTCCTGGGTTGGCCGTGCCTTCCCACCAGGTGCTCAATCACTGGTTCAAGCCCTGATCTAGCATTTCCACTACAGTCAGCAAGTCTGAATGCTACCATAAATGGAGGTGTAGTAGGCCATTTGGGACTGTAAGGTCAGTTATGGTTCTGAGAACCCAGTGAAATTGTCATGTAACTACTGATAGAAGCAGCTCAAAAGTCTGCCAGCTTTCCTAAGGCCCCCTGAGCTCTTCAGGTGCCGTTCCATAGCTAGAATGGTGATCTCCTGATAACAGGTTTTCTTGGTACATTTCCATGTGTTCCTGATACTTTGGGTCTTGCTAGAAAACAGATGTGCTTGGAGTACTTAACAATCTAATTTTGAACAAGGGACCAGGAAATGGAGAGCACAGAAATAAGAAACTTTTTTTTGTTGTTGTTGCACCTGATTATTCTTGAATCTCAACACTGGGGACAAAGATTTGGGCAAGGATTCAACCTGGCTCTTCCCTTTGAAATCTATTCTCATGTCTCTACATGTGCATTAAGGTGAGCATTAAGTCTAACATTTCAGTTTTACATCTCAATTCCCTTGCTCAGGTTTGAGGCCAAACATTTGCTAGGGGAGATACACGCACAGCAGATCAGTAGCCTTCCTTCAGGATACCTGTCTCTACTGAATCCATGAAAAAGTTGAAGTTTATACCGAATGGTCCTGGATGTTTTGGCCAAGAGACACTCTAATTAAGCAGCAATGTAGCCCTTCCCCCCCCCCTCAATAAAGTATATCTGTTTTGTTTATGCTCTGCACAAAATATTGCCACTGTGACCTGAAGTTGTTCCCCATGCTATTTAGACAGCCATGTCTTCAGCTCACAGTCTAAGCCTGACTAGGTTCTTTGATGGGACAAGCTGCTTCAAAGGCTGTCTGAGATGAGAAAGGGATTTGAAAGAGCCTATACTGAAATGAAGCACTGGCAACTGCAAACTCTAGGCTCTACTCATAGCTATTTAAAGACACTTTCTCCTGTCAAGCCTCCCTTCCTCAAAGGAAGCTCGTTGGCCTACCAACCCACAGACACTTGCATTTGATTGTTTACCTGATGCTTGAAAACTGGACTACATTTTTTGTGTTGTAAAGGTTTTCACGTACATGCTGTTAAGCGTGTTTTTCATGGCTTCAAGGATCATCTTTCCAATGCAAAATTAAGGATGCTTAGTACACAAATCATAAGAACCTGTGACAATTGTGATTTGAATAACTCAAAAACTCTAATTCAGCAAAGCAGGCAGCACTTGATAAGATTTGTACATATTTTTTAAATTGGCTGTTGTCAACTGTATGCATACTGGATATAACTGTAATGCTTCTGGACCTCTGGACTCCCTGGAAGAAATGTGACTCCATAGGTATTCCTTACAGCTTGGCTACTGACCAGTTTAATATGAACTGAACACACCATCCAAACACGGGGCTCCTAGGTGGACCATCAAAAACAAAAGTTGATTCTGGGGGCCCTGGAAGGGAAGGCAGTGAGCTTTGGTGCTCTGAGGTTAGAGGTGAACAGCCAAGAACACAGGAACGTTCTTTTCCTAGTGTTCTACTGAAAACAGTGCCCCACAGATCGCATGCGGGCTATACTTAAGAGGCTTCATTTTTTTCATTTTCATTATTTCACCCACCAGAATTAGGCCAATACCACTGCAGGAGGTGGCAAGGTTAGAAACCATGCAATGGAACTGAGCCACACGAAAAAGAACAGAAGAAAAAAAAATCAACTGTTTGTACTGGCATAGCCAAGGAGCAGCGTGGAATGGGATCACTGAAGCCTGTGCTGCTGTCAGGCCATGGTCACTGTCTGGGGCCTTGGATTTGTCAGTCAGGCGGTGACAGTAACATCCCTAAGTTAAAAGTGCTTCCGCCATGTCAAGCCACTCCTGCAATGGGAATTCCATGTAAATCATGGCAGCGCTCTCCACCAGAAGTTCTGTAGGAATAAAAGGCAAAATGTGTACTAAATGACTTAGGTGATGCTACTGGCTTGCTTCAAATTATTCCAAATTAAGTCATGTTTGAACTTAAAACCTTTTGGTTTAAAATAAACCAGAGCGTCATCAGGAGACAAAAACCTGAGTGCCACAAAAACTGAGCTGTGATTTCAAGAATATGATTCATTTTTCCCTTTCCTCTCCATCCATTCAGGAGCCAGCAAAAATGCATCTCTCATCCAGCCATTCTTTCCTTTCAAACTTGGAGTAATGGGAAGAACAGAGGAGTGAATGTGACAGCATGTTTGCAGAGGGCTCTGCCGTGGCTGTCCTGCAAATTGCTCTTGATATTCCTCAGCTGGTATTCTGCTTCTTTAGGTACAGACAGATCGGGGTACAGACATGTTGTAGCCAAACAGATCTTGTGGTTGAACAATGTGTCTGTATAGTATTCATATGGGGTTCAGACTAAATCATGTCTCTCAACTTCTTTTAAGCTATTATCTCTATGGCATCCCCACTCCAAACACACACACATGTATGTGCACACAAACACACACATGTGCAACCTCCAGAGTCTGATGAACATCTGAAGAACCTGTGATTGCTCTTTTTATTGTTGATGCTCGTTTTCACCATGTCTAATATCTGCTCCAAAATGAGCGCTTCTAAGAAAATCCCTCTTTGCAACATGTGTGGACATTAATCTTCCAAAGAGGAATTTAAATGGCAGGGTGGACCCCTCAAGCAAACGTAAGGGAGGTGATGCCCTGCCTGGTTTTAATTAGAGCTAGCTTTCTTAATGAGGTAATGTTCTGTTGTGCTGGGTTATCTCCTGGAAGACAGGGCAGCGGGTGAGCTGTTGGGGAGGGACACTTGAAAAACATCAGAGGCAAGCTGTGTAATGTTAGCGCTATCATTCATCACCCGGCTCTTCGGAGAGTCTGACAGATGGAGCACGTCCTGTGGGGACTCCATCAGCCTCTGGCGTGCTGCTTCACGCTGCCCAGCCAGATGTATCAAAGCGGCAGCGAGACCTTGCTATTTGGACAGCATTTATAGCATCCTAGGCAAAGAGTCAGGAAACGTTCAATATTGTGCCTTGCACAAGTGTGGCAAGAAGCAGATTCTTAGAACGACAGGTTGCCAAGAGAAATCCTGGCAGTGCCTCCTTCCAGCTTTTAGTCCCATGCTGGTTTTGTTGTTATTGTTTGAGAAGTCATGTTTTTAAGGGCTGTCCTAGGTTTCCAAAGACCAGGTGACTTGAATATGCCCATCTGGTTCCTCAACAGCAGCCCCAAGAGCTCTGCTCATGGTGCAAAGGGGATCAGAGCTGTCTGTGCAATCAGAGTAAGGGAATGTATTGGAGATCCTGGCTATACCTCCAGGCCACAGAATGGGATCTAGCTTTGTACCCTGGCAGCCTCTGTGTTAGGGAATCAAATGGGAGCTCTGCAGGCTGTGTTCTGCAATAGTTTAAGTAGTGACAGTTGATGCTTAAATAATATCCATCCTCAAATCTTGCTAAGAGCTTGAGCACACCCATGGATGCGGCTCTACTTCTCCTCCTGGGGAAATGGGGTGTGTAAAATCACTCCATCAGTTACACAGGAGGAGCACTTCTCTCAGGAGAGCAGAGACCTGGGGAAAGGCGCTCTGCTCTTCCCACCCAGCGTCCTGCTGCCCCACTGCTGCCAGGTACCACAGGAGTCCTAGCCATGAGCCATGCAGGTGCTCGCAGCACAGTGTTCCTGAGGCACTGTTGTTCTGCTATTTATGTCTCAGACTTCTTTGCCAGCAGTGGAAGGAAACAACAAGGTTAAAGCACTGCCCCAAGGGCTGCAGGCAAAAAGACATTGAGCCTCCGGGGGAAAGGGAAGGCTGTGATGTGTATGCTCAACCTAAAGGACAAAACTTCATTAAATTCCACTTGTCCTTAGCTCTATTTTTCTTTTGCTAAACCAGTTGTGGAAGGCTCAAGCAAAGTTCTCCCCACGGTCACCTTTCTGAGGAAACCCCCACTTGTGGGAGCCAGACCCCCAGCTGGGTGAGGGACAGACACGTGTAGCCAGGCACCTCCCCACGAGCTGCGGCATCGGCTTCACCTGCAAATTCGGCTTTGGCTCAGGTCTAGCGCATAAGGATGTAAAATTCATCTGGGCCAGGCAGCCTCAGAAAGCTCTTTGATGACAATTCCAGCAACAGAAACGTAGCATATGCAGAACTTTGGATCCTGTTTCTAATAGGTCTGCTTTTACACCACTCTGCTCCACTTATTAACTTTCATTTACATATTTTTTCCTATAATCTTTTTAACATGCGACTAGATGACCATAAATCCCAGAGGGTGAGGAGTGCAGGGTGCACTGGAAGAACAAGTGCTTGGAGCCCAGTTTAACCCCTCCGTTACCATTGGGAAGGCCGGATCCTGAGCAGCTGTCTCCTGTTATCCCATCAGAGACAGGCTGGCAGGGAAGGGTGAGTGCTTCGACAGGAACAGATTTTCTTCTTGCGGTGTCCCAAAACAAATACAAAATTCAGTGCCGCTGCCAAGTCCTGAATGCAAATTAATGCAGAACAGGGCACTTGAAATGTTTTGCTAACAAGTACATACCATGGTTCTGCAGTGATGTTTCGCTGTTGATGGAAACCCATCTGTGGATTTTGCAACCAGGTTCGCTAAACAAAATGGCTTTCCGCTTTCCACGGAACATGATGAGGCAAAGGAGATCTGGTATGGCTTGTTCAGGCAGGACAGAATGGGGTCAGCCAGTCAGGGCATGAGAAATGCCATCTCCCACTGCACAGAGCAAGTGCTCAGCAACGTCTGCAACCGGGTACTCCCATGAAGAAATAGGGGATTACCTTGAAGTGCAGGGAGGGCACTGAATTTGTAGCTTTGAGTTCTCTTTCCTTGGATTTCAGACTTCTTAATGGGAGAAACCCGGACTACAGGAAGGATTGTGCAATATATATATTTAAACAAATATATATACATAGTTACTTTGAATTACCCAGGAATAACAGTTTCCTCTGTTAAGCCAGCTGCATGGCTGAACAATTTGTCTGTTCAAACATATTTCAGTCAACTTTCCCTAGCTGATTTGGCAAGAATTTTTCTTTCTGCAACTGGATCTCCTCCAATAACAACTTAGACAGCCTTTTGACTTTAGGTCATGGATGCATGACACTGGAGGATTCCTTCCATTTGTCTCTCTACAAGTAATGATGCAAAAACCAAAGGACTGTCACGCCACCAGTTGAGAATGGAGAGTTTGTTTGTGTCACACACACAAATAGACTCTGAGTAGTGATGAGCATTAGGGGAAAGGAATCTCAGTCCCTGGCAAACAAGCAAGATCTGAGATAAGATCTAAGATCTGGCAGCAGCAGCAGCAAGGGTGAGAAGAAAGGGATAGTTTGACCATCAGGAACCTGAGATCCTCTCCACCTCTCCCAGTATCACCTTTCTGTGACAACTGTATTCAGACTGTGGCCATAAAGACTGAGAGCCTCTAGACAGATTACAGCAAATGCATTTTACATGTGTAAATATATCCCGCTCTCCCTAAAACTTCAGCTTGGAATGACAACCACTTGCAAATGTTTCAGATGGCCCAACTAAGATGCTAGAAGGAAATGTGGCCTTCATTAGCGTCTGTTAATCAATTTCCATCTCAATTAAATGTTATTGTGCTAAATACAGGGTGAGGCCTCTCAGTTTGTAATGTACCAAACCTTATGTTGCTGCTCTGCACAAGCAAGCAAGAGCCCAGTCTTCAAGGCTGTTGTCCTAGAGACTTTCAGGAGCAGTAAAATGTTATTTTTACAAGATGAGAACTTCACTTCTCTGCAGCTATTTCCTCACTGACTTAGGGCAGATGACTTTGGGCAGTCTCCTGGGACTCAGAGTTTGATAAGGGCCCCTAATCTTAGTAATGCAGCTTAATCTCCAAAAGCTGGATGTCAGCACTACCTAATCACATTGGGCTCTTTTGCCCTTGCCAGTCCATTGCATTGCTGTAGGGTTCTAAGAACTCGGTGGCATAACGACATCTTCAGACCTATCTTTGCTGTACTCTCACACTCTACCTATAATTCCACAAGGCTCAGAACCTATAATATTACTTTAATTGCAAGTTCCCTGCTGTAGGAATGCTTTCTTTAACAACTTCTATCTTGCTTATAATGATGAGATCTCTTGCAGATGCAATTAATCAGAAAGATTACAATCACCCTAGAAACACCTGCACTAGAAATAAGTCTGTCTTTTATTAATATGAATTCCTACTGCTGACAAGCTCTGGGAGGAGAGGATGGGAAAAACCCAAGATCCTGTTGCACAGCTGGAGTATAAACGTGAATTTTTCTTCTCATTTATTTCTCTTCTGTAAATGATTTAGCTGCTATTGATCAAGATTACCATCAAATAAAAAGCAGAATCTACTAGCTTGTGTTGTTGTGTGCAACATCCTGATAAATAAATCTATGCCACCACCACTGGAACAAGCCATCCTTTCTAATATGATATGACCAGGACAGGAGGTACTATTCATCGTCAGGACTCAGCTAACAAGACTTCAAGAACAAGAAGGATCCCATGCTGGGACTTCATATTACACATGGGTGATAAAACAGACATTCCAATGCCCTGCATCCACTTTGCTCCTTGGATATTAAGAACGTAAAAGACTGATCTCGTAAGTTGTAATAAGGAGGTACGTGAGGAAGGAGAGAAGAGCTTACTGTAGGTGAAAAAGATAATCTTACACCTGACACAAGTATTTTAAATCATATTCCCATTACTATGAATCTCTGCTTCCTAACTGTTGGGTAAGTGCTGACACATTGTGTAAAAGCCAGTATTCCTTGGACACAAAGCCCTGCAGTGGTAAAGGTGACACAGTGTTTCACAAGGTCAAGGTTCAGATAATAAAGAATCTTGTCATCCTGAAAATTGGGAAACCCAGGAATAAAATGCCATCCTTTTTGAGAGACAGAAGATCTCAAGGTGTTCACATTTATTAAGGAATGTTAATCTACTAAACTGTACAATTGTCCTGGGCTCTGAACTCAGGGACAGAACCGTTTAAAAATTGAATAGAATCACAGAACCATTAAGGCTGGAAAAGGCCTCTACAATCATCTAGTCCAACTGTCCACCTACCAATACTGCCCACTAAACCATGACCCTCTGTGCCACATCTACACTTTACTTAAGATAAAGGAAGTGGAGTCACCTCCAGAGACAGTGACTCCACCACCTTCCTGGGCAGCCTGTTCCTTCCAGCCTGTTTCTGAGAATAACTTCTTCCAAGCATTCAACCTGAACCTCCCCTGGTGCGACTTGAGGCCATCAGCTCTCGTGCCATCACTGTTACCTGGGAGAAGAGGCCAACTCCACCTCACCACAGCCTTCTTTCAGGTAGTTGTGGAGAGCGGTAAGGTCTCCCCTGAGTCTCCTCCAGACTAAACATTCTCACTGAACTACATTTAAAAACTGTGAAATATTATTTTAAACTACTTTTAAGACAAAAAAAGCTGGAATGGCAACAGTAATGCTACCTGTGGCCCCAGCACCTTCAATCGAAAAGGTGGAGAATCATCTTTGCTCGTCCCAAGTTATCTTCTGATGTGAAATGGAATAGCTATATTGGAAACTCTTTGTTATCTTCTGATGTGAAATGGAATAGCTATATTGGAAACTCTTTGTGAAAAAGGTCTGAAGCTTACCTCTCCACCTAAAGCTATAACTTGAGGCCTGTGACACAGAATGCTGCCAGTGTTGCAACACTGACTGTATTTTAACAGAAAGGCCATCCAATGGAGCACCTCAGCACCACCACATACCAGACTGCTGTGAAGCCCAAGTTGGTTAAATCCAGCCTGCAGGTACACTGAGTAACCTGAAGTAGCGTTGGAGGAAATCTTTCAGACAACCTCTCCTCTTGACATTGCTCTTGGCAGCCTTTCTCAGCCTTGTCAGCAAGATGGCTGATGTTGGTGGTGCCAGTTTTGGGTGCCTAACTCTTCATTCAGTTCACAACTGAGTTCCTAACAGATCAGAAATGATGATGCAGTGTTTCTCACTACATTGGCAGGTGTTCGGCTGCCACTAGTAACCATTCATTCACTCATAATCAAGCTCCATTTCTTCTTGCCAAGGTTGTTTTACTGAGGAGCGTCAGAACGCGGTCTGCAGGAGCAGAAGGACTTTGCCTAGTAGGAGATAGGATGTCACTGAGGTAACAGCCATTGCTGAGTTCAGTGTACTTAAATCAAACTTAGCCTGTGGTTAAATATACAGGTCCTTTGCCCTTTAAAGCTTAAAATAAATTTCTCTTAAACTACTGCACTGGCTTACATTACAAGATAAATTATGAAAAATAAGTTGGCCTCAAAGCATAGTTTTGCTTAGCTGCTCTGGGCACGAACCATTTCACTTGGACTGTGTTTTTCAGACCACCTATCTCCCTCACCAGATGAAGAAGAGAAAATAATCAAGAGGGGCTGGAGCCTATTTAGACAACTGGCCAGCTCCTTGCAAAGGGCTCCTTCTCAGTGAGAAGAGAGAAGATCCACCACAGAGGAAAAAAAAAAAAACCTGCAAAAGGCTCAACATGGTAATGATGCAATGGTATGAAGTTGCTGGATCACTGGTTTAACAAGGAACACAGCGCAGGATCAGGTTGTATACATTTCTTTTTCCTACCTCATCCTCCTCTTTCTCTCTTGCTCTCACCATGTTTTCTTTCTCATCTTTACTACTACATTTATGTAAGTGCTGAGCGTGCACACAGTGCTGCATAATACAGCTTTCCTCCTTCCAGTTACTTGACAACAATGATCCCCGTGCCCTTTATGAGACCTGTAAACAATTAGAGTTGAAATGAAAATTAATCTGTCAATATAAGCTCCTGAACTTTACAACTAAGCAAATCACATGTACATGCCGAATCCTGTCAAACAGCACAATCTAGCTGATGGAAAATGCAAACTGTATTAAAATACTGACACAGTACGTCCTACACTGAGTCTAAGGAAAGGAAAGTAGTTAACTAAAAAGACACTTCTGTAGTGGCATTACTGCATTGTTGTTGAATAGCACCTTTTAACGAGTTAGTCAGCTCCCTTAAGCTTACTTCACTACAGAAATACAGCGTTTCTGATTCCTGCTCTCAAATACGGCCCAGTGTTGCACTACCTTCCCAAGTTTTATCACAGCTCCACATATGTGGCCCCCTCCTCTGGATCTCATCAGCAAACTTTCATTAATTGCATTGCTGCTACCTCTGTTGGTCAATACAGGCAACTCTGAAACAGTGAACAGAACTCGCTGCACCTCGCTTGCATTTAATATGTCCCCTATTTTGTGTTTCTGCCTAGACTTGAGCTACGAAAAAAGAAAAATTGAAAAAGTATTTATGATCTCATGAAGCTTGAGAGGAGAGGCTCTTGAGCCTCTTGTGAATGACAGCAGCACTCTTAAGTCTGGATCCTAGCCTGAGTTTAAATCCAAGAGTACTGAGCGATGTTTGGAATTACATAGCGAGGAATCTAAACTAAACCAGGTGTCTTCTCTGTTTTGCCAAAAAAATAGTTTGACACCTACTAGCTTATAAATAGATGGTTCTGCCAGATCAAACAATGATATATTACACTGACCACTCAAACAGCCCAACAATGAAGCAATTTTCATGAAGATGCAATATTTTCTTACTTTTTAAAATTGAAAATAATAAACAGATTGGGTTGTATTATCATGAAAAATGTGCTAAAGGGTAAGGTCTGCGGAGAAAAATTTGACAAGTCATAGGTCATAAAAGTTTCAGTTCAAGCTTGTTCATATTACGCTGAAGTAAATTATTGCTGAAAACTTCTTTCAAAGAGTTCCTTCTTGATTGAGTCTTGTTTTTAAGATGAGCAAACGCTTTAAATGTGAGCTATTTCACTGTTTGTGAGCAATAAACAACAGGCTGAATAGAAAAGCAGAGACCATAGGTCATTCCCACTGGTGTAAAAGAAATGCTACACTGTTTTCTTCCAACTGCAGAATATCCTTTACCTAACTATGACTGCATATATCTTCTGTCTACCCACAGGCACCTAAACAGGGATTTCTCAGCACCATACGAAGGTTTTCTTGCATTCACAGGTACCCCCAGTCCCCTTTGGCACTTGCACAAATCAGGCTGGCCAATGCAAAGCAGCCATGGCTGCCTGCAGCATGGCCTGGGAGCTGCAAGGCACTTCAGGACCATGAGAAGTCTCTTTCTGAGGTTTACCTCCTTTTACCAGAACTGTTTGCCATTCAGATCTCATTTTGCTCTCTTTAAAGCAAGACTGGTTTGTTCACGGTGGACAGTACCTCAGAACACAACGGTTTTGAGTGCAGACGGCATGTAGGTCGATATAACTGCATCAAGCCACAGGACCAGAGTGCTTTGCACTTATCTGTGCAGCAGAACTACTCAGTGCAAGTGATTCATTGAGAAACCTCTTTTTTTTCCTGACACGGCTCCAGAAAGTTGCCCGAACACGGTGATAAGGAGCTGAGAGAACCAGATGCATTGTGTTCATCTGAAGATGCAGAGGAAATCTCCCAAATCCAATGTCTTTGGGACCCTTCCAGTCATGCCTTCCCCTTCTGACCACCTTCCAGCTCCTCAGGACTTTCTGCCCTTCTGAACATCCCTGTCTGCCTATTCCTTCTTCAGAACAGTCTTCTTCCCTTTCCTCATTCTCCTTCCTCCGGGAGGTTCCTGGGGAAGAGGCCACAAGTGACGCAGTGCGTATGGCTCAGCCATGCTGAGTCCTCAGCTGGGACTCACACTGCTGTCAGCTGCACATCTTCCTTTCTCAGAGACCCGATGGATCCCTCCTGACAAAGATTTTACCCCACGCAGCAGCCACAACTCTCCCCCAGTGGCTGCTTCTAACAGAGAGGCCTGAGCTTCAGCATGCAATTGCTCTAACACACAGCACATACTTTTCCAGGCTCCACCACAGCGTCAGACTTAATGAAACACTTAATTAACAGACCTCAGTACTCTGGGTTTCCAAACAAGACAAATGGATGTCCTGCATCAGAGCCTGGCTGTGCAATCCTTCCTCTGCTCCTGGGGACAGATAAAACCAACAGGCTGAGAAACAGAGAGGCTACAGAAAGCATGATTATTGATAGGAGTGAGGCCACACTGGTAATGTGTGCTGCAAGAATAAGGAAAGTCTGGATACCACATCCAAATAGCTGCCTGCCCTCTGAGAAGCAAGGAACAAATCTACAGAAGGATAAGCCCCAAAATGCTGGGGGAAAAGGCAATGCAGGCAAAATCTCAGGAAGTGTCTCTTTCAAAATTAGTGGTTCGATTCATGCTATGGCTCTAAGATCTACATGATATACTTTCTTCCAACTTGGTATACTCTGTTATTTGATTCTACGATTCAGGCTCTGTAAAAGTCTCTGCCTTGTGTTTTGCAGAGGCAAAGCACTAAGCACTAGTCTAAGAGCTAGAATAGGAAATACTGAAATCACTGCATTCCTTGATTTGAGTTGTGTCAAGCATAACAGGGAGATCTGGCTGGAAGAGAAGGGTCTGGGATGACTGAACATGAGCAACAGACACAGACAAGGAGGCACCACTGAAACTGTGGCTCCTGCCCCTGTTTCCACTTTCAGATCAAATCAGGGAAGCACACCAGCAGCTCTCTTCTGGCGCCGGGGCGAGGGACCAGACACATAGAGAGCACTCTAAATTCTTACCTTGCAGAAAACGCTGCGTATTCTCGGCCAAAGAATGAGCACATGAAACCATGTTGGTAGCATGCAGCTTTCACCTCATCCACGTCACAGAGCAGAGCTGCGATTTTGCACTACTGACCATTTGTCTTGTACTGAACGACTTGTCCAGAAGTCAGATGCACATCGTTTCTCCTCTCAGCCTGCCAGCCACAAAACACTCACCAGCTTTTGTTTACATCACAAATTTAAGATCTACCTGCAAGAAATAAAGAGTCTCCAGCACGACAAGCATGCTGAACAAGAGCAGGAGAGCTTAGGGCTGTCACCACTGTCTGTAAATCTCTTTGGTAGCTGGGAATTTGTGAGGTGAAAGGTTTCCAGCACTGATCTGCTGTTATCTGAAACGGATTGTGTGCCTCTCAGGATTTTTTTTTTTATCAAATCTGTTAAGCACAACAGCTCTAGTTAGAACTCTTTCAGGGTGGAGTGGAAAACGAGAAACAATTGCTGGAGAGTATCTGGTGTTGATCACAAGGAGAATAAGTACGACTTGCTCAGAGAAAACAAGATTTTTTCCACTAACCTCTTCTGCTTTCTCAGCAAATTTTTCTATTTTCTCTGCAGCCCTCCTCTAGCCAGTAAATTCAATATCTTGTGAGATCTTGAGAGAACAAAGTGAGCATTAGACAGACAAACAAGGAAGGGGTCAATTATTGTATTAAAATCCCCAAGTGCATTGTTTTAGCACAAATTTCACATTTGCTTGTGCATGCTTTTAAGTGATTCCTTATTTTGTACCTTATAAATGGGCACCAGATGCCAGAGAGAATGATTGAAATTGCAGTGAAATTTGAGATCAAGTAAGTTTTACCCTTACCTAAGCCTACTTACAAAATATCCCATAGGCTTTTCCCCCTGAAGATTTAACAACAAAAAAGCACCTCTCCTAATTTGTCACCTGCACGTGACCTGCAAAACCCCAGACTTTGTCACTCACAGTCACCCCCTTCCTGAGGCACTAAAGGTCTGGAATAATACTCGTCCTAAATTCACGAGTTGGCTTGGCTTTCCCAAACTCAAACATCCAACAGCTGTAGAAATGGCATCCAATCAACTGCTGACTGCCAATTTTGCAGTGCTCCTGCTCACGTCCATCTGCCTCCTCCCGCCATGCCGCAGCGCATCGGCGGTGCAGCAAGGAGGTAGGGCAGAACCTGGCTTGCTCCCCATGTGTGTGGGCCAGTAGCCAAGCAGCTCCACTTAACAAGCTGGCCCCAGATCCACCTTTCATGTAGAAAGATGGAGAGAATTAGGAAACTTTTTGAATTAAATAATTCTACGTCGATACTCTCCTGTTGAGTTTCTTTTCCTTTCTTTTCTTGAAAACTTTTTTCAAATTTTTAATTGGAAACACTTTATTTCTCTCCTTTAACAGCCCTCCTGGACCGAGTTAGCTGGATCAAAGAACAGCAAGTTCTGTACAAGTAAGATCATGTTAAGTTACTCGGTCTTTTTACAAACTATCTGGCTGCTGCCAGTGTGGCTAAAAGATTTCAGCCACCATACAAACTGCAGAAAGACTGCGAGCCTTTCAACAGACATGGCTTTTTAAGTAAAAAACTCCTTTTAAATATAACCTGTTGCCCCACACTAACCTCAGGCTCTCTCAAAGAGTATTCCTAACTGTTTTTAACTATTTTGGAACCGGTCTTCTTCACTGCCATGAAGCCACAGACACCCAAGCCAAGCCCTACATAGCTTTCTAGATGGTGTAACTGCTGTTCTGCTGTAAAGGGCCACTGATGCCCCTTCTCCAGAATGTCAGAGGAGCTTCATTTTCCCACCCATTGGACTTAAAAAATGACAGAACCGGGCATACCCATCATTTGTGCATGAGTGTTTTGCACAGTTTGAACTGCAGGATGCCTGCTAGGCTTTTTGTCAGTTTGGCTGATCCTAAAGATTTGTTCCAGCTATAGCACACCCTAAACAACAGCAGTCTCCATCCAGTAACCGAGGGAGCACCCGTCTGGTCCCAATACTGTCCCCTACAAATGGAAAAAGCCACACTTTGCATCATGTTATTCTAAGCTGGAAGAACCAACGGCAAACCACTACCGTGTGCTGAGTTCCCTTAAGGCAATGGGATATGGCTCCAGCAGCCAAGGAAACAGAAAGAAGAAATGGCATACAGGCATCAAATTTACAATTCCACTATTGACCTATGAATGCCATGGCAGAAATTTCTTCGCGTTCCTCAAGGAAAATGGCAATTTAATGGAAGTAGCAGAAAAAAAAACAAGAGAAAGAAAACATGAGAAGCTGCTGGATGGCAGAGCTGTGACACACCAGTGAGTGACTGCAGTGTGACAAACTACTGCACACCCTTTTCCCCCAGTCCACATGCATGCTGGTGTCCCTGGAGGACCATCTGTTAACAACAGAATAGCGTTCCCACAAGTTAAAGAGAAAAACACTAATTATTTTCCATTTATTGTGGATTGTCACAAGGTCAGAATCTACCAACAGCAAGTTATTGCTGGGCAGCTGACAGATGCTGGCTTGTGTGTCAGCCCCTCTAGATCAGAAGCTAAGCTGAGTCTTGCTCCATTTTAAGTCAACAGAACTTCTCTGAGCTCTTACATCCTAAGTAACACTGCATCTTAACTATGAAGCACTAGGGATTGCCTAAGTTAGACATCTGGCTTTAGATTGAATTCAAGTTAACATACTCTTAAAATGGGGGTTTTGCCCTTTGAAAATCCTGCTCCACATTTTGCCATATATTTGAATAGCACAGAGGCACAGGAAATACGTTTGGAAAGTCACTTGAGCAATTTCTCACTAAAACTCTAAGGTCCTATTCAATAACCCCTCCTTTTGGAAATGCTTGCATGCTGCTGACTGGCTAGGAATAGTTGTCTGCATCAAAACCTGATTGGCTGGACACTTTCCTCTTTCTACATATAATACACAACAGAATAACTTCTCCAACTGAAGCTGCTGAGCGCCAAACCCTGTCAGTGGGAGCTTCACATGTGCTTCATTTAAACCCCCATGTAGCCCTACAAGAACAATATATTCACTTTATAACTGCAAATTAAAATGTGTTGTTGGATAAAATAGACAGGGCTGGAAAACTTTGCCCTCTACAGCACCTCTGCACTTGTATTCTACATGAAAGTCCTCCAGGCCATGCTCTCCTCCCCGCTGGGTGGTGGGCTCACTTTGTCAGCCAACAATTTTGCAAAGGAGAGCGATGAATTTACTGCTTGATCATAACAACCATTTGAATTCCATTCCCAATTAAAACATCTCTTCCGTTTCAGAGAGGACCTTACAGGATCAAACTCTTCCACTGCTTTGATGACCTCTAAAAATTTGCACCACCAGAAGCTGTTTAGAAAATGCTCTTGGATGACCCACCAGCAGCAAGTCATCACTGTACATACAGCTCTTAATCCAACACTACACCTCTGATGTGCCGGTAGAATTTGGCATTTCAGTCTACTGTGTAAAACATGTGGACTCTCTGGAATTTAGAACATTTAACTTCCAAGTTCAGCCTCATTCGCTGGCAATGGGTAGGCTCACTATGTCAACCCATTTGTTTAACTCCAACAGGCCTGTCCCATATCCTGTCTTCTGGAATGTTTATAAGCACCCTTGGGATGCTCGTTGCAGACAGAACATCCGAAATTCAGGTCTTACACTGGAATTTGGAAACGGAAGAACATGTCATTATAGCTATGTGGCTGCACTTTAAACTACCTAGTGGTCAAAGCACCATAGATGAATGCTTTTTTCCAGGTTTCTGACATGGTTTTTGCTTTCTTCTTAACCTTTGCAATACCACAGCCGGACTGCTACCAGCCAAGTTGGCCCACCTGAAGTTAGTTCCAGTGTACCTACAGACACAGCACAGCCATCACTGCTGCTGCATCTTAGAATCATGGAATCATTAAGGCTTGAAAAAATTATTAAGATCCTCAACTCCAACCCCAAGCCACCCCACCATGCCCACCAACCATGTTCCTCAGTGCCACATCTCCACGGTTCTTGAACTCCTCCAAGGACAGTGACTCCACCACCTCCCTGGGCAGCCTGTGCCAATGCCTGACTGCTCTTTCTGAGAAGAAATTTTGCTGTGGTCAGATTGCTGATGACTATAATCCTGCTGCAAATCAGATACTGCAAGCAAATTTACTCTGCCTAGCCACAGCTCCCCACCAGTGCTCATAACTGGGGCCAGTGTGGTTATTAGCAAGTAGGCAGGTTCCTATGGCAGCAGGCTGCTAAGGGGCAGTGGAACAGCCTTTGCCCCTCGCAGCTTAATTTGCCTGCATGGAGTCCTGGGAAACCAGGCTGGCTGGGAAAAGGACAGGAAAAAAAGCTTATTGTGACAGTGTTTTGAATAGACTGAAAGAGAATAGGGTCTGAACAGCCACAGGCAAGGAAGCTGCAGCACGGATGAGTGAGCGAATCTGGACAAAGGTAAACACTGAGAACAGTAAATAATGCAGAGCACAAGGACACATCAGAGACAAGCAGTCCGACATGAAACGTAGTTCCCAAAGATCTGCAAACAAGCTAACAAACGAAAACAAGGGCCTGGAACTGCAAGGTGGCAGCAGGAAAGGAGAGGCTGTTGTAGGACTCATGCTCATGCCCAGACCTGCCGTGCAGCTGGATTCAAGACTCGCAGCATCATCACTTTTCCGGTCTCGGCCTCCCAGCCCCTCGCAGCGACCTGCCAGACCTTTGCTATCCAAACTTTTCTTCCCTTGAACAGCCTGATAAGGGGCCAACCTGTGCAGTAGCTTCTCACCAGGCCCGGGAGGGAGAATACAATGAGCCTATAAAGCCGATTGCACTTGTTCCCCGAGGCGGCTTCTGAACTCTGCACAGAGAGGCTGGAATGCCCCCTTCCACTAAGCAGAACAAAGGGCAGCCAACCTGCCGGGTTTAAAACCTGAAAGTTAAACACAAATGTGATTAATGTGCAGCTTTGAATTTCGTGTATTATTGAATTGTGTACATTACTCCAGGCTTGGAGTCGTTTTTCCCTTTTCTACTGCAACACAAATGTACGTTCTGTTTGGGAGGGGTGCAGAGAAGAGAACACCAGGCAAAAGTATTTCCATATGTATTTCCCACATTCTCTGCCTGAAGGACTTGAGAGAGCTGGGATTTATACTGTGTTCCATTGACCCCGAAAAAAAACAACTTAAAACAGATTTAGAGAAGATTCGCTGGAGCTCGTTGCAATTGAAATGCTGGATAGTTATTTGACAGCCTCCAGGAATCCTTCCAGATTCTCCCTTTCCTACGAATCTGCTAAAGCTCCAGAAGATTATCAGAGTTAAGCTAATGTGCAGGATACTGGGTTGGAGGCGATGGGTTGCCCCTGGTAGGAATCATACAAATGATCATCTCTTGTAACCAGTGCTCTGACTCAAAGACTGAGTCCTTGATCCCATTTCAGTCATAATCCTTGATAGGAGACAGAAAGCTGGACTGCATCACTCCTGTGTGATCTTCCTGGCTTCAGTGGGATCCTGCATGACCAGAAGAGCATCCTGCATTTTACTACTGGGAGAACGTTCAACTTATTTTTAGAAATTGTTAATTAACACCATTCGTGACATCTGAGGGACAAACACTTCCTCATTCTCTCTATGGCTTAGGCTAAGTCTCACAATTTATGACAGTATAAAACAAAATTAACAAAGGTGCTGAGAAATACTTGACATTTTTATTTAGGGAATACAGTTGTTCTTTTTAATTAGAGGGTTTCCTTGGAGATATCTGAAACACAGAGCATCAAATGGTCTGTATCAGACATGAGCGACCTGCCTTTCAGTGGCAGTGGCTCTCCTTTTGCAAGCCCTATGCATTTTCATTCATTCATCCCAGCCTCTTGTCGTGCCAGGAGAAGGTCTCATTTGATCAGTGATTCTGTATAGAATTAAGTATCGCATCAGCAGAGATGAATGAATTCCACAATCTCAGTGCTCTGACACTCTTTCTCTATGCTATTGTCTGGTCTTCTGCGAATTACCTTCAGCTTTGCCTCAAAGATGAGACACTGGACTCTCACTGGTTTTCCTTCTCTTTAAAGACAAATGTCTTCTACAACTGTCTTTGGTCCTACCCATGCCACTTGGTCAATTATTACCAAATGTACACAGGAAATCACAAGTGCTGGGGTGATGAGTTTATTGAGATCATTCTTCAGTATGCAGTCAGATCTTCAGAGACCATTTTGACAACTGGCGCTTGTGTCACATACCACCACCTGCCTTGTTCTGGTTAACCCTACCATCAACTAATCAATTCTACAACCGACTAATTCCCATCATCATAATGACCCGTCTGAGCCGGCCTTTCATGAGATGCCTCTCACTGGGCTGAGCAGTGAGGATCTGGAAGAAATGAGGGATGATACAAAGATTTCTCTTTATCCAAAGCTCAGATCCAGATGGCTTCTCAGTTTTCCACACAAAACAGCATCTGGAACTTCATTTGCTTGCAGCGTTAAGCAGGGCTATTGCAAAAGGAGAGCTCTGTCTCCAGAAAGTTTCTGGCTCAGGAGGATGACTTGATCTTTGTTCCGAACAGGAATATGAACTCCATCACACTGGGATACTTTTGAACTGTGTCTCCTGTGCTTTAAGCATTATTAACCCTACGATTTAAGGATGTACATATGGTTTTATTCTAACAGCACTAATGTCTTTCTTGGCTTGACAAAGACTGTTAGAGAGTAATTTTTCTTTAATTTTTTGCTAATATTTTTAGCCAAATATCTAGATAGTGGATATGGGCACTATAAAAGTAACTCTTAGACCTGTTAGATATCCAGTACTAATTTGGCTAGAGTCTTGAAATATTTATATGAATATTGACCAGTAAGAAGATCATATCATTGACTCATGGCCTGAAATCCGTTCTGCAACATCATCCTCAGCCTGAAATCTGGCAAATGTTGCGTGCTCACAATGAGCTTAAGGAATCCAGCTGAAGTTCTGATCCCTTAACTGCAAAGACTAAACTCACTGCTTCTCCAGCTCACCTTGGTGCAAAGCAGATGCAAGCCAGACAAAGCATAACAAACACATTTCTGTCAAACAAGTGAAAACATGCAGCAAGGTGCTTATCCTGGCTATACAATTTATGTTTGGGCCAGGAGTACGAATGAGGTTTGAGCAAGGGACTAGGCTAGAATAATCCTAAAATTCTGTGATCCTAAATCTAGCTATAACTTAAAATGCTGCAGACACATCATGACATATTAGGCCTGAAATCTGCCAGAATGAAGTTACCCCTCCAGATTAAAAGAAAGGCTGAGATTTTGACCCTGTTGAGGAAAGAGTGTAATATGGGACCTGTTCAGTGCTTTGCTCTGTTTGGCTATGACAGCACTGCTCTGGTACCAGGTGCTCCAAATCGTAGCCTGACAAAGCAGCTTTCTGGGGAATTCTTAATTCTACCACGTATCAGTGTAGCAGTCAAACACAGCAAAAATGTAAAACACATTTTGGCCCAGCCTCCTAGAAACCAAAACATCTCCAATGCTTGTGACCCCCACATTGTGCCCCTAAGACCAGAGAAATGCCCATTTGCAGGGGACAACTGCATCACTTTTCCTATTGCCTGCTACTGAAAAGGCCTGACCTGCTCCTGAACTCATTCCAGGGATATTTCAATAAATCTGCAGTTTCCCAGTAAGCCCAAAAGTCTCTGGTTTGGACATCCCTGTCTAGCGTGGACTAAACCTCTCCCAATCTTATTTTGGCATAGCCAGCCCTCCCCCAGTCTCTTAATTAAATGTAACAGGAAAAAAACCAGAAATCCTGACAAGACTGATCGAGTGGCCTCCTTTCTGTGTTCTCCTGTGGCTCCACTCCTGGAGGCTGACCCAGGGCACAGCTCTGCCCTTCCACGTGTATTTTCCAGTGGAAGCATTTTTTCCCTCACATAGATTTATTCAGACTCCAAACTTCATATTCATCAAAACTGTCATGGAACATTTGCAGAATGGGAAGACATTGTGGGTCCAATCAGCGTGGGTGTCACAAACAATTAGCTACTGCAGAATGATCCCAATTAGTAAACACCCTGCTAACAGGCTACCTCCCCAAGGATGCTGATTGCCTGTGACAGTGCTTTTTTCAGGATGTCTGCTGGAAAACTACAACTCAGGCCTCTGTGGGCCAGCTTCTGACAAATACCTCGTTAACACTACAAAAGAATATACACATGAATAATTAAAAATAGATGGGAGTAGAAATGCAGAATACATTTAGCTTTGTCACCCAAACCCTTTATAACAAGACCTACTTCTCATCTGGATTAAAAAGGAAATTCTGCACTCTGTCTTGGCTTGTACAAGCCACTCACGTTTTGATGCTTTGCTCTAGGCCTCTGGAACTAAATAAAGACTTCGATATAAACTCCCCCTTCCACTCTCTCCTTTCTTCTCTCTTTTTCTGTTCATGTAAAACTCTTAAAGAGTTGCCTGAAGGACCAAGTTCAGTGAGTATTTGAAACCTAGCTGCTTACTCCTTGCTTAAGGCATGTTGCCTTTTCTACTGTGTGCTGCTATCTAGAATAACAACCTTTATTAATTACAGAGCTATTTTTATGGATGGAATTATATGCAGGCAGAAAACTAAACCTTTTTTTTTTTTCTTGTTAAGTAACTTTTTGGCCATCCAGTCCTCTCCTGAAATGGACTGGAGAGCAATCAGTTGATCCTCTTCACCCTCATTTACTACCAAATCAAAAGATAACAAAGCCCAGGTCTGGTGTAACCCAGGAATAACGTCAGTACAGGTAGTGGAGTAGCACAGAGACTGAAGAGAGGAAGAATAGAATTCTGCTTCCAGCTGTGATGCTGCAGTATAAAACCATGCTACAAACCAACTTTTTGAGAAATTAAGAGATTTCAATCAAATGGTTTTCACATTGAAAGAACCTCCTATTAGCGTTACAGCCAGTAAAGCAAAGGTTACAGCCTGACCAGCCTTGTCCACTCTTTGACTAACCCTCATTTTGAATGCCCTAATCCCCAAGTCATTCATTCACACTGCTATCAGCAGATACTCCAGAAGACCAGGCTACCAAATGCCACATAAAACAATATAAAAAGCCATACCTGAAGCAAAATACATCAAAGAATAGCAGTAAGTTGCGATTTCCTCACTACTGGTTGCTGAGATGGGCACAGTCGACATTTAACACAAACTATGTGGAAATCAGATGGGAAATCCTTCCTTCTTCTCTTCCCAGAAGCAGCAAGCCAAGCTCACGGATGCAGGACTGCTTCAGGTTTAGCCCTTGCATTCTTGCAATGCTGACTGTGTTTTCCATTGCTGGAGGTGAAAGCTCACCCAGAGTGGGTGGGAATGATGAACAAAGTACTCCTATTCTCCAACCAGATGGTCAGAGCTTTACTGGACGCAAGTTGAACAGAGAAATATATTGCTGAGCCGTGTACGTTTCTTCCTGAACTGAACACTACGTGAACAACCTGCATACATAGAAGTCTCTGGGACTAGAAGCTTAGCACAGGCTATACATTGATGGCAAAGACATCATAATTGGACTCCGTGGATCATGAGTGGTCAGCTTTCTGAAGAAAACCTTGTACTGAACCACAATCGGCTGGCCTATACACTGTACACATCTATTACAAGATAGAGTAATTCCTCCTTCTGTGGGACTATTGGGCAAAAGCTCATGACCTGCTTGCAATGAAACCTTAGCCACAGTCCACAGAGTCCAATTATACAGAGGTAGAAAGACTGATGTGGTCATCAAGGCTGCCTTCCAGCCAGCAGTCTTGCTCTCAAGCAATGGGTTTAGTGCCATACTCCATTTCCTTACAAGTGTGCCAGCTCCCCCACACTGCTCAGTAACCCTCCGTACCTCTGTGATTTTGGCAGGCTCCTACACAACCTCGCTCCTTCTCTGACGGCCTGGGGTAAGCAGACTTTCTTCATTAATATGCAGGGAGAAGTAGATTCACTTAACTTATCCCTCTTACTTTCAGCTCTCATTTCAGCCCAGACGATGAGTAGACACTCTGCAGTAAATTCTACCCCAATATATCCTCAGTAGGAATAAACTGTCAGGCATCTATAGATGTTATTGGAGCTTGGCCGCTTACCCCAGTTACAGCCTGGCCCAATATCACAACTACAGTTGTCAGTCTGTGGAATGCACCTGACTACGTAAACCCAAACTATGCACTGTTCACTTTGCTGTCTCTCACATTAAAGCTTCCAGGATTCGTCCTTCCTAAAAATTTTGCTTTCAGATGGTTTTTCCAGACAGAAAAAAAAAAATTTCCTAAGTTTCAGTGACTTTCATTATTGCTACCCATACAAAGTTACCAAACTTCCTAGTTTCTGCCATATTTCACAAGCAGGTACTCGTTAAGTTCTCTGAAACTACTGCATCTAAAAAATTCATTAAAATGCTCTTTACTGCTCTGCTAATGCACAGAAGGAGCCCTTAGTAAAGCAGACACACCAATAACTGGTATAAAATCTGTGTGATCAGAGCCATACATCACTTGTCATTTCTACTAATCCACATGACGGAGCTCCTATCCAAGACAAACCAAACTATTTCAGAGGGAGTGCAAGATCTTATAAGGGCCAGTATCAAACGCTTTACTAGGCTCAAACTACAATATATCTCATAAAATCCCTTTGTCCAATAATTTTGCCTTTGCATGATGGAGGATGAAATTGCCTAACTACTCCCTCCCAGACTCTCCCCCAAGGACAATACCCTGTGGTTTGGAGCAATTTGAGTCTCAGTCCAATAATTTGTTTCACTTTTCCCTCATCCTGGTGGTCCACACTAAAGCCTAACTTTCTCCTTTGCTTTGTTATTGCTTCCTTCCTAGTTCATCGCTGCCCAGCACCCAGAGCTTTACCATTCTTTTTCTCCATCTTTAGGCTACAAAGTCATCAGGACAAAACGTGAGCAAAGATGTGCAATCTGCCATCTCATTTACTCAGATCTTAATGGTGGCACTGCTTTGCTGCCGAGGGATTTGCTATCCAACTCCCTCTTTCCAAAGGAGGTTAAAAAGGCTATGAAAGCCTGTCTTAGTTGAAGAGACTGTCTAGCCCTCTGTAAAACTGCAAGGAATACAGACACTTGAGAATTTGGGTGGAAAAGCAGGCTGGCTTTCTCCCACAGGAAGAGCTTAGCACACCACACCACACTGAAGACAGAGAATCTGGCCCTATTTTAAAGAGGGACATTGTTCTATTTCTAGCAGGGACATTGTGTAATTCCCAATGAAGTAAAAGGATTTTGCCCTCAGATATCCAAGAGTAGAAACAGGGAGACATAGAACCAGCCTTTGTGCCAGCTAAAGCTGATGGAACAGCCACCCTCCAGCAGTCCTTGCAGCCACAGAAAGATTTATGACCCAAAATCTGAACAGGAATTATCAGTGCAACCACTGCTGATGCCAGGAGGCATTCGTTCCCTTCCTTATCCATCCTGCTTGGCTCATGGATCCCAGTGGTCCTCCTCAACGCAGCCTTGCAATTCATGTGACAGCACTTGGCTTCTGTAGATGCCATGAATTTTCTGCGTTCCCTACTGTGCACGTTCACCAAGGAAGTCCTGATTTAGCTACAGTAATATCTGCTGCTTTTCCCACAGAGAGTTTATTTTATAAGCCCTGATCTCAAACAGATGCTAACAAACAGTCTGCCTCTGCACCAGAACCAGGTACTGACCCAGCCTGCTGCCCAACAAGCTCATACAAATTCAACTGACTCCAGAAGTACAGGAGCAGCCCGGCCTGCCCTGACCCAGCTGGCTGCCTTGCATTGTCAGATTGCAGACAAAGTCTGGCCTGTAAATTTGACTTGAGAGATGATGGGACAGGAGGGAATTGCACCCTCAGAAGGACAGCAGGCTCTAATTGCCTTCACCCTGCAGATCTGATATACACTTCCAGGGTCAACAGCTTTGCAAAGCCTCACACAGAGTCAGCCAGCAAGTCAGCATGCGGCCATTGGGCTTTTTCTGCAGCAGTTCCCCAGCCAAATGATCCTTAGGCCTTTGGGACTCTCTGGTGTGGGCTCATGGATCTACTAGCATGGTTCAAACCTGCTTGTACAGGACCAGCATGCTCTGCCATGTGGCTGCAGTGTTTTGCATCCAGCACTAACAGCCCTAAAGACAGATTTATGGTATCATTGGGGTGAGGACTTTGCTTGAACTGCTTTGGCTGAAGCCTTGATTTAAACTAATGCATAATTCATAATGGGGCTGATAACAGATGGCAACTTGTTAAGCCACAGGAACTCAATCAGTTCTGATCACATGACAAAACCCTCAATAATTCAAATCATATCTTACTGCAAGAGCTGATCTGCTGAGGCCCAGTGGGACAGAGAGACTCCATTGCCACACTGCGGGAGTCACCTCACAAGGCAGTTGTCACCAAGGCCTCCCAGTCTGCAAACAGACAAAGGAAGGCACAAGGAGCTGAGCTCCCATGTGCTTGCACCTTGAGAGCAGATCACTGGCGTCCTCCTGCTCCTCTGCACCAGATCCCACCCACAAGGCCCCGCTCTCTCCTCCTGTCCGCACTACGCATGTTTACAGAGATACTTGCAAGAGTATCTCCAACAAAAGGCATTTCTTGAAAAATGAGCAGAGGGTTGCCTGTGCTCCACAGTTTCAGCACCTTCCTCTTCTCTCCAGCAATTCCCAGGCTGCCATATGGACGTGAAGTCGGGGGCTCCGCAGGAAAGTTTCATTTCCAGTGAGTTGAAGCAGCCTCTTTAATGAGAATGCTCTTCAGGAAAGAAATGTTCCAAGAATATTCCAGCACACTCGAGATTACAGAAATGCTTCTGCCATCAACAGGGAAATGAAGCCATCACAGGCACCAGAAAGAATCTAAAACACTAATGAATTATCATTTTCATCTCAGCCATTTATTATTATTATTACCTCTTTGAGGAGTCAGACTGAATTTGAGCCTTCTCTGGCATTCCAGTCAATCACAAGCAGTGTAGTTAGCCTGAAACACGGGCACTTGCTGCTAACAGTAAGTATCAGCAGCACAGCCTCCCACCTCCCAGCACATTGCCTGGGGGTGCTGCCTACACAACTTCTCTCCCAAAGCACCGCTCAACGGCCAGGCCACTTGTACTCCTCACTTCTAAAATCATCCTCATCTTTATTTTAAACACTTCAAGTATGGAAGCGCTCGTGAGCTGACCAGCTAAATTCTCCCACTGTCACTGTTACGGGCACTTCATCTCCTCATAGAAAGGAAAGCGTCTCCCTGTCACACAGGTGTCTGTTAGGCTGACCACAACACACAGGGCTCTTCCACACGCTAGTCTCCTCCAAAGCCCAAGTATGAGCTTCTGTCTGGTGTGTTATTAGCACTTGGTGAAGTTATTTCTATTATCATTACATAAAAGAAAGTCCTGAGTGTGCAAAATGGACACAATCCTCAACTGGGCTAAACTCCATGAGCCCAAGGCACTGAAGGACACGTTAGTAGATGATAACAACATCTCTGCCTGATCTTCAGGCAATGCTGCAAATCAGAATGCAACTTGTACCGTGGAGGATCCAAAAAGAAAAATCATCCGAAAGCTCCTCATAGACCACGTATCTTCAGATTCAGAACAAGACTCCACAAAATATCTCCGTGCTGCCTGAAGCAGGGTCAAATTCTCCATCACTTTGCAAAGTGTCTCCAAGAGTCTAGAGAAACTGAGGCTGAAGCAGACAGTACCCAAGCAGGCCCCAGGGGAAGCATGAACTGTTGCTTTAACCACAGAGAATCGGTCAAGACTGATTTTGTGCATCCAAGCTTGGATCTAAGGAAGCCCTCTCTTTGTAAGAAGCAAAAACCCCAGAACACAAAATGCTCAGACAGTGCTCACAGAAGATGTCTCCTGCACTGCCTCATCCCTAAGGAATGGCCTTTTTTTTTTTTACACACAAGTTATTCAACTTGCCTTTCTCAGAAGGAAATCTGCAGGAACACAACCCTCATAAGCCCACCTATTCAGGCTCCTTAAGGAATGTTTCTTTCCTTCTAAGAAAGGAACCTGTCAAGTTTGTTTTTTTAAAAAAAATCTCAAGCAAGCAATGATGTTTCTTTATTATTACACAAAGTACCAGAGGATTAACTTCAAAAGCCATGAACTTACACTCTACACTTATTACAGGAAATAGAGATAGGACATTTCTTATGATGGGGAACTGGAGCAGTCTGAACCCAGACTGAACTTAATCTCCCAAACAGGCCTTAACCCAAATCTCTACCCCGAGTACTCCCAAACTTCAGGGCAGGTTGTATCTGGCTTATGTCTCCTGTCCCAGGCCTGCCAAGTGCTGCAGCTCCATGTGGGTCCTTGACATGCTCCCAGAAAACTGGTGTGTTGGCTACCTGTCCCTGGGGAGGAGAAACAGAATGAAAGGCAAGATACTGCAGCTCAGTGACCCTGCACGATAAAATTGCCCAAGGAAAATGACCAATCAGTGTTGCAGTTCTAAAGAACAGTTCTAAAGAAACCAGTGCCAGAGCAAAGAGTGCCAAGGACAAAGAGCATAACGGAGGACGGTGGAGGGAGGGAGGCTGGGGCAGGGAGTGCTGGGGGATCAAGCTGAGACATAGCAGAGAAAGCCAACAGTCAGCCCAGGGAAGCGGTTATAGGCTATCCAACAGTGTCTCCTGGTGGCTGCAGCCCCAGCCTGCATACGATCGGGCATCCCTCCTTCCCAGGCAGCCTGGATCCACATAAAATGCACGTCTCTCTATCTTCTAATTACAGAGTGACTAATGTAAGTGGATAAATAACAGTTGCTAAGCCATCTTGCCTGTAGCTACAAGGTCAGGGTATGGTTTTGGTCAAGTTGAAGCATGAGAACTGCAGGACAAATTGTCGATGTGCACTCACATGCTCCCGCTCGGACTTCCCCGTGGTACCTGCGGGCCTGCACGGGCTGCTCGCTCCCACACCGCCTTACTCAGCAAGGAGCCACCTCCACAAGTAAATGGATTTTGTGCAGCTGGCCAGCAGCGATCCAAGCCCGTCTTCAAAACCTGGCTCGTTGCATTGGAAAAAAATAAAATCCTTTGGCTGTTTTTCCAGCTTTCCCTTTTTATTTTAGTTCTAAGGAAAAATCTGGTTCAAAGGCTCTACCTCAGAAAGGTGTAAATCACCATAAAAATACCAACTGGAGATTTGGAGTGAAGTCAGGCTTGGAGAACGCCTTTCCTTCGAGTAAGCCCAGTGAGACAGTACCAGCACAGAGCAGCTTACTGCCAGCAGCAAGGTTACAAGGCCATGGAAAGAAGCAAGTCTGGGCACTAGGTCAGAAACTTTCCACTTTCAGAGCCTGGTTTTGGTTTCTCACCTGCACAGAAGCACAAAAATCACAACAGAGGAAGCAGACCACTGATACCTACTCTGGAGAACCTGCTTTAGCAGGGAGTTGGACTGAGTGATCTCCAGAGGTCCTTTCCAACCCCTATGATTCTGTGCGACACGTGAGCATTCACTGCATGGCAGACTCCCAAAAAAGACCTCAGAAACCACACTGGTGGCATGTGCATCCCCCTCAAAGAAGGGATGGAAGAGCAGAGGCTGGGGAGATGCAGACATAGAAAAGCTGTTTCTTCCCATGCTGGCAAAGCTGATTTATTTTCCTGGAAAGGTTCCCTTTCCTGCCACCCCAACTTCTCCCACCATAATCTGACTTCTGGAGATTTGAGCAGTCATAGGACAACAGGAGTTGGTCAGGTAACCAGCTGCAGGTTAACCCAATGACTCTTTGCACCTAGAGGACCCCTCAAGATTCAGAATGCCAAATGAGGCATCTAACCACCCCTGATAAGCATTAGGCATACACAATATATTTCTTGGAGAGGGAACTGGCAAAGACAAGCAAAGAGGAGGCATCACTTGGAGACCTCTTCCTCTGATACTAGATAGGTGAGATGTTTGGGATCACAGCATCCATCCATTTTTAAATTATTTTTTGACTAGCTTTGTGGCTCCATTTGCTTTTGTATAAACAAAGAGATATCCATCAAGCTGTGCAGCCTCAGGACACTCACCATTCTGGGACGCTCTGACCCAAGTACTAGTTCCATCTGTTGCTCCTTCAAGAGTACGTGCAGTGAGAACATACCCTTCCAAGTCACACTGGGTTTCCTTGTTGACAACAATCATTTGATAAAAGACAAAACAAAAATATACAATCGCTCTGAAAAACAACTAATTTTTCCTAGCCCCCCATCTCACTGTAACATGAACCCAGACAGGAGATAGTGCAGATTAAAGAGGTTCTCCAGGACATAAAAAACACAATGTCAGACACTGCCAATCCAAAATAATTGCACACAAGGGCAGCAACAAGCACAACATAGCAGTAAAGTGAGGATGTGAAATCATCACATCCCGTGCATTAAAATACCAGCACTGAGTAGTCCAGTGCTCAGCTTCACTCCAAATCATTCTGCAGATCCAAAGGGCACCACTGAGATTGAGTGATGTCTCTTTCAAACAAGTTGCTGTTCCTAGATTTCTCCTGCAACTCCATAACAACTGGAAACGTAAATTCCCTGAGATTTTTATACAATTATGATTTTCCAGCATTCGCATCGAACTTTCACCTATAGCAGGAACTATAGGAAAGTCTCCCACCATGTGTTCAAAAATCCAAATAGCAGATTGCTGCAGATTCTTACATCATCTGTCTTGCAGTAAACCAGTAGTAGGTTATTTTTCTCACAGTTGACTCCTTACAGTTCTGAAACTTCACATAAACCCTCTCTCGAAGTCACGCAGGGAGTCTTGGAATTGCCTACAGTGTCTGTAACACAGTCTGACTTCATAAATCGCACTGCAAATGAGATTCTGCCACAAGGCTGCAGCAGGCATCCTTAGCCACTGGGACACTCGCAGAGAGCAAGTTCCTCAGCTCAGATCCCGAGCTTGTGTAGGACCAAGAGAGGGCAGTGTGTCCTGCAGATCCAGCGCACGCATCAGGAGCTGTCAGCCACTCCGGCTAACAGGCAAGGTCCCTTTTGCTCACTGCAATCAAGTAGCATTAGTTTTGTTCGTTATGGCAATTAGGCTCCTGCTGTCTCATTTGGGGTGCATCCGTATCTGTCTCATCCTGCTTGGGATGTTAACTCTAACAATCCTTCAGTCAACTCTAACCTGACACTGGCTTGCAGGTAGATAATACCCCTTGTGCTTCATGGAAACAGAGTCACTGGGGTGGCTTCTGCCACCATATATCCACCCCAGTGTAAAGATGCTGAAGCTCGGAAGAAATTGATTATTTTCAACTCTGCTACTGAAACTGCTTTGCAGTCTGGTGCAGATTCTCCCCTCTTTGTGGGGATTACCCTCAAACGTGAGCACAAGATGTGGGTTCTTTCTGTGCATTTATAAATGGCTCACCTACACATTTCGCAAGAGGGCTAATATCAGGAAGGAGCTGTATTGGAAGCCCTAGGAAAACAGCAGCAGCAGCAAAACACCACCACCTCTCTCCAGAGTGCTCTTACTTCCAGCATCCATCATACCAAGAGACAATTAAAGCCTGGCAGAAAGCCCCAGGACACTGCTAGTTAGCAACTGCAGGCCAGGCCTGAAATACAGTCAAGGATAAGTAGTTATGAATCTGTGAAATGGCACAAGACTAACATCTCCATTCCCTGCCTTGTTCTCCTCCAGGAGCCTGGACCACATCTCATATGTTTCTACCGCTGAGCTGCAGCCCTTCTCCTGCCCACACCCAAGGCAGAGCTTTTAACTTAATGAACACTTCTGCATGAATCACAACATGAGAGAGAGGAGAGGTTTTCAGGCATAAATAAAACACACCCAACATGGCTTGTGGAAGGAAAGTGATTTGTATTATTAAACTGCGTTAGGATCAGCTGACTGCGGTCAGACCTCGTGGTGCTAGGGCTGTGCCACTTGGCTGGACCCCCCAGGAGATAAATACTGTAGCCACAGCATTCCCTGTATTGCATGATCAAGGTGCAGCAAGCATATCCTCCACTCCAAAGCCCAGCCAAGGCCCATATTTGAGATGAAATAGTTGAGTAACTGGTCCACAACACAACAGCAGGAATCGACTGCTCCATACCCTGAGAGATGGCATGTGTTTGCTACACAGTTTCTGCCCCAAATCCTACGAGTTTGGAAGGCTTTACTAGGTCATCTGATTAAGCAACATCTTGAGCAGAAATGGCTCAGATGCTGCCATGGTCTTGCTTACAACACTACTATGAATTTACCTGATTTTAAGGAAATATGTTATGAACTACTGTGCTGTTTCTGCGTTTGTCACTTACTGCCCCATGCGCCAGTAACTTCTTAACCAGTTTGCCAGCTCCAGACAAATTTGACACCGGAGCAGAGGTCTTACAGCTACTGAGCAATGACAAATGTAATGAAAATAAGCCAATAAATCTTGTTGAAGTAGCCTCAAAGATGCAGTGAGGCCGCAACAGAGGCTGCAGTGTGGGCCCAACCACTGGGCACCAGAAAGCCTGTGTGGAAAGAAGCCACATGTCTGAATGAGTCAGCTACCAGAAAAGCTCTGAGCTTCGTTGGGCAGCAGAGACCCCTCTTCTCAGGAAGGAAGTCTCACTATCTGGCCTATCTGATGGCTACAATATCAGGCAGGATTCTCAGCTGAACAGCAAAACAACTGTGAAACACAGAAAACAAAGTTCCATCAGTCCTGATGCACACAGATCACCTTTTTTTTCCATCGAGGTGTCTAGCTTTGACAGAACCAACCTCAAATTAAACAAGATCCAACCTGACCGGCAAAAGGAGACTTTCTGCTGCTGGGCAGGACTCATCACTGCTCAGTAACAGCAGGATTCACAGCCAAGGCAGGGCCCACAACACCAGCTGCTGTACAGATGGAGTAAACAGCCCCTGCCCCACAGTTTTGTAAAAGCAACAGCAAGATAAATGCATCAGAGAGAAGGAAGGAAAGAATTAACCATATTATAACTCCAGGCTATATGCAGACTATACTGGTATCTGGCAGAAATTGCCTTCTTATTAAATAAAGTGACTCGGGAGGACAGAAAGTGACTTCTACTATGATTGCTTGAGAACTGTGGGGAACTGGAGTAGGTTTCACGCATTAATGTATGGATGTACTTGGGAGAGCAGCAAATAGGCAGCAGAGACTGCAGCATTCATGCAGTGATTATGGCCTTGCACAATGTAATGCGGCATAAAAACAAAATAAAACAACAAGGAAGTTACTACTGCAATACAGTAACAGATCAAAGGCTGGGCACACTGAAGGAGTAGAAAGAGGAGCTGATAGCATGGTACAGAAACAGGGCTGGTGTGTGCAACCCAGCCCTGAAGCACCTTGTTGGTGAAGATAAGAGCTTCAGATGAATCATTGACAGATCAAATGGATTATTAAAGGGACAACATGGCTACCAGTGCCAGCAGGCAGTTGAGGCAGAAGAAATCTAAGGCTTTAGGTTCTCACAGCCTTGAAGAACCTCTTGATATTTCTGAAAATGTAAGCCTTGTGTTTGAACCTTCATCCCTCTCCTGCAGACCCCCTGCAGATCCCTAAAAGCAGCAACGAGGCCTTTGTCCAGCGCAGAACAGCTGCTGCCTCCCACCCCAGAGCTGAGCTTCAGCTTCGGTCACATTTAATAATCTGCAAGAAGTGACAGAATCTACCTCAGAGAAACATTCAAACAACTGCAGCAATGGCAATGTTAAAGCTCTGAAAGGGTGTGACGTCCTTCCATCACAGATCCTCTACCTAAATGTCCCAGATTTTCTGTCAGTAGAGTGGTTTTCGCTACCCCACCTCAAAACTCCTGTGTGGGGCTGCTGGTGCCAAGTGCCTCCAGTGCTCCAGTACAAAACCCTGGCAGGAGGAGCACAACTTCAGGCTTCCACACCACTGAGAACAAACGAGGTACTGTTTCCATCCGGAGGGAGAGGTGCCTCTTAGGAGCAGGAGAGGATCTGTGGACAAGCATTTAGTATAAACCAGTCTTTTGTGCTAATTTAAGCCTAGCACCACACAGGTCTGCGTTGCTGAGAAGCGCTCCCTCACATCTCATGTCCACTTGGTGGTTCTCCCTCTGCGGACCCTTCCTACCTACTCTGTGTTTCACTAAGAGCTCACAAAATCCCCTGGCTTTCCAGCCCTGTTTCTCAAGCCGCAATGCAGAACTCAGGCAATCAGAAAGCTAAAGAAGCAGGTCTTGCTTTAAAGGTCAAAACATAATTCAAAAGGAATCTGCACACAGGGCAAAAAGCCAGCAAGGAGTTCCCTGCTGCTCTATCGCATTGCACCACATTGCAGCCTACATCAAGGAGATGCCAACTGGATATCAGATACACGCGCTAGAGAAAACAGCATTCACCCTCAGAGCGCTGCATGTTACTACAAGCACTGCTGCCACATAGCACTGCCCTTAGCTAGACTGCTGTGGTCTGTATGCTGAGCGTATCCCATCAGCGTTGGATCCACTGTTTTGTTTCCTACCTGCCTGAACAGTCTCCGTGCTTTTCGTTTCCACGGGCTCTTGCATGTTTGCTTTTAATTCATTCTCCTATTCACAGCTCCCTTCATTATAATGACTGCAAAGTGTGAAAATGATTGGATTTGTATCACAACAGCCCTGACACCGAGAGTATTATTTACCAGGGCAGTGCAACTTCAGTGTTTCTGTTTCTCAGGATCAGAGGGACTTCTAAGAAGGGATCAGCAAGTAAGGCTTGGACAATCTGAGGATAGGAAAAAAGCACCCAGAGGCTGCCCTGTGAAACGGTGGTGCCTCACAGGCTTGTTCAGTAGTTCATCAGGAACACCTGAACTTTCCATGTCAGTTGCTCCAAATGTTTGCCTCTGCACAAGCAGAGCTTGCAGCCTGCTACTCTGTCGAGTTTCCTCAGCTAAGTTGGCTGAAGGACAAAGTGTGCATTCAGGTGCCTGCCTCGGGGTGGGTCCCTCGGGGTGCCACGGCAGCCCCGCACTGAATATCCTGTTTGTATTGTTTCCCTGCTCCACCAGCAGCTCAGCCAGGGCCACTCCAGCATCAGAACTAATTCTGCCGTTGCAGCTCATCTGATACTGAGCTCACATGTCAGCACGCCATTTATCTAAAATGACAGTAAAGAATTGTAACCAGCCTAAGTAGAGAAATGATCTTTAAAAGTAAATTACCTAGACCCACACATATTAAAAATGGATTAGTCATAATTAAAGATCTTTTCAGGGCTCTGTTCCAAATTTTATTTTACTGAATAGCTTCACTCTGCATTTCTGCATCTTAGCGCTCTCAGCTTGATTTAAAATTCAGCCTCGGCTTTCATTTCCCATAGCTTATGAAGCCCGTTTCAGGAAGAACATAGTCCCTCTGAATTGTTTCTCTTTCTCAGCCCAGAGCTGTGGAGCTGTGTTGTGAGCCCCATGAGATGCCCTGAGTCGAAGAGCTGAAAACAAACCACACAGTGAAACAGAAGCAGCAGATCTGGTCAGACCCCGGAGTCGGCCGTTCTCTCCTTTTGGTTGTTTCCCTTACCACACTGTTCCACTCTTTTCACACTCACATCATGCTGCTTCCATTCAAGGGAAACAGTACAAACCTTCATTTTTGTATTCGGGAGAACAGCGGGTACTCAAGCTTTCGCTGAAGAAAAAACAGTCACAGTTCAGCTGCTGCTCCCTTTGGACACCAGAACAACAACAGGCCTTGCTGGAGCAGGCACATCAACACCACAAGATCTGTTCACCTTCCTGTTTTCCCTCTTAGCTCCGCTACAGTTAGCAGCAGTTGTAAAAATTAATACATGCTGAGGAGCTAATGATACCCCTACTTTCCCCTGTGAGGTGTGTTAGATATCCATCTTAAAAGCACTGTAATAGAGCTAAATATTGTAATTATGATTACTAGTGTACGTGAGTAATCCCAGCTTGAAACCAAGGTAAGCCGTCTCTTTGCAAATCACTGCTGACAGCAAGCTTTGCCTTGGAGGTTATCCCAGCACAAATCTCCTATCTAGCTGGCCAAAAGCTGTGAAAACATCAAAAATCCACAGCACAGACAATGTCTAAAAGTACGTTACATGAATCTGCCAGCTGGGGTCATGAATAGACTCACACGCTCCTTGTGTTTGTTAAAATTATTATTTTCTGTGAAGCTGCATTGCTCTCTGAGACCTCAAATGCATTTATGCACGTACTCTGTTATCTGCCCATTGAAGCTGTGTTTCCCAGAGGTTTTACAAAGATCTTCACTACACCAATGTCTTTAATCCCTCTGCAGAAGACAACATCTTTCATCAATATCTACAAATGAGAAGATTTCCAGTAATTCAGGTGTGTTTGCACCCCCTCAAATCCCACCTATTACATTTAGCTATAAATAAAGCAGAAGCAGGAAACTGGAAGAGACTGGGTGGGACAAGGAGTAAACGGAAGGAAGGAAGGAAGAAAAGACAAACCTATTACAGAAAAGCTATATTAGTTCTTCACAATACTATATAAAAGCTGGGTTTTGCAACATCTCACATCCTCTTTCTTTAAGCAGTGAAGACTTTCTTTGCCACAACAGCCAGCTGTACTAAAAGCAAGAAGCATCTTGCCCACCAAATACTTAAAACTGGGGAAACCTTTGTAAATATGTTCCTCTTGCCAGGGCTTGGTATGTTTAGAGGTACAGTGACAGGATAGTTCTCACTAGAAATCTACCTCTTTGTCTCCACTTGGTGGTGTGATTTCCTGCAAGATGGTATCATTGGATTTCTTGCCTTTTCAGGTAACATATTTCAAGTCCACAAGAAACACTTGCCCTGCAGCCTGTGGAGAGCGTCAGTGTTTACTTGGCAGACAGGACAGAAGCCTCTTCTTATCATCATGAGATCCAGCTGTACTTGTTGCCTAATCCCAAACCATTAACATCAGTGAGGAAAGCAGGCTTCTTCCCTTCCAAACCAATGAGCTGTGTTTCATAGAGACACGCTCCTATTCATGCAACAACTGCAAAGGAATTTCTTCTCGCTACTGGAATGCCAGTTTTCATACAGCTCCTTCTGCGCTTAAGTACTATGTAATAGTGGAGGATTGTAATTAAATTTTGTCCTGATTTCACATATTTTGTCATTATTTAGCAAAGACTTACGAACAGTTAAGTTTGAGCTCATTCAGAGCTTCCCTTGTAACATCCTGCTATCCTTTCTAACAAAAGATGAGAAAGACACTCCTTTCTCTCAAGTGAAACATATGAGCACATTGAAGACCTGGTGCTAACATAACGAACTTTCACTTCCAGCAGTCTCTAAGTGTACATGTAATAATTGAAGCTGAGAAGATATAACAAAGAAAACAAAGTCAGGCTGGCAAGGGACGTTTTGCAAAGAGTTCTGAGATCTGGGAACCTCCAATTTCAACAAGCCAGAGAGATACTTCTTAGACTGGCAGCACACATAACTTCCACCAGAACAATACAGCTGTTTAATGCTACATTTACCATTAAAATAGTAAGCGAGCTGTAAAACACAGGACTGGCTTGAAAACAGTTCTATGAAGAAAATCTTTAAAGTATATTCAGCTAAAGACAAATTAACCACAGACTCCTACAGTAATACCTCTGCAGAAACCATTGCAAAGTTCCAACAAACTCTATTTTTAGGCTACCAGGCAATTTCAGAATCAACCCAAAAAGAAAATCTGTTCAGTGTCACAGCACCAAACTTAGCAAAAGTCACTTACCCAAACAGTCGTTTCTGCTCCAGAATGTCTCTTCTGTAACACAGAGGCTATTCATGTCCAGAGATACCTCAGGGTACACACGTAGGATGCATTTTGTCCAAAGTAATGAACTTTTGTAAAGTAACACAGTCAGATAAGCAGTAAGCATGTCATATCAGACTGGCAACTACACAGCTGTGAACTCCAAGCAACCCAAAGGCAGATCTTGAGGGTATCGCTCCTTCCTTCAGCTCCTTTCCTTCCCTGGTCTCCTTGCATCTCCCGATGCCCCAGCTGGGAAGACTCACTCTACTTTTCCTATTCTTAATTAGACAGGGGCTGCTGTGCTTCTCCCTGAAACTTTTCTTCAAATAACAACGCATGAAAAATTTTTGCAGCTGGGACTGTCAGGTTGAACGACACGTCCATTCCTTCGCTAAGCATACAGGCTTTCAAGCAGTCTCAAGACAAATGCTGTCAGAGAACTCTGTAAAAAACTTCAGGACCGGCACACCTCACTGTCATAGTTTTGTTAGCTGCTGTGTCCAAGTGCTACCCTCGTATATTGCTAAATTTGAATTCCCTTTATTCAGGACAGTTACAGAGCATTGGTAACTGAGCTGTAAAGCATTCAAGCATTCTCTTCTGTTTCTCACCATCTGGGATTACCATCAGTTCCTCCGTTGCTCCTAGCATGTCTTCAGTAGTTAGCTCAGCACAAGTTGACAAGATCCCTTCCTCTCAATAAATCTGAAATCGACGGCATCTAATAAAAGATGTTACTCTTTCCTACAGACTTCTCTTCCACCAGTAGAGGAAGAGGATGCCAACGGACTTCATCAGGCCGTGAGGATTAAATCATGACTTAGAACACACTTGGAAAATAAGAAAGCGTAATCTAAACATTGGTCACGTAAGTCAGCAGTGAGTCCGTACCCAGAATGTTAATCGAATGCATTTGCAGGGCTGGATTTTTTTTCTTAAGCCTACCAACCTTGAGCCATAGCGATCTCTTTCATGACTGGAGAGCAGCGTGACTGAAGAGCTCTCCATAGGGGTCCCACAGGTGGAGGCAGATCGTAACTCCCAGCATGCTCCTGTAAAGCACGTGCTCCGCCCGAGCAGCCCCGCGGCCACGCGGTCACGCTCTGCTCTGCTTTGCTGCCCCAGTCCCGGGGGCGGGCGGCAGCACCCCTCCCCGGCCGCACGCAGCGGGTTTACGCCCTGCTCGGAGCAGCGGCGAAGCAACCGTGAGGAACCGCGTGCGGCACGCGAGAGCGCGAAGCCGAGAAGCCCGCGCGGCGCGAAGCCCCGCGAGACCAGGTTCAGGTCCGAGGTCCCGTTCCCACGGCAACGCCGCGCCCTCACGTGACCCTCCGCGGCCCCTCCCACCAGCTCCCGTTGCTACGGCCGTGGCGGTTCCCTCCCCCTGCTCCATTCATGCCCCGACAGAACATCCCCCCTCACGTGACCCGGGCGCTCCCTAGCCGGGCTTCACCGCCGCTTCCGGGCCGAGGGCGGGGCTGAGGTGGGGGGGGCCGCGCGCGTATGTGTGAGGGCGCGCGCGGAGCGGGGGGGGCGGCCGCGGCGGCGGCGGAGGGGAGAGGCGCTCCCGTCAACATGGCGGCGCGCGGGGCGGGCAGCGCCTGAGCCCCGCGCCCCTCGGCCCCGCCGCCCTCCTGCTCCGCCATGGAGAGCGAGGAGGAGCAGCACATGACCACGCTGCTCTGCATGGGCTTCTCGGACGCTGCCGCCATCCGCAAGGCCCTGCGCCTGGCCAAGAACGACATCAACGAGGCCGTGGCGCTGCTCACCAACGAGCGGCCCGGCCTGCACTACGGCGGCTACGAGCCCATGGAGAGCGGGCAGGGCCCGCCGCCCGGACACGGCTCCCCCGCCGGCGGGCAGGGCCCCCGCGACGGGGACGGCGGCGGTGGAGGTGGCAGCGGAGGCTTCGACCCTCCGCCCGCGTACCACGAAGTGGTGGAGACTGAGGTGAGCTGCGGCTCGGCCCCCCCGGGCCATCCCCCTCGGGGTTCCCGCACGGGGCCGGCCCTGCCCCGCGCTCAGTGCCCGCTGGGATGGCTGCGAGGTGGGGGCACCTCGTGTGTCTGCCGGCATTCGAGGAATGCGGGGCTACCCTGGGTTCTTTTCGTCCCCTGCGTCTCCTTGCGTAAGGAGTGTGTGTTTTCTTGGAACTGTTTGCCCCGTGCGAGGGGAAGTGCGGTCTGGGTGTTGCTTTGGATAAGCCGAAGTGCTTTTTGCATACGGTTTTCTTTGGATAAGCCAAACACATTCAGAAGTAGGCATACAATGAGTTCAAATGTTCTTCAAACAAAGCCTTTGTAAATTATAGCTGTGTTTGAAAAGCACGCCTGGAGCAGCAGGGCTGGGGAACATCAGCCTTCCGTAGCTCTCCTCCTTCTGCTTTTCTCTTCCATGCATTCCCAACACTCGGGACTCCCTGCCCTGCAGGTCCTCCCTCGGTGCTGCCTGGAGCCTTCTCCGGGTCTGCTCTGCCCAAAACTTCCCACAGCACTCATGGAAGGAGCTCATTGGTGATGCCCGGACTCTGGAGCCTGTAGGGTAAGAACAGAAAAGCTGTGCCGTGTGGTACCAGCAGGCTGCTCTGCGCAGCCCTTCTCATGGAGCTTGAGCATGGGAATGAGAATAAAGAAACGCATACACCCTTCCAGACTCCAGTGAGCAGTGTCCTAGGGGTGTCCTGAGCCAGAAGTGCTCTCTTTCAGTGTACATACCTTTAAAAAAAAAAAAAAAGAAAAATCCATATGTGAAGAATACGTGCACGTATCTACTAACTGCACTCGCACAGATCGTCTGTATCCGTGGTCTCAGAATGCTGTCTCAAAGTGCAACCTTGCAGAATAAAGATGGGTGATCTTTTGCACTGAATTGCCTGGTTTGGATCCTTACCTGGTGTAAGAGGATGATAATGTATGTGGAGTGAAGTGATCTGTTGGACTGCACGTGTGCTGGGCAGGAGTCAAGTCTCATTACTGATGGAAGCATAGAGGGAGCTGGTTTCCAGGGTCTGCTTTGAAAGGTTGTGAGTGAGCGTGCTGCTTGTTCATGTTCAGATCTTTGTAACTTTGAAGAGAGTGGATTTTGGTATCAGATCTCTCGTAGCTAACCGATGGGGTGATCTGGGTGTCAGTGTGATGTTTAAAGAGAAGCTGTCGCTTTAAACTTCAGAGAAGCACATATTTTTTCCGCTGCTGTTCCTGTTACAAATGACACTGACAATTCTAGGAGGGTTTCTTTCCTATTATTGTAGTTTGTATGTCTGATCAAACTAACTTCACAGTTTCTTTTGCCCCTCGTGTTCTTGTTTGCTTTGTGTTCTTGATAACCCGCAGGAGGAAAACCAAAGCATTTGAATACAGGCAAATGACTACAAGTCCACAAAATAAGCGTGGAAGGATTAAAGTATCTTGCTACATTAACCTTTATATAAACTCAGGCTTCAATTTAGTAGTTGGAGGTATTTGCATATAAATATCTGTCAACTCCTGCACATGTATAAGTTACATTTCTGTAATGCAATAGTTGTACCCCTAAAAGCTGTGAGAGTTGGGATTATTTCCTCTGCTTGTCTAACACGGCAGTGCAGCCTAGCTGCTTTTGACATGCTTCAAAAAAAAGCAAAGAAAACAACTTATATTTAATCACTTTTTATTCTTTTTGTTCTCCAAATTTAGTTTGGGACTATGTTTAATAAACTACAGCTGTTGTTTAGGTGGTTAATCAGTAAGTAGTTTCCCGTTCAGCACAAGCCTATGGCCTGTGAAACTGTACAGAAAGCCAGGTGCACAAATACCTATATTATTCATTGCAGTCATATACATTATGTTGTAGTATCCCCATGCTATCCTGTAGCACGGGATTCAGATGTTATTTCTGCTTATCTTCTTGTCAGTAGCCTCTCTCCATCTAACAGCTCTTAGAGTATGTATTCCTCTTTATTATTGTAATGTCAATTTTAACGTTTACTTAATGGGGAGGTAGTGTCGCATTGCTTGTTTTGGTTCTTGGAATATATATGCCAGTAATATACATGAAAAGAAAAGAGCACAGCTTTTAGATTTTTTCCCCTGAATAATTTTTTCTAGTCTAATAATCTTTTCCATAACTAAGTGAACAAAAGTTAGTTTGACTTTTTTTTTTAATTTAAAAATAACAGGCATATTTCGGCCACGCTCCAAGACGTGTGTATCAGCTCTTTATTTTGTATATTTTCTTTTTATGGCTGAGTGCAGTTTACCATGCATATAAGAGTAGATTTATGGATGATTAAACACTTGACGTTTTCTCTAACCAGTAATGAACCCATTATGTTTGCATATGCTGATTTGGGATCTATTACATAATGTTAGAATCTGTTCTGCTTGGTTGATCAAAGAAGGGTTCATCTGTTGGTGTTATTTGAAAATATCACAGCAACCAGATACATATCTTACTCATAAAAACGTCTTTCATTTGATAAAGTAGTAAAGCCAGTGTGAATCCTCCTTCAGGGGCATCTGGAGGTGATACAGGGGTCTGAATTTGAAGACAGCTGCTGCGAACTGGCCCAATATGCACTTTGTATGTTATGAGTGAGACTTGATGTAGGAACATACATAAACTCGTTTTCACAAGGGCTCAAATGTCAGAATCAGCAAGCTCATGTTTTCCATGGTGATTCAATTTTACGTTAATACCTGTGGTCTTTGGATTTGATGCTGTTAGCATGACCATGCTTAACTAATTTGGAAATACAAACGGATTTCACATTTCCTTGTGCAGTTTTCCTGAAATCTTGGGAAGCTGAACTGTAGGTTTGCATTTGGCACAGCATTCTGCCCTCTGCAGTGCCAAACCACTTTGACAGGCTCAGATCAGCTGCTTTTATAAGAAGCAGCTTTGCCTGTTTGATACAACTTTTACATTTATGTCTTTTGGCTGAAGTAAATCTGATAAGTATGTTCTGGCAAGAATCTGAGGTTCTCTTGTGTTTATTCCTTAGGCAACATAAAGATTTGTAGTGTGATTCTCTGGAGTAGTAGAGAAGGTTATGCTCATCTTTTCATGACTGACAAATAAGCTGTTATGTGAACTGCTGCTGAATCCGTGGGGTTTATGATGAAACCATAAATGAATGCGATGACACTGTCTGTTGGTGTGTCCAGGAACTGCCGTGAGAGCCCTGGGCGCTGACTTTAGCGGGCTGGGGAGAAACAGGATAGAGAAGAGCAGGACAAGCAAAAGCAGGGATTGTGAGCGTGGATCTGAACGTTGCGTTGAGTAGAAGCCTACTAATCCTAATATTCCCATAAACCATGGGTGCTCAACCTTTTGGCTTGCCTGGCCTGCGCTCGTTGGAGACGAATTGTCTCAGGCTGCGTGTAAAATATATAATTAAAAAAAAAAAGAAGTGTTATTTACATATTTAGTATTTTTAAAATTAAATCATTAAAAAGGGAGGGGAAATACAGCTAATGGGATATTTGGCCTTGTTTTTTGTGAAAATAGTGTATCAATGCCTGGTTCGATGGCAGTGGCTGCAATTCTCAGTGAGTTCCCTAGGTGTTCACCACAGATTTTTTTGATGAGATTTTACTCTTCCTGTGCTTCATCCTTGAAATCAGTTGTTCACAAACATAGGTACATCCTGCCAAAAAGCAATGACATGAATAAGATGTGATTGTGAAGCGAGGGATGTTTCTTTCTGGTAAGAGAGGTCTTATAAAGGTCTGGTAAAGAGACATGATCAGATTTCACTTTGAGTTGAATATCTGATTGCAACTCTGTGCATTCCATTTGAAAATGCATGGGTAGTGTATTTATGTTGACTGAAAATGGGGTTGCCAAAATACCAAAGCACAAGCCCAAGTTTAATAAATGAGAAAACTTTCATGTCTGCTTAATAACAAAAAGTGCCTGCCTTCACAGGCACGCACATGTGCAGGTGGGTGGAAATATTATCAGCAATCACCGTGTTGTATTCGTTGCGTGGCACAAGCACATGTAACTCACGTGGGTTCCAATCCACCCAAGTGCGTGTGGCTGATGCGAGAGGCAGAGCCAGCACTGCACTGCGCTCACCTCTGCTGCATCCTGGTGTCACCTATGCAGTCCGTGCTCAAGCTACGTGCAACCAACTCATGGCAGATATCCCCAAAATCACGTAATGATGATAAGAGTTTACAGTCTCGTGGCTGTCCTGGGCTGGACGCAGGCTGCGGGTTGGACGTGCCTGGTATAAACCTTCCGAAAATGAGATCTTGATTTGTTTTTAAACTGCTTCTGAGAGTCATTACTGTGACCTTTTGGGTAAATTGTTATTAGAGGATTGTATTACCATCTGGCTATTCCTGTCTCCTTTTGCATGTACTCTTTATTTGATTTGATTGTTAGTTGAACTGGATCAAAAACTCATGTATACCAGATATTAGTAGATAAGGTTTATAGTGAAACTTGTCCAAGATGCTTTTAGAAGTGCTGTTTGATGTCAAGAGAAACAGGTCAGCTGCTGCAGTGAGTGCCAGCACCAGGACCCGTTTCTCACTCCTATTCTGCAGAACTTCTGTGTCCAAAACCCATTCCAGCTCAGCACAGGGGGCCATGCTGTGTCACAGAGTGTCTGCAACCGAACCTCGTAGCTGCTGGCTTGTACAGCGAGGGCAGTGGTTTGTGTTAACTGCAAATACCATGGACGTTAAGCTTGTGGAGAGCTTTGGTCCTTGAATGGAAGGAGCTGTATTTACTTAAAGACAAAAAAGCTATTTAGGAAATGCAATGGATTTCACAGTTTTGTAAATTTAAGTCAGTCTCCTGTCTTGTAAGCAGAGTGGAGCTTTGCAGTGGTGACTATTTCTGGCATTCTCAAGTGGAAGCTTTACAATGTGGCTTGTCTAGAAATTGGCCTTGTAAAACAATTAAGCAATCAAATAAAGCTCTGTGGTGGATTCTGGCGGTGAGTCCTTGGCTGGGTGCCATCGGAATGTCAAGTGGAATTAGTACTTTAGCACTCTTGGTTTTCAGCATCTTTGTTTTCAAAAATTAAACCAGCTGTCCTGGTGTAAAACTCCATCTGAGGCTCTGTCTGCATCAGTGCTGCCTTGGATTTGGAAGGAAAATTCCCCGTGCATCATCCCGGAGACAAAAATAAGAACAAGAAGGTTGGGAGGACTGGGGTTGTACGGGAGGGGCAATTTGCTAACTTGAAAAATAAGCCTTGTTTCAGAAAACTTGTAAACCTGTTAGTGTGCAGTGTGACTGCTGGAGTAATCTTCATATTGAGATTGACACCTCTTAATTTACTGTGAGGGCAGTGCCTGTGGAGGCAGCTCAGTGCAGCCAGCCCTCAGCTGGGCAGGAAGCTGATGTGGGGTTCTCTGGAGGCATTTGCTGGTCATCTTCCCAGCTTCAAGTGCTGCTCTGTGGCAGCTGTTTAACTAGGAAGTGAAATACTGAGGAAGAATGAGAAAAAAAACAAATTAGCCAGTGTTAGAAGTTAATTCCAGCAAATCATTTGGCTTGCTTTTGGATTAAGGAACAGTAGCTCTTTGTGTGAAGAGGGCAAGGATGGAAAGGAAGTGCCCGTTTCTTTTGTAAACTCTTAATTTGAAAAAAATCACGTATTTCTGCTGCCATGGAAATAGTCTCTGGTATGTATGTTTCAGTTGTGCTTTGTGGGCCAAATAAATAAAAGTGAAATAAACCCCAGTGTCCTGAGTGTTTCGTGCCACCTGATCTTCCTGCTCACAATGTAACAGCGGTTTTGACCTCTTCTGCTCCGATGCCCAGCAGAGCGGTCTTGGGAGATGTTTACAGATGGTTTTTCTTAGTGCTTGATCACAGATTTGTGATGATACGCTGGGGAACTTGAATTCAAACTCATTCTCGGCTTCTTTGTTGTTTCTGTCTCACTCTACATCTATATAAGTAGAATAGAAGTGTTAAGGGTGTGTTTAGCAGTGTTAGTGAATTAGTCCTCCCTTCCTGAGCTTGAATTTTGGTCACAGAAGTGTCAGAATAAATGCTTTATCTAGTGTTTCTGCAGCACTTCTCTCTTAATGCCTGGTGTTTCCCCAAAGGGGAATAGACTGTTGACTTAAGCATTTGCAATTTGTTGTTTTATTCTATTAAGATGTTTATCTGCTTCCACTTGGTTATTTTGAGTTATTTGGGAATAAGCAGTGGATTTTGTGCTTACAACAACTAAAGGGTTGGGAAGAATAGTGCTGTCAGTCCCTGGGTGTTTGTAGTTAACGCCAATGGAAATTTTTTTAAGTATGTCTATAGGAAATACTGAAAACACGTGGAAGGTAAGTGTGCTTTCCTTTCTTTAAAGCCATTCTTAACAGTGCTTTTCATAACCTTTCCCTGTCCCACAACTGATCATCCAACTTGAAATTACATTGCTCACAGTGCTCGTAGCAACCCTCCCTGATTCCATTGAACACTGTGGTAGCAGTAAAATAAAAGGGGTTGTTTGTTTTAAGTTATACAGATCTTTTCACTTAAACAAGATTTTTACCAATCTTTGGTCCATTTTGCTGTGATGCTGAGCGCTGTGCTCCTCTCTGAGCCACTGGGTGAGTACGTGGGGGAATATTGCACTGCAGCATTGCACCATCACCATGGAAATCAGGGGTACAGTTCAAGCAGCGTCTTTAGAAAGTCCTGGTTAACTTCAAGCTTTACGGATTTCTTCCCCACCCAAGTTCATGTTGTGCTCTTGCTCCCAGTTTTATGTAGTTCTTTGGTTTTGAGAGATGGGGCAAAGCCATATTTGTTGTGGCTGGTTTGTTACAATCCTTCACACACACTAAGGAGGGTTCTGTCGAACCATACATTCATGATAATGCGCTCGGACTGTTCCCTGCTGAGGTCAGAGTCCTAAACTTTGTGTGAAAATGTTCACCAAATAAATCAGATCTTTTCTTGGGAGGTATCTGTGGTGAGGTGAGAATCCAAGTCGGCTCTAGATAAGTGCAGCCCTTAACACAGGGATTGGTTTCCATTAGTGACAGACTAGGATGGGATCGTTGCTTCACGTGAATGTGATTAAATCTTAGTATTTTTTTCTTATGACAAGTCTCTTTGCTTGTGTAAAGTAACACATAGCAAAAACATGAACCGAAAGACTTTACTTCTATGCAAGAAAGAATAAAACAGTGACAATATTTACCAAGAAGCTCACTTAAATTAGAAAAGCATTCCTTTCTGTCTGGGTGCTCAGGTTGTTGCATACAGGTTTATGTTCCAGCCGGTAAGAATGTAAGGGCGTGATGCTGTATCCGCTTGAGTTGTAAAACAGTTACAAAGTGTTACTATGTTTCGAGACAAGTGGCTGTTCCTCGTTAAGTTGTTTAGGGCCGGTTGCACATCTGCAGCTTGACCAGAGCTTTAAGAAGTCCTATTAAGCTTTATCAGAACGAAGTAGTTAGCAGGTAAGAAAATGTAACTGTTTCTTTAAACATTGCCTTCTCTTACCGAAGTGCAAAGTGGTGGCTTTGATTTATTTGAAAACCCTTAGGTTCTTACTCCAGTGAATCATTTCTGGTTAACAGGTATCTTCCTCCTACGGGTTAATTAAAATGGGGGAGAGAAAAAAAAAAAAAAAACCAAATTGACACCCAGATGCGAAAGTAAAAGCTGCTTTAATCAGCAGTATGACAGATAGAAGCACCGGCAAGTCATAACTGCAGGATTCATAGCTGTTCCCAGAAGCTGATGGATGTCATAGACCAGTGAGCGGAGAACTGCTCTTTCTGGTTGTACGGGTGTTAGGTGGAGGCCGTCCATCAGAGTGCTGCTTTGCACACAGCCATGAATCACACAGCACTGTGCTGTGCCGTGCTGTGCCAGAGGGAAGTGCTGCTATTGGCACTTGGCAGCAGGGGCAGCTGGAGCACTCAACTGATTTCCTCCCTATTGCTCGGTAGATCTGTGTTAAAAGTGAGAGGTGGGCCTCGAATGTTTGTCTTCTAGTGCTGGCTTTAAGGATTTTGTGTTTTTCCTTGCAGCTTTTCAGAGCAGTTAAACTGGATCCTGTTTGTTGGTATATGGTAACAAAGCAGAGGTTTGTTTGCTAGCAATACAGTGACACATCAAATTCTGTTTGCTTGGCTGTAAAATCACTTGTGGAAACCACTTATTGGAGAGGCATGAGGGTGAGGGACAGTCTGATCTTAAAAACTCTGATCCCATTATTTATTAAAAGAAACGTGACTTTCTGGTTCTGTTCCATTAATTATAGAAAATTCAAGAGCACGTGGTGTAACGTAGCTCTAGCGACACTAAACTGCGTTGTTATCCTTCCCTCAAAATCAAATTAACAAATTTAATTTATAACTTGATGGTAATTTCATTCCAGAGAGTGCCAATTAACATCAAAATATACGCTCTTGAACGCCTTGTTGCTTTATGGAAAGTGACCAGCATAGTCGTTAAACAGCTTGGTGAGTTGATTAGCTGAGTGCTACAGGAATACACTTTGAAGCTTTGAACTGTGAACTTTTGACAATTGAAGTTAACTTCTATTTCACTTCTTAGAACAAAGACTAACCCTTGTGTGTGTTAGTCTTCACGGCAGGCTTTACTCTGCACAGAACATATTTCTTCAGTCTGCAAACAGCCTGGCAGGTGTCAGGTCTCCTGAGTGGCAGCCCTGACTCAGCACTTGAAACTGTTTAAGTGTGAATATTTTGTTGCATACTCTTCTTCCCCAGGTGAAATAAAGGCCTGTGAAGGCTACCAGTAGGCACTGCAGTGACAGCTCCTAGCCCCTCTGTTACAAAGTGCTAATTAACAGCTGTTACCTGTTCAGAGCTGTGGTGCTTTGTATTTGTGAGCATCGGAAGAGCAAGTAGGTCCTTCAGTGGGTGCTGGTTTTCAGGGAGCCATCATAATTCAACCCAGGCCATTCTGTGATTCTTTACAACTTTGGAAGACCTTACATAGCGCCTTGGTGCTGCAGCTGGCACTGCTGAACCCTCACTGCAAACTGCAGTGCACAAATTGGAAGTTGAATGGGGAACAGTTGGGATTTTTGTACAGAAAGACACAGTAGTTATGAAAGAGCAGCCGTGTGTTTTCAGAGTTACTCGTGCTGGGTGTACGGTAGGAGACGAGATTCGTTTGGCGGTGATACAAACTGAACGTGGTGGCAATCTTCAAGGGTATGAAATCTGTTAATGATTTGAAGTGAAGTTTGAGTTTGACTTTTAAAGAACATTGAGGGCATTTCTCTGAGCCTGTTGCATGTTTCGCAGCAGCTGTGAGGCTGCCTTTTTGTGATACGTTCTAAAATTAATACATAATTAAGCTTGACACTTTCTGGGCAGAATTTTAGTAGCAGGAAATTGACATGTAAGGATGAGTTGTCACTTTTAGTGAACAGAATGTGCCAAAGATGCACTCCTCCAATGCAAATAGTCCCCTTTGTTGTCTGGACAATGTTTCCAGCACCGCACCCTGGTGCTGGATCACACTGATCTTGTCACCGTGTTGTTGGGAGACTCAGTACTGCAGTAGACCAGTTCTGTTCTTAATGTAGCTGCTATGATAATGCCCTTATTTGTGAGCACACCGTGAAGAAAATGTATTATTTCACTCATAATGAGTTTCCATAGTATGGTAGGTGATGCTAATTGCTTGTGGGGAAAGAGGTGAATAAAGAGCAGCTCTGCTTATGGGGAAGCAGAGCAACAGGTGCAGCTTTTCAGCAACGTTGAAAGCTCTGCACTGCTGTGAGGCTGCACCTCTCCAACACTAATGTTAGTAATGGATGTTTAACGTGGATACTCTTCTCTAGGGAATGAAGAAAGCACAGCTCCCTTAATGTAATCATTTGTTGAAATGTTGTTTTGCCTATGCTACAAGTGCAGGCTGAAATGGAATCTGGGAGCTAGCAATTGGATGTATGCATTACAGTCAGGCTTCCTTTATTAAACTAATTGTTGTGTTCTGTGCAGTTACCATTAAAGGCTTTCCTTATAAATTCATTTTCTGCAGGAATTGAATCATGCTCTGGATGGAGATCATCTACAAAAGCTGTATCACTACAACAGACTATTTCCTAGAGAGCATCTGCTTTTAAATACCTTCAGTGCCTTTTTATTTGGACATTCAAACATCCCTTCTCCAGAAGTTCACGCGGGGTGATTTGGCAGATGTGAGCTACATTAGACTTCCTTGCACAGTACTGGATCAGAGAACTTCAGTTTCAGAGGCTGGAGATACATACAGCTTCCCATAATGGCAAACTTGAGACTAGGTGTTTATAGGGCATTGAGGGAAGGTGGCACCTTCCCAAACACTAACATGCTGTCTTGCCTGAGTACTGTTTTGCATTACACTCCTGTAAATTATACTGCTGCTGTCAAGAACCCATTATTAAGTACAGCCATTGTGTCACCTGTGCCTATTAACTTCATAGGGTAAGCTCTGTACAATTGCTGTTTCTTTGACATAATGTTTTTGAATCGTTATGAAAGTGAATGTGATCCATTTAGATTTTAATAAACAGGTCTGATCCTGCAAACAGCGAGTGCAGTGAGAGCTTGCAGTGCAGTGCTTACAGCTTCTGCACAAACCGATTCCGTTCCTCATACACCGTGTCCTCTGTAGTTCAGTCGTTTCGTTCCGCTTACGCTGTGTGTCCCTGGCTCCCCTCCAGGTGCGATCCTGTTACCCCCATGACACTTGTGTTTTCCTCAGGCAGTTGCTCCCATTTGCTGCCAGCCCCAACCCAGACATTCCGTCCTTTCTCCTGCTTCAGTTGTTTGCTGTTTTGAAGCCAGAGAAAGTCTCTGTGAACTCCGACACGTGGGCTAGGTAGCGCTGATGCAGTGTGAAAAGAATAAACAACCTGGAAGAAATAGATAACTTGCCTAGAATTCCGTTTGGCACCGCTGAGGCGGTTACCTCGTGTGGCACCTAACAAAGGACAGGGGTTCGTTCTGAGTGCTGCCAGTGCACAGAAATAGCAGCTGCTCGGTGCCGCCAGCACCGGGACGTGGAAAGCTGAGCTGCAGCCTTCTGCTTGCTTTTTTCCGTTTGCGTTCCAGAATGCTTTCCAGTAACTTATTTTGACTTCAGGAGAACAATTGTAGTTTCCTTACTGGGCAACTATAGCTGAATTTTATTTTTTGATTTGGCTAATCCAGCCAATTAGTCTTGTTTGTTTTCAGTGTGGTTGGGTGAGGAGTGATGAAATTGGCCTCTCTTGGAATAAACTATTCCATGTTCTGCAGCAGTTGAAAACAGGCTTAACATGCATAAATCTGAGGATTGGGTTTGTGCACTAAAATCTCCCAGGGACTAGATGCTCTTAGCGCTTCTATCTGGGATCTGATATGCTAAGGAAAAAGATTTGCTGCTTAAATTGGCAATTAGTTAGCAATTAGTTATGTAAACACAGTAGTTATCACCTAGATGAGATATACAAAGGTATGTAATTAATCCAATTAGCAGTATAAAATTCTACTTCGAGAAACAGAAGCTGTCTAAGGACTGCTGAGAATTTGACGTGCTACTTAAAGTACAGCTGTCTTCTCCAAAGCTTCAAAATCCTTTGAAGTGTCTAGGAGAGGTAAAAATTGCTTCACTCGAACTTCTTTTTATTCACAGAAGAATGATGAAAACGGGAATTGCTCTGGAGAAGGCATTGAGTTTCCAACAACCAACTTGTATGAGCTAGAGAGCAGAGTTCTAACGGATCACTGGTCCATACCCTATAAGCGGGAGGAATCTCTAGGCAAGTGCCTGATTGCATCCACATATCTAGCAAGACTGGGTAAGTTCTATTTCTACACTTACAAAGATTATCTGTTCTTAAGGTTTCAGAGACGTACAGGGGGCAGCTACATATTTGGTATTAGTTTTGCAGTTGTTTACTTAGCACTCTGCAGAATGATCACACCTCTGTGAAAGTGGTTTCCAGTGAATTATTCTACCTAATGCTGTAATAGGAGTGTTCATCTCTTTTTCTAAAGTAATTTGTTTACTTAAGCTTTTTTAAAAAGAAGAGCACATGTTTCTTTATGTTCTAATGACTGTAGGAATTGCTGTTTTTTCACAGCTGAATTACTGACTCGTTTTTCTTCGTGCTGGTTATTTTCCATTTGTGGAAAAACAAGCTGTCATCTAAATCCATGCTGCACCAGGCTTGTGTAACTGGTTGTTTTTTGCTAGTGAAATACTTAGACTGCATTAGACTCAAGAATTTGACTGTTCTGTATTCAGTACTTGGGCTGTAGTTAAGCTTGTTAGAGAGGCGTTGTGCCCAGCTCATGGCAGAATGAGTGTGCAGGGGTAAATTTTCCTCATGCCCGACAGCAGGCAAAAGGAGGGTTATAAGACACAGAAGTTGCTGGTGATTCTGGTTTATGTTGTTTTTAACCTGTGCTAGAAGACCATGAGTAGGTTTGGTTTTGGTGGGGCACGTGCAGCACCAGGAGAGATCTGAAGGTAGCTGTAAATTTGGGAGGGAGAGATGCATATTTTGCTAATCATGCTTGAAGAAGTTGTAAAAGATGAACCAGTTGGAAACTTCTAAAAGGCAAGTTATTTTGACACGCGCTCTTCTGTGACTGAAAAAGCATAATGCTTAGTAATGAATGCATAGTAGCACTCCTACTGCTGGATTTGCTTGGTGTACTCAAAAACTTACATTGAGCTTCCTGAGGTAAACTTAAAGCATGTGTACTCTTTCCTTTCTGTGAAGGTCTTTCTGATTCTGATGAGAATTGCAAGAGGTTTATGGACAGGTGCATGCCTGAAGCATTTAAAAAGGTAAGTAGGTACAGTGCGCTAATTCCTTGTTCTTTGTGTTGTTCATGGTGGAAGTATGGTCTTGTAATCCAGACTTCAGAAACTGTGGAACAAGTGAGTGTGTTCTTAGCTTAAAATCATACTCTTAAGTTGCAGTTCTGCAACTCTTCAACATATATTTTCTTTTTTTTTCTCCTTTTCTACTTTACTGAAGAGCTCTATAGCAATTAGTGGAGCCTAAAGGCGGGTTTAAAGACGGTTGGATACATCCTTTAGTTCAGAATCAGCTTTCCTTTGACTTTATTCTTTCTGCTACTTCTTTGGGGGATTGCAACATCCTTACTTCTTTTTAACTCAGTGCTTACCTAACCTGCTTATCTGGCTTTTCTTCTCTTTTATTGTGAATCTTCTCTATGGAGCTTCCCAAACTAGTTTTCTTCCTTCTATTCTGTTTTGGGTGCTACCTAAATTTCTTGCCCAGCTGTTAGTCTATATGTATAAAAATGTGTATACACCTTTTAAAAAATTACTTGGTCCTAACCTTAAAATACTGAAATATAAGTGTACTCAAGGAAGATGAAGATTTAAGGGAAAAAATCTTTTTCCACTTGGCTGTAAGAGTTAATAACCTTGCATTTCATTCTTTTTATTTACTTGACCCCGCGTGCACTTTAAATAAAAATATCGACTGGTTCTCTAGGAGAAGAATCTGTAGAAATCCAAGTTCAGAATGTGCTAAGTTAGAATTTGCTGAAATTTTTGCCAGCTATTTAGCCAGATTCTATTGTTTCTTAAAAAGGTACAAAACGTGATTGTATTTTAAGTATAAAACTCTTTAAGCAGAAATTAAATAACATGTGCAGGTGGATGCCTTATGTCCTCTTTAAACAGCTTGGTTAGTCCATAAAGAGCATGTTTCATTAGGAGAAAAGGCAGCAGTAATACTTCTCTCTATGTTCTTTGTTTTCCAACAAAAACTGCTCAAAAAATGTAAGCTGATAAATGGTTATTACAGCTGAATCAGTGCAGTGTCATGGAACAAGTACTTGAAGATTTAATTGTCATGTGTTCATTTTGCAAACAGTTGCATATTAGTTATTCTTTACAAAGGTTACAATCTTTCCAGTGAGTGGAAATGCAAAGCAGTTTGCTTTGATAAGTATTTTTTTGTCAGGAGCTGATTTAAGGCGTTCTTCAGTTGAATTACCAATTTAATTAACTCTTAAGCCATTAGTCCAGAACGAGCATATAGAAAGAAATAACACACCAGACAGTGATTATTACTGCACTCTGGGGAAACATTTGCTCTGAAAATAATCTGGGCGGAGGGAAGGCTGATAAATTTCATCTGTTCTAGGTGATTTTGCTCAAACTTAAAAACAAAAACCAACCAAAAAAACCTCCTTTTTCTCTTGGTAGCTGTTGACATCCAGTGCTGTTCACAAATGGGGAACTGAAATCCACGAAGGAATATACAACATGCTTATGCTGCTAGTAGACCTGGTTGCAGAAAGAGTAAAACAAGATCCTATTCCTGTGGGCCTGCTTGGTGTGCTTACAATGGTATTTGTCTTCTAATAAGCATGATGTTTTAAACTCTGGGATCTGTTTAAGTAATAAAGAGAATGACGCTAATCTAATTCCTCAGTGAATGTCATCAAAATGTAGAAGTCTCTACTGATGATTGTCTTAAATTGTGTCCTGTGTATTGTATGCAATTTAGGGTATTTGGCATTTCATGTTTATCTTGCTACTGCTTTTTCTCCTATTTAAGTTGTAGCATATTGTCTTACAATCTGCAGCTATTGTTTACTGCAGATTTTTAACATCCAACATGCAATTCAGTGGGTGTATGCTGTTCAGAATTTCTGAAAATCAGCTCAAAAATATTTCAAAGCTGCTGACACATTGCTGTTAATTTTTGAAAGCTAGTACTTTATCTCCTCCTTTATATGGATATCTAGCTCATGTGGGCATTGTCTGTACAGAATTGAAACTTCAGAATGCTTTGTAGGAACTGAGGGATGGAAGCAGGGGTCATTTTTTAAACTGTAGTTTTTGCTGTGTCTTTAACTGTCAACCAGAAGAATGTTCAACTGGGGAAAAAAGAAGTCAAATGTCAAGATTAGTTTTGAAACTGTGGCGTAAGTCATGCTGTTCATTTCCATGGGTTTTTCTTTCAAGGCATTTAACCCTGACAATGAGTATCATTTCAAGAATCGAATGAAGGTATGCCAGAGAAACTGGGCAGAAGTCTTTGGGGAGGGGAACATGCACGCTGTGTCACCCATATCCACGTTTCAGAAGGTGAGCATGGCCATGCCCTAAAACCTCCTTTTAGGGTAGATGTTTTTGTTCCAGAAAAGGCTGATTAGTACGTATTTATAAAAACTTAGTTATCATCAAGAATTACAGCAAATAGATCTTGAGTATATGTTGATCTGTAGAAATGGATTTCCTGTCCTCTCAAATTGTCCCAGTTCCCTATCGGAGCCTGGATCTAGAAACTGCAGTACTTTCCTGTGTGAAGTATCACAATAATCAGATGGTAGGTTTGTTGTATCTAAGGACTGACATCTGTTGAGTATGAAATGACCAAGATAACTCTACAAAGTGTAGAGCTCCAGTGGAGAATTCATGCTTTCCTGACACCCACCTTTAGGGTAACTTGGTCATACAGTCTGTCAAGGAGTCAGGTTTTTTAGGTTTGTTCTGACTTGTCACAGTTGTTCCAGGTAGGTGGGTCTAAAAAAGGAGCCTCGGTGTTGCTGATCTTTCCTCCAGGAAACGTTTGTTGCTGTAGAAAGAAAATTCTGTTTGCTGCTTTAGGAAAGGCTATTTAGTAATGTTCCACTCTGCTAATGTGCTATAAATATACTTGCTTGTGAGTCAGCAGCCACAGTGCGTATTGTTGCTGCAACACATGGTCAGTGATGTTAGGTAGAATCCAAAAATGGGTGTTGCTAAGAGAACCTCCCAGAGCTCCAACTGCACGCTTAGCAAGGGAGCTGTTATAAACACGTTTCTGTTTTCTGTGAAATAACAGTGCATGCATTTAAGGTCGGGGTTATTGGCTGAATTTATCTATCCAAATATGCTTCGGAAAACAAATGTTTGGCATTGATGTTGCATCTGCTAATTTGTTAATATTTTAATTGTTCAAGGAACCTCATGGGTGGCTGGTGGATCTGGTAAACAGGGTAGGTAAATACAAACCAAGCAGAACTGTTACTTGTCACTTGAATTTGTTGCTCTTCAAAGATAATAATTTCCACCTCTCCCCTCCTTGTTTTTACCCGTCTTTCCTCAGAGGGTGATAACGACAAAAAAATAGTTTAGGATTTTAATGCTGCCTGGATCTAGGGAAAGGGCCTTGCTAAACACATTTTGCTGAGTTGCTGCCTTTTCCCTTGAGCACCTTTATCGTAACATGATAGTTGTCACTGGCAGAAATGAGAGAGCTCAACTTAAGCTTCAGTGATGTTTCCCAGTCAGATGTGTTAGCTATTTTGTTGTGGTCTAGCTTTCTTCCCTATGTCAATTTTTACCTGAGACAGTTTCTAGCTTCTTGTTTAAGGTGGTACCAAGCATAATTGCATTGCATTTCCCACTGCATCCCTGAATTCTCATGAAAACGTAAAGTTTATATTGGTATATGATGTTGCATAGTGAGGGATAATCACTGTTATCCTAGGAACTCTTAATGGAGTATTTTCTATAATAACATACTTGAAAGATAAAATACTGTAGTTTGCTAACATAATACTGATTATTTTATTTCAGTTTGCAGAGTTGGGTGGATTTTCAGCAATTCAGTCCAAACTCAATTCTGAAGATATTGAGCTTGGGGTAAGTTCCTTATCTGTCAGCAGACTTCTCTCTTTCCATTACTCAATTCATGTAGAACCAGTAACATTTCTTTTGGCAGCGCTTTTGCCTTTGCTTTGGTACTGGAGCAATAGAGAGCCCTGCAGAAACGTTGTCAGGCTGGAGGTCAGATGAGGTTGTACGTAAGAGTCCTGACTGAAGAGACCTTTTGGGACTTCAGAGAAAAAGGGGAAGAGTTAGCGTACCTTTCTGTCTGACTTTCATCCTCACAGTTAGACATCGGTCAGTCTAGTTTCACTGTATATTCACCAGTAGATTACTGGTTTTCTGTTTCCTTCAGCTGAATTAACTCCTGTCATTCATTATAGAAATTATTTAAGAAGTTCCTAGGAAGACAGATACTGTTTAATCCTAAGCAGCCCTTCAGTATCTGTGTTCAAAAGCTGACTGGTTTAGCAGTTCTAAACTAATTTTTGATGGCAAAGCCTAACTTTTTTAGTTTTAGTTTCCTAACCTATTTTCAAGAGACTTCATATCTTCTTTCAAGCTGAGATCAAGGAAAAACTTTGTTGTTCAGAATTTTGTTCTCAAGTATAAAGTTAGCCTGTTTTCAATGAGCTGTCATTTGGGGAGAATTCAGCTTTTCTTAGAGTATTGATACTTGCTGCTTTATGAAAAGATAAACTCTCAAATGAGCATGGCAGAGGAATAAGGGAACTCAATTTAAATGCTATACTGCAATAGAAACTTTAAAGGAAAATTTGTTTAATAACTGCTCACTTACAAAGGAAGTCTGGTTCAGCATCACTAAATTTAGGCCTTTGATTGCTGTGGGGCACACTCAAGCTCATAATTTTTTTTATCCAATTTGAAAGAAACTACTTTTGGTATTCTTCATTGGCATACAATTGTCTTTACACTTAATTTCCTGATGGTAGACATTGCTTGAAAATCGTAGAATATCTGAGTTGGAAGGGACCCACAAGGATCATCGAGTCCAACTCCTGGCTTCATACAAGACTGCCTAAAAATTAAGACATGTCAAAGCAGAAACTGTATGTGTATATGAAAAGTACCAAAGTCAATGGTCATCCCTTCACAAATGCAAGAGAGTGATTCTTGTGCCACTTAAAGAGAATATAACTACATAGGCTAATGCTTTGGGAGAAAATGTCTCAAGTCTGCATTCTTTATGAAACACACAGCTAATCTGAACTGCCAAGGAGTTACTGTATGATGTATTTAAAATCAAAATGTAAATCCAGGGAAGCAGATAACTTCTTGAGAAAGCACATTTCAAGTACTTTCAGTGTGTCAGGATGAAAGATCATCAGATCACACAGCCATTCTGGCAACTGGAATGACTTTCTGCATTTTCCTTCTCAACTTTCAGTGGAGCTGAGGAGAACAGAGTTATTTGAACTTTGTCTGGTGTATTCTGCCTTAATCCTGGACCTGTTTGCAGAGTATAGATATAACAAAACCCTCCAGTTTCAGATCAGGAAGGATCTCCTCCCTCATACACATGAACACACTTGCAGGCTAGGTATAGAGAACAGATGCCTGACGTATGCATTGAATAGGTATCAGATACAACAACCTCCCAGCCAAATCAGAAAGCTTGACATATATATGATGTATTTGCAAAAGCTTTCTGCTACTTAATGCTTTGGGAAGGAAATTTGCCATATGGCTTTAAACTTCAGTCTTGTCTTCACACTTTTCACTGCAGCAGAGAACAATGAAAATATGTGTCCTTTTCCATCTATTTATTTCTGTGGCTGAACTAGGATTAGACAGAGAAGTCAGACGAGGCTAATGAGAGGACTGAGATTAGTGAAAACTGAGAGGATACTTTTAAGGAAAAGCATGTAATTCATACTCTATGCTGCAGAATGAATCTCTTTCCTGAACCATTCGTTGTTATAAAGGAGTTGTACACATCCTGTAGCAAATGACTGGAAATTATCATGCAAGATAATATTTATTCACCTTCATCTGCCTCTTAAGGTATAGATTGCTAACTCTGAAAAGACCTCGTAAATGTGCACCTAAATATTTGCTGGTTTTTGTTGTTGTTTTTGTTTTTTAGGCAATCTCTGCATTAGTTCAGCCATTTGGAGTTTGTGCAGAATATCTTAACTCTTCTGTAGTGCAGGTAAAATGTCTTTGTTATGATTTCTTTTCAGCAAAAAATAAAGCCTTGTAAAATGTGACGGTAGTCATTTGCTCAAATTCGGATGGATCTCTTCATGTTAAAATAGATCTCAAGCAGTATAGTATCAGAAAAATAAGTACATGAGAACCTGCTTTTTCATCATAGCAATTTGAAAAATAAAAGGGATGAAAGCTGGTTTACGGCTGTGTTGGTGTGAAACTGGTGACTAATTCTAAAAACCCTTAAAACACACACGGCGTGAAGTACAAGAACCACTCTGAGTATCCTGAAGGTGATGAATAGCGGATTCAGACAATGGTCAGGCTCTTTTTCCATCTTTAGTTGCTAATCTACATCTACAGTGGTGAGAAGCATTGGAACTGCTGTTAGTAAGCTTAATCGTTGTAAGGCATGTAGAGAAAAAAATCTCACTTGATATATGGATTTTTGTTTTTGTTTGTGGCAGAGGAGTTCATGGTAATGAGAGTTTTGACCGGAAAAAATGTGGTGGGAGGGGAACACACCATGATCTGTGAATTTGCAAATGTGCTGTAGGGTTCACACCTACGTTCACTAAAAAAAAGTGCCAGTTTAATAGGTGACTGAAAGTCTTTATTTGAAGAGGATGTAGTTAAGGGGGTCAAAGATGTATATGCATCTAATAACCAATGCATTTTGAAACGGGTTTGGGAGTAGTCCATTGTGGACCTGTGTTGTGGTGGTCTGAAGTGGCTTCTTAGTCCAACTGCTTCTATTTCTGGACTTACCTAGCAGGATAGTTTTATGTATGTTATATATGTTGCTTTATAGCTAAGATAATCATGAGCTTTCAACTAAGTATTTCATTTTGCTGCAGCCAGATCTTCTGAGTAATGTGAATTGATTTCAGGAAACATAAAATGATTGGCATGCTTTTTCTCATATTCTTTAGCCTATGCTGGATCCAGTCATTCATAAAATGATTAAATATGTGCAGAATGTAGAAGAGAAGGACTTGAAAGACAAGGTAATGTTTTATAAGTATTTAAGGAGAATGTACCGTGTGTCTTGGAAACGCTGGCAATACAGACTAGAAATAAAATCTTGCTTTCACTGACAAAAGATACAGCCTGTTCTGAATTATGTCTGAAATTCTTAGCACAAAATATTGCAGAGTAGCTACCCTGCATTTACCCAATTCCATATAAACTCTTCTCAGTAGATCTGTTTTGCCCCTTTCAAAAATATTTTCCCATTTTCTCTGAAAATTTCCATGTAACTTGTAGCTACCTCTTACACTGCACTGAATTTGGCATTCAGCTCTAATAAATTTGAGTGTTGACTTTTTACTTGGATGTACCTCTGTAAATTATATGTTCACTTTTTTTAAACCATAGGTTTTGTTGTCTCAGAATTTCTAGTGTACAAGTAATGCTTTCAGATATCCATCAATTAAACTGTCTGTACTGGGTCACTAAACCTACTCTTTGTGTATCATTGAAGTCTGAAACAGAATACCAAAACCAGCAGTGCCTTTATTTGTCCTTTTTTGTTTGTTTTTTTTTGTCTTCAACAGAGGCTAGTCAGTATCCCTGAGCTCCTGTCTGGTATTAAACTGCTGTGTATGCGCTTCCAACCTGATTTAGTAACTGCAGTAGATGATTTACGGCTGGACATCCTGCTGCGCATGTTGAAATCGCCTCACTTCAGTGCAAAAATGAATTCCCTCAAAGAAGTAGGTTTGCATTGTGTGGGTGTGTTTTGTGGGTGCACACATGCATGTGCGTAGGTGGGATGGACTGTCTGAAACCACCACCTTGAAACGTTTCCTAACAAATGATGTTGCCTTAGCAAAAGCTCAGAATAAATGCAAAAAATATATTACAAATACCTCCTGCATATATATGTATATGTACATATACATACATATGTATGTATATATAATAGTCACTGTGAGGGCTGTGGTCTCCCAGTTAGAAAACTAAATTGTATTTGAATGTTTTCTAAGAGCTACAAATTCAGATTCATTTGTAAGCAGCAGTGTATGCTATTCCTTCATTGATCTCTCTGAGATCACCCTGATAATTCAGAGCATCCTATGGGATGTTGCTTTTCTCTCTCTTTGCCATTGTAAGGAGAAAAAAAAAAGAGGGGGACTTTTTATCCTAGATTGTTCTTATTCCAGCTATATCCAATTGTTATACAAAGTGATTTTATTTTTTATCATGACTGTACATGGACATTGTACTAGTATTTAGGAGCTGTTTATGGACCAAGGCTTCTTGTGCTAAATTCTTATATCTTAAGTAGAAGAAGAGACAATTTTCTTTTTCCTGGGACTTGTGATTTAAGAATAGAGTTTTCATTCCTCTCTTCTTCCAGAATTTATGTAAATTAAATGTCTCCAGAAAAGCCTTTTTTTTGTTGTTGTTCTGCAGACACTGTAAGGTGTTCTAGAGTCCCCCTTCTGGGCTTTTTGCTTGTCTGCTTAAGGGAAAATTGAGATGCTAAACCTCGTTGCTCTGTGGTTCTTAATTATAAATGTGTTTCTTCAGTGAAGTTATAGAAGTACAGCTTTTGAAGGCTGTAGCAGAAATATACGCTTTCTACAACTTTTCCCTAGAGCAAGGAGTCTGTATCTGTTCTGTGTTGGATAAAAATAGGACACTTCATTTGAGCATCACAGGCAGAAGCCTGAGATAACCTACTTCTGGTATATCTCTAGAAATACACAGCACAGGCAAGCTTCCCTGTGTCAGACTGGGTATGAGAATCTGCTGCATCAGACCGATGCCTAGGAGGTGGGTTAGGAATTTTGCCTTTAAGCAGATTATTTTTAAAATAAACAAAATGCTAATTACTAAAAAAGAAAAATGACCTCCTGTGCTTAAGATATTTCAGGATTCACACTTTCAAGCTTCGTAGTAAGCATTTTGAATAGATTACATTATGTGCATGTATATTGCATGTGGAAAGCATCGTTAAAATGTCACATTTTGCAATTTCTAGGTAACTAAATTAATAGAAGACAGTACTCTGTCCAAGTCAGTGAAGAATGCAATAGATACAGACCGATTACTAAACTGGCTGGTAGAAAATTCTGTCTTGTCAATTGCTCTAGAAGGTAAGTGCTTTCACAAAGACTATTGACATGTGCTTTCAATGTCTTGAATGTAGTCTGTTCTTTTCAATACACCTTAATGGAATGCTACTGACAAAGGAGTTAAAGGATTTTGGCTTCATCGAAAGAGAGTTAGGAAAACGGTGCAGATTTGCATGCTGTTACCTGGTCCTCTGACATTTGTGCAAACATCTTTTGCCATACTTGAAGTTTTTACCCTCAGCTTAATTATGTATATTTTTAAGCCTGTAGTAAAGGGGGAAACTGATGGATTTTTCCGTAGCAGCAGATAGAGAATTTTAAGATTAAAACAACTTTGTTCTCGTCCCTTTTAATGTGGTTTGTACCTAATGATTGAAATAAATTAATTCACTTGCTACTTTTTATTTCATAGGTAATATAGACCAAGCGCAGTACTGTGATCGTATAAAGGGAATTATTGAACTGCTGGGCAGTAAACTGTCTTTAGATGAACTCACTAAAATTTGGAGAATTCAGGTAAGCAATCAAGACAAGGTGACTGCTTTCAGACCGTCTTGCAAAAATAATTCTTATTAATAAGTTCATTAACTGGTAGAATGTTGGCTGTTTATTATCTGCTTTGTCATCTTTGCTTTAGTTATTCCCTGAGAGACATAGGATTTTGTCAGTACTCCTGTGTATAGGTATAAACTCTGCTAAATTTCATTTTACTCAAAAGCACTTTTTGGGCAATAACTTCCTCACAAGAGTTCTGTCAACAAAGAACTTTTCACCATCCCACAGCCTGAACTGTTAAAGGATCAGTGAAACTGAATATTCTCAAGCCTCAGGCTTTCTAGTTGACAATATAATGCAATCTGAAGTATTTATTTGCAAGAGAACATAAAAGAGGTGGATGCTGGTACTGTAATATTCTTGGGAAAGTTCTGGAAGGGCTGAAGTCATGACATGAATGTTTGTAAATAGAAATAAGTGTTTCAGGGTTGTCTGCATTTCATGAGTGTCTTTAATAAATAATGAAATAAATGTGTGGTGTAGGGAGGAAGATGAGCAATTGTGGTCAGCACAGTAGGGTTGGCGATTCAGATAGTATCATTAACTTCCTGTTGAAATCTTAGTCCTTGCATGCGTGTTTTAGGTTCATCAGCTGATAAAAGGCAAAGTGTACATCTGACTGAGTGGAATGTATTCTTCATTCTACCTCTGGGTCTTCTACCACAATCATTTATTCGGAAATACCATAAGTGTTTCATATGGTGTTCTCTTAAGCTTGTTCACATCTGTTTAAAAGCATTGACTCAGCACTTCCACAGATAGACCTTCCTCTCCTTCTGTGAGGAAGCTATTTTTTGCTCCTGTGGTTGAACCACAGCAGGCTAACTTGGCCTTTGCTGCTTCAGAGTTGCTTCTGAAGATTTCGGAAACAGCGGAGCAAGGAGCAGTCAGTTATTCCTAACTTGTGTTTCTAACATATCCAAAGTGGTTATCTGTTCTCCTCAATAGGAATAGTATAATAAAGCATTACATTGAAGGTTTTTCTCTATCTCACTCGTGACTAAGACCTACCTCCTTATGTTTTCCTTCTTCTTCCCAGTCAGGACAATCTTCCACTGTGATTGAAAACATACATACCATTATTGCTGCAGCCGCTGTGAAGTTTAGCTCTGATCAGCTCAATCATTTATTTGTTCTAATTCAAAAGGTAGGTTTTCAATTCAGTTTACGTTCTTAAGGAAAAGAATTGGTTGAAAAACACTTGTGCATCCAGCCTACTAAGAGGCAAGTGCCTTACATGTGCTTATATTTTCTATGTAAATGTTAAGTAAAATGTGTTTGTGTGTATGTTATTTAAAAAAAAAAAAAAGTTGGCCATAGAACACTTGCAATCTTAATTTTTCATTAACCCAGAAGCACAGCTGCTACCATACTGCTAATCGACTTAGATTTTAAGTCCACTATATATGCAGTGATAAGGTATTTATAAGACATTAGACATTGATAATAAAATCTCACTTCTTATTTTATATTTGAAGGAGTTGGGCAAACTAGTACTATAACCCTCAGTAACAAAAATGAAGAAATCTTCATGAATCAACATACTTGATTTGCATTTCGGTTGTCCTGCAGTAAAACAGTTGTAAATAATATTTTTGTGTATGAATTATTTCTTGTGTATATTGTATATTTTGAGTCTTAACAGACAGAGTGCTTGCTGCTGTAACTGTGAACATTATTTCTTTGCTGTACAGAGCTGGGAAACAGAGAGTGATAGAGTGCGGCAGAAGCTGCTGAGCCTGATAGGGCGCATTGGTCGAGAAGCACGGGTGGAAACAACCACTGGAAAGGCACGTGAATGCAAATATTTTTTTCTTTATTAAAAGTAGGGTTTCTAGTTCTTGCACTTCCTATAGGTCTTGATTAATTTTTGGTTTCTTCCTCTAGGTTCTGGAGGTGCTTTGGGAGCTGGCTCATCTTCCAACGTTACCATGCAGTCTTATTCAGCAGGCCTTGGAGGAACATCTAACAATCCTCAGTGATGCCTATGCAGTGAAAGAGGCAATCAAAAGAAGCTACATCATCAAATGCATAGAGGATATTAAGAGGGTTGGTTTATTGTTTTACCTTTTGCAAAATGAAACATTATCTAGCCTTGATGTTGATGTTATTTAGCTTTCTTTCAAGATACGCAAACTGTGTGTCCCATCTGTAAATTCTTACCTTGAGGAGTCCATGAAAGGGGGCAGGCTTTGTGTGAGCCAATTTGTTAACTTTGAGACTTGTAATAAGCCTCTTGCCTTTGTTTTAAACAAATTTTCAGCACAAGGAGTGATTAGTTTATAGGAATCTACCAGGATGGCCCCAAGGTTACAATTTGCAAATGGAACTGCTAATAAGGGTATGTCAGTATTTTAACTGTCCCTTTCATGTGAAAGCCTAGGTTAGTTTTCTTCAAGTTAAGCATGTGTTCTGGCACAGCCATTAAGTCTCAAAATGCAAACCAATATTAAAGTCATAGTGATTTTGTATTTTAATAATAATAATAATAATAAAAAGTCTTCTAATATGGAAGAAGCCATTCTCAGACCTGTCTATGTTAAGATATTTCCTGGCAGCAGCAGACACATGCATGACTTAATAGACTACATACTCTATCCTGTACTGTTCACATTGTAAGCGGTTTTCTTAGAGGATAGGAGAATTCCTGCAAACCTATTTTCTTAGTCAGAAATACGTCCAGATAAAAAGGCTTGTACTCTTACATATTTATTTCATGGTAAAGGCTTTGTCTGTTCTTAGTGTCTGTAGGAGTTTTTAGTTGTTTAAGAAACATAACATGTTGCTTCTTGGTATTGATCGTTCTTTTTTTCATTTTCTCCTATCGTGTGTGTTTAAGAATATAGATTTGAAAATTTGGGTTCTTTAGGTCTGTAAAATTTGCAGCCTTTTCTAACCCAATGCTTTCCAACTCTTGCATTCTTTTTAATTACATTCTGGCAAGGGCTTTAACAGAGGTGCTGCTGGGGAGCACTAATGGAAAGCTGTAATTATAGGCTGGAAGTGATTGGGGCAAACATACAGCACATCTTTAAAAGTACATCATTTGCTTATTGCCCTACATTAGAGGAAACGAAAACATAAACTGGGAGGGATTGTAATATTAAGGCAGCATTCTCAAATACATGAGGAAGCCTTCAGTAGAGCTGTTATCGGCAGGTTACTTTAGTCTAAGTGAGCAGGTGGTATTGGTTGTTGTCAATATTTAAACCAGATATCACATCTCTGAATGAAAACCCTCAGTACTGGTTTGTGTGGTCAAACTTTGCAGAAAATGAAGCCTCCCAGAAAAGCGATGAGCAGTTCTAACAATGAGGTAGGATCCTTTGTAGGATCTCTTTCAAAATGCAGCTTAAATAGCCTTTGCTTCCTGTCAGAGGGCTCCTTGCAGCACCAATCAGACATTTCTTCTCATCTTTTAACCCAATCCTTTGTAGTACTTCAGATTTTTTTTTTCTTCTGTTATTCCTGCTTTAACAATAAGTAATGTCATTTTACTGTGTTGGCCCTTTTGAGCCCTAACTGGCCTGCTCTGTCTCCCGTAATTAAAGAAGGTGGTGGTTGCCATTATCTCTCTGGTGCAATTTAATTTGCATGTTGTCTAGCTAAGAGGTATTTTGGGCTTAATAGCGATAGCAAAATGGCATCCAGGTGTATCAAAGGACTCCTTGGAGAAGGCAAAGAAGGGACACCTTCCATGTATTTGGAAAGGGACCAGAAACAAGTACTGAAGCTTTGAGCTAGTAGCTGTTGTTTTGAAACAGGGGCATTAATGGAAATCATTATGCTTTAGGATAAGAGGAAAGGTAATCCATTGTTGAGCATGTACTCACGTGTAATTCTTTTTGCCTTTCTTATCACTAGTCATCTCAGCACAATAATCCTCAATTTGTTTGGGTGGTACCAGCATTACGTCAGCTCCATGAAATCACACGTTCTTTTATTAAACAAACTTACCAAAAACAAGACAAGGTAAGAATATATGCTGGGATGATTTTGAAGCCCTTGTTATGTTTGTATGGCGCTGCTTCTCTAGAACGTGGATGTTTGACTTTAGAAAAAGGAAAGAAAAATCTCTGATAATGACAGCTTAGTACAAGTAGAGATACTGTGTTGTGTGCTGTCCATTTGTGTGTCTGTGTGCATTTATGTATAAATAACGTCTGTTTGCTATGTCAGAACTGGTTTATTTTACATGCAGCTTTTTGTAAACTAATTAACAAGCTCTGTTAAGAAACTACCAGCTAATTTGTACTTGTATTGACATAGACTCTTGGAAAACAGACTAAAATACCAGCAAGTCATGTGTGCTGTTCTGTGGCTGAGTGGAGGTGTGGGACTTTGTGCATAATCTGTGAGTGCGGTGAGACACTGGCACAGGTTGCCCGGTGAGGTTGTGAATGCCCCCTCCCTGGAAGCATTCAAGGCCAGGCTGGATGGGGCTGTGAGCAACCTCGTCTAGAGGGAGGTGTCCCTGTCTATAGTATGGGGGTTGGAGCTAGATGATCTTAAAGGTCCCTTTCAACCCAAACCATTCTATGATTCTATCTACAGCATGCATATTTCAGCACATCCTCAAAGTGGTTAGGCCAGAGGGCTTTGGATACTTGGAAGGAATACAGCTGATTTCTTCCTATAAAAGGCATGCTACTGTAGAAGACCAGACTGCTGAATGCATGTGTGTGTCTGTTTATGTATTTTTCTTGAAAACCGTTTTTCTCTTTTTTTTGCCAAGAGCATTATTCAAGATCTAAAGAAAAACTTTGAAATAGTGAAGTTGGTGACAGGAAGCTTAATATCGTGCCACCGTTTGGCTGCATCTGTGGCAGGTCCTGGAGGGCTTGTTGGAGCAACGTTAGTGGATGGCCGATACACTTACCGGGAGGTACTGAACCCTCATTTCACGCTACCTTATGTGTTTGAAAATGTGATGTAGGGTAACATAAGATGAGGTGATGCTTCATTTTTTGGAATTTGCTGGTATTTGTTCTGTCTGGAGACAGTTTTTGTTTATAATTCTGACACTTACCAGTTAGGAATTTTTATAGCCTAGTTGTTATGTTACGTAGCAAGGCTAGATGCTATACAAGTTTCTTTACAAATTCTCTGCTTGGTTGGGTATGAGATCTCCTCAGGAGTTCATGTCTCCAAGCTTGTGCAGCTTTCAGCTTCTCTGCTTCAGTTTGAGGCCTTCTTAGAGTGATAATCAAAAATAAATAATGTTAAAATGTGTGTGAAATAAAACAATGCTCGTTGCAAAAAGTTTCTGTTTTGCCAGGCTTCATGAATCATGCTGTTATTTGACAACTAAGTTAGTCAAAAAATAAAAAGAACGCTTACAGTTCTTATTTTGGAAAGAAAAAACTGAAACTTGAGTTTTTGTTTCCTCTTTCTCAGTATTTGGAAGCACATCTAAAATTTTTGGCATTCTTTCTGCAAGAAGCTACCCTTTATTTGGGCTGGAATCGTGCCAGGGAGATCTGGGAGTGCCTCGTAACTGGCCAGGATGTTTGTGAGTTAGATCGAGAGGTAAGAAGTAGTCAAAGTTATTGTCTGTGGTTGCTGGTTGTGGAGTGAGTCCGAAAGGGTTGTGAACAGCACGTGCATTATTTGAGACATGTGAAATTTAAGTAGTAAACATCAAATAAGCATGCGTTATACGATTTGTGTAAGCTAATGTAACCCCTGTTAGGTGTTCACTTATAGCTAGAATGCTCTCTTAATTTTAAACTTGACTAGAAGATAAATGTTGGTGAGATTAGTTGCGGGTTTATAGATGCTGGCCTGAAAAATGTTGCCGAAAGCTTGTCTGTAAGTAGTAAGAGACATTCAGTGATACTTGGGTTCAAGATGACTGTCAAGCTTTAAGTACCCCAGTGCTCCAGTACAGCTTGTATATTGTGCTCAAAATCTCACAGTAACCTTACTTCTTGCTGCAGATCAAACTTCTGTGTGATGAGTTACTGTAATATCTGATGTCACCTTGTACAACAAATTTAGATACTTGCAATGACAATAGAGTAAAAATACGTCTTCCATTCACAGATGTGCTTTGAGTGGTTTACCAAAGGACAGCATGATCTAGAGAGTGATGTACAGCAGCAGCTCTTCAAAGAGAAAATTCTTAAACTGGAATCATATGAAATTACTATGAATGGTATGGAATTTATGTTGGACAACGTATTTGTTCTTGAAATGCATACCAGCAATTTGCTTTCTAAGCCTTCAAATTAAACATCAAGCAGCTCTGCAAATGAATAAAATAAAAGGGTCTTTTTCTATCATTCTTAGTTCTTGTAGTTGGAGAAGAAAAGGATCATCGCTTGCGTTTGATATCTTCATTTAAATAAAATGAAAAGCCTAGAAACTTGGCCTGACCTGAATAAAACGCTTGCACTGGTTTTCACTTTCAGGTTTTAGTTTATTTAAGACTTTCTTTGAAAATGTGAACCTGTGTGACCATCGACTAAAGAGGCAAGGAACTCAACTGGTGAGTGTTCTGGCAAGTTCATTCTTGTGTGCTATTTGTGGCATCTGGAGAATGGGAGGAGGTGAGACAGATTCTTCAGCAGCTGTTTGATACAATCATGTTTGTGTTAGTATGGAGACAGTCTTTCTAGTGTTAATATTGTTAAATTCTGAAGCTAAAACATAAGAATTAATATAGGAGAACTTCAGTCATTGGTTGCTGAAAGCTAATGTGCAACTTCTAAAACTTCTCAGGAGAAACGTGTGGACTATTTGTCTACTAGTAATCCTAAATTCTGGTACTGATTTTTTTGCTTCTCCTTGGCAGGGAAATATTCCCTTTCTTAAGTTTTTCTTCTTTATGGGGGATTTATGTGTATCATATTCAAGTTCTTATTTTTTCTTTTCTGCAGTTCTTTTTAACTTTGTGATCCTTGACTTTTTTAATATCAAATTAATGATTATATTTAATGATATGTTTGGTAGTTTTCCATAGGCATTCTAGATCTTTATCACAGAGAGATAATGAAGGTTGTTTTTTCCTTAAGTGTCATAGTAGGTTTTGTGATGTTTTATAATGTGGTTAGTTACCATGTTGACCTTTGTGAAACAAATTCCATTCCTGATTACATTTCTCAGTGCTTTTGAAGTCTTTAATTTTTCAGTAGGCTTGATTGATAGTGCTCTTTGCAACTTGTTTATTCACCTTTTTTTAAACAAAAAAAAAAGTTTCTAGTAAGAAAATATAAGCTTGCAGCTATTGATTTCACTTCCCAAGGTGCCAAAACTTAACAGTGTTGGAAAAGAACATTTTTGAGATTAATTCAAAAGGTACTTTTCCAGCAGATGGAAAACTGTTTTGTTTGCATGTTTGAACTCAGTTTTACATAAGTCACGTTTTACTTTGTTCTTCCTTACGTAGAGTGTAGAAAAACTGGAATTAATAGGAATGGATTTCATTTGGAAGATTGCAATGGAGTCACCTGATGAAGAAATTGCCAATGAAGCTATTCAACTGATAATAAATTACAGCTATATTAACCTCACTCCTAGACTGAAAAAGGTAACCATAATATTTGTACATGAAAGTGCTTTGACATTCATAGAAATTTGATACTCTGCCTGTTAAAATGTATAATTTGTAGAGTTCTGTCAGTTTATCATTAATTCCTATCTGTTCACGTTCTAATTCGTTTGTCCACTGTATCAACAGGATTCAGTATCACTGCACAAGAAATTCATTGCTGATTGCTACACGCGACTGGAGGTAAAAGACAAATATTAATTGTTCTCATATCTAAATACTTTTTTAGCTTTTTGTCTTAGGGTTAGAATAACTGACTGATAATTTTTTTCAATTGAAAAAAATCATTCCACGGGTATTTCTTATGCTCTTAGCTCTTCAGGATGTATTAATTGGCTGTTGAAGCAAGCACTTAGGTACTCTGCTTTATATTCTAGGCAGCCAGTTCAGCACTCGGTGGTCCAACATTAACGCATGCTGTTACAAGAGCTACAAAAATGCTTACAGCAACTGCTATGCCTACAGTAGCAACATCAGTTCAATCTCCTTACAGGTAAGCCTGCTTTCAAAATGGTAAATTTGACAGTAAATGTTCGCTCCCAGCTACTTCCCTCTTGATTCTAACTGGTAATTGAGATGGCCAACTGGCATTGTGTTAGCCAAAAATCTTTTCTTCCGTGCTCACTTACTATTGGTAATTCTGTATTCTGTTACAATGTAACTTGAGTTTCAAAAAGATTTTAACAAAGCCTGAAATTTAAAAAGTAGTAAATAAAAAAAATATAAGAACAAAAAGGCTGAGTGCTGAAGCCTTCTAAAGTACTAGCTCCCTAGTCTTGTTTCTCGGGCAGTGGGATTTCTTATCGTGTTTGTTTGTTGCTGGTAGTTTTTTTTTACTTTTTTTTTTAATTGGGAGAGAGATGTTTTTTCATCCTTCCACTTAGTTTATGCATACTTAAATGTACATAGCTTAAATATATGAACACCAGGGTGGAGAACTCTGGAAACATAAAGCTGCTTCTGCAGTTCAGTGTAATGCAAAATTCTTGACCTGTTTTCCTGGTTTGTTTTGACTGAAATACTCCTGGTTTTAAGAAGCTGCATTTAAAAACAGCTGATTCATGGCTGTTACACATGGGCCTGGAAAAATTAACCTCTGAGACAAACAACTGACTTTGTTTTTTATCCCTAGGTCTACTAAGCTTGTAATAATCGAAAGACTGCTGTTGTTGGCAGAGCGCTATGTGATAACAATAGAGGTAAGATAAAGTAGTGTTAGCCTCCCTGAGTAAGAAATTAACTTGCAGTATTTTTAAAAATAGCAGAAGCAGTTTAAAGCTATGTAGCTCTAGTAACTTTGATCCATGCCATCATAAAAATGTATTTGTTCACAAGAGTGGCGTTTACCGTTGTCCTTCTCTTCTGGCAGGACCTTTACTCTGTGCCCCGAACTATTCTACCTCATGGTGCCTCTTTTCATGGACATCTTTTAACTCTTAATGTTACATATGAATCTACCAAAGATACCTTCACCATAGAGGTATGTGTGCACAGGCTGTGTGTCATGCCATCTTGATTATGTAGTTAGTTGAGGGTATTTCTGATGCCTGGTCTTAACAGAGGAAGGTTTTTTTAAGGACTACAGTCAGCTTGAAAAATCTATTTGAAAATGCTGAATGTGTGCAGAAAGCTACTGTAAGAAGTGCCTGTAGCATAAATAGATTTGATGATCACTGCAGTGTGAGAAAAGTTGTTTGCTTGCTGTCAGTGAAAGAGCATTTCTCGTGCTGTCCTACATCATCAGTCTCTTCTTTGTACCTTAATACTTTTACCACTCTGTGCAGGGAAGCAGGAAAATTTTAAAGGAGGATTTTTCTTTTTTTTTTTTTCCTCTTGGGATTTAGTGCTTGAGCAGTTGTAGTAAACCAATGTCTTTTAATTTTACAGGCTCATAGCAATGAAACTGTAGGGAGCATCAGGTGGAAGATAGCAAAGATGTTGAATTCTCCTGTGGATAATATACAGATATTTGCCAATGACAGCCTGGTATGTTAACTAGAATTCTCATTCTTTCTAAAATAGAATTTCTCTTTTTGAACTAAATTACAAATATATTCTTGCAGCTAACAGTAAATAAAGATCAGAAATTGCTCCACCAATTGGGCTTCTCTGATGAACAAGTCCTTACAGTGAAAACATCAGGCAGTGGGACGCCTTCAGGGAGCTCAGCAGATTCCTCAACCAGTTCCAGCAACAGCAGCAGTGTGTTTAGTTCATCCTATGCAATGGAACAGGTACAGCATGATAGCCTGAAACTTTCCCATGAATTTGGAGGGAGTGGGGAGCGGAGCAGCAGTGGGCATAGTACACAGCTGGGATAGTGGAATGGGTGCAGTGAGCTAGGGCAGCAGCTGTTCATATCAGCTTGAGTTTAAATGCACTGTGTTCCTAAACATGTGGATTGGTCTTCAGAAAAATAGTTTTGTCACTTAGTGTAGCCTGTTGGTGCTTGTTATCTCTACAGGTCTTTTGTTAAATCTATAAACAAATGATTCATTTGATGCCATTTCGAGGCTACATACTTGGCTAGAGCAGACATTTCCAGACTTACACTGTTAAAAAAAGCTGCAGTGTGAAAGTAAACTCAAAAGTATCAACTAGCATGTTCAGTCTGCTTTGTAGGTGAATGTTAACCAAATTTTTTGTCAACTATTATTTACTGAAAGGGAAATGATAGAATAGCAAAATTCAGTTCTTGTCTCAATCAAGAAAGTAGATGGAACTTCACTTAGCCAGGTTGGCATTTGGGTCGGTTGCCTCAATTAAGAGCTCTATTATATTAGAACAGAGTTGAGATGAAAAAAACAAACTGTATTTCTGCTTAATTCTCAGGAGAAATCCCTCCCTGGAGTAGTCATGGCTCTCGTGTGTAATGTGTTTGATATGCTTTACCAGCTTGCCAATCTTGAGGAGCCAAGGTAAGCAAGCTAAGTAGTTATTGAAGAAATGCTTCTGTTGCAAATTTCAAATAGCTGCTTATGTTACTGTGTATAGGCACCTACCCCTGGCCTCAGTGTGGCTGAGCCTTCTTTTGCTTAAATAATTTCTGGTAACTTTTCAGAATAACACTCCGAGTGAGAAAACTTCTGCTTTTAATTCCCACTGACCCTGCTATTCAGGAGGCACTTGATCAGCTTGATTCCCTGGGAAGGAAGGTATGTATTGAACAGTAACTAATCTTGGAGAGCTTAACAAAATGGGTCTTATTAGCAGTTTTGTTAAAGTATGTTTAAGATGGCAGGCTGTGACAGGTTTGAAACTACTGCAGAACAATACTCATCTTAAGGATTTGTGTCTTATTTTTGAGCAGTTAGAGGCAAGAGGGTTATTTCAGGGATTATGCAAGATGTATTGACAAGTACAACAAAATGCAGTCATCTAAAAATATATCCTCTGGCATATTCCTTCTAGAAAACACTGCTGTCAGAATCAAGTTCTCAGTCTTCAAAATCCCCATCCTTGTCTTCAAAACACCAACATCAGCCCAGTGCTAGTTCAATACTAGAAAGTCTGTTCAGATCTTTTGCTCCAGGCATGTCTACCTTCAGAGTACTCTACAATTTAGAGGTAAGAAAACAAATTTACTTCTTTAAATTGTGTTTCTGAGTGCTAAGGCTTTAGTTGAAATTTTCTTTGGCAGGAGACCTCAAGGCCACCATGACAAAGGCTTTATGTAAAAATGAAAACGTCATGTCACAGTCTGCTTTTCTGTATGAGATAAATTCCCAACAGAGGAAGTAAAACAGTTCCCATTCAGAGGAGACTTTACTGTGAAGCCAGGCTCCTCTTGTTGTGATTTGCAAGGTAGAAGGAATATTCTAATTTATGTGAAGAGAAGCAAAGGAATATAGAATTCCTTACTGTTTAGGTACAACTCCCTGCCTGAATTGTCAGAAACTGAATATGGATTTTCTTACCATATAAAAATGTTGGAACTTCTAAAAATGAATGGGAGCTGTTATTTAGTTTGATTGTTTCTACTCAAACTCATTTGAAAGTTGAATTATTTTCAGGGAGAGCAGTACTAGCGATTCAGAGGGAACTGGCAAAAAAAAGTTAACTTGTACGTAAGTCTACCTAAGTATTCTGTCTGTAGAGGCTAAGGAGGAATATTTCTTGAGAAGCATTTGGCTATGAAGAATTTTCACTATCCAAATGCACAGAGCTTTTACCCAGGAGCTTCTGACCTGTTCTAGGTGTGCGTGTGAAGTGAGCAGAATGCATATAATTTTTTAACCCTAAGTATTCTGAGTTCTGTATTCAGAGCTCAAAACATTGGATGGGACATTGGAAAAAGGTTCTTCCTAAGTGCTCAGTGCATGCATTTCAAGGAATGTAAGAGAGTTCAGTGGTGGTTGTGGTGTTAAAACACATGGAAGCACTCTCTGGGAAACTGGACAGCTCCTAGTTCTGCTTGCAGGTTGCACACTTCATAAGGACTCGTTTCAAATACTGTCTGAACAACATGAAGTTGCAGGGCTGGTTGCCAGCAGCTTTGGATACAGTAAATAAGTTACTATTCTGCCATTCTCAGTGTATTCTAAGATGGTTGTAGGATTTTTTTTGTAATTGCTTTCCTTTGTGTTTCTGTAGTCTTATCGTTCACTCATCACCTTCCCACACTCTGATATCCCTGTCCAGTGGTAGGATTTCCCCTTTTTCTGTCCAGCTGGAATGAAAGATAATAGTATCTCTGAAATATGCTGACAAGTTTTACGACCGAAAGCAAATGTCTTAACATATCATAGCAATGCCTTGTTGAACTCTGGGTTATAATACAGTATGACAATGTGGCTATCTGCTTCTTTTACACCAGATTAAATAACGAAAGCAAGTAATAAATTGCTTGGGTTTCTGGCAAGGAATAAGTAGTAGTAAATTGGATTAGATGTGTAGATTTTTATGAGTGGACTTATGCCTCAAATCCAATCAAGCCAACTAGAAGCTGAGTTCTGTCAGAAAAAGGTGGCATGATGTCTTACTCCCCCTAGCTGTTTATCTGTCAAAATTTTGTAACCAGTCTGGAAAATGTGCACCGCAGATTTTAGAACATGTGAAAGAGGTGAAAGTATTAAAGAAATTCAAGGTTGTATTATGCAGTGTTGTAATAAAATTTCATACCTGGAACTCTGTAAACAACGCTTCTGTCCAGTGAGCATGGAAAGGATATATCATGTTTTTCTGTGTGGAGCATTGTTGACTGTACATATCAAAGACTCTTCTCAAGAAAGTAAATAACATCTGTATTTTATTTATTTTAGTAAAAAATAAAGTGAAATGGACTATAAATGGGCATGAAGCCTGACCCACAGAGATTGCAGAATTCCTTGTGACTGTATTTCTGAGTGTAATGACATTTTGTAAGGTTTAGTGCTGGTAGACTGTAGAATTACCTGGATTATTTAAAAAAAAATGAATTATAATACAGTTATGTTTCAGGAGATGTGAGATAATAAGTAAGCCATCCGTAGGATGTTTTATGGGATGCTGAAAATCTAAAAAGGAGAAGGATTTGCACTCTTAATGGGCTACTTCTGAGCCTGAAGACACATTTCACATGCTAGAGTACGTACCTCATCCTTTTAGTCAGTAAACAGCAGTGAGGAAAAATGCCCTTTGGTACAGAATAAATGTCTATAATAGACATTGTTGTCCTGGATATTTTTAGTCCTATTTCTCTTTGCAAACTAGAGTTTCATGTAGCTGTATTGTTAATTTCTTCATTTTTTTTTGTAGAAATTCTTTCTACTTTTATTTTGCTGTGAAGATCAAAAGTATACTAAGACTTCTGTGTGGATACTTTATTTTAGGTACTGAGCTCCAAGCTGATGCCAACTGCAGATGATGAAATGGCGAGAAACTGTGCCAAGTCCTTCTGTGAAAATTTTCTCAGAGCAGGAGGTTTGAGGTTAGATTTCAAAATCTTGACTCCATTTGCAACACTTCATTTAGATAGCATTTGTGTGGTTCTGCTTTCCGTGATGCACCACAATAGTAAAGCTTTGAACTTCTTTTCCAGAGGAAAAGTCCATCCAAAGCTATTCTCTCATTAGTGAGCATTTGGAAAGATAGCTGTAGCTATCATTGTAATGTAATGGAGTGTATGTTGTTAAACCCTTGAAGCCTAAACCCTAAAAAAGCTTGTAAATTGTAGCTTATACTGAAGTAGTAGATGTTTGGATAGTTAGCATTTAACTATTTCAGTTCAAATTTGCAAATGTGTACTTTACACACACTGTGTCCTTCATAGACACCAGTGGACAGTTTTTAGCAGTCGGAGCATAGATTGTGCATTGAGAACTAAATTAAATTTGACCATCTTCAAAATGCAGACCTTTCACATGGATTAAGATATAATGTGAGTTGTTTGGAAGACCTGGCATTATGACTTGTAATTGTATCAGATTTATCAAGTATATATTGTTCTTAAGTCATTTTTGCACCCGACCCCTATAGATCCTGGAGTATTTACTATCAGGAACAGAAATCTCCAATCTGTAAATGCAGGAGGGGAAAATGGGGATGTTAGTCTCCAAAGGTGCCCGAGTGGCAGTTTTAATTGGCATTCAGCTGACTGAATAGGAGGAGGGAAGGATGGAGATAAATTAATTGCAGCTCTCTCCTAATGTAAAATACTTTAAAACAGAACCTGTGTTATTGATTTCTTTTTAAGTTTGGTGGTGAATGTGATGCAGAGAGATTCCATCCCATCAGAAGTAGACTATGAAACCAGACAGGGGGTCTATTCCATCTGCCTGCAACTTGCAAGGTATGTAATTTCTTCTCATTAGAGAGAGTGCTGCTTTCTTGGCTTTTGGAGAGTGGTTTGCCATATTTAAGATTGACTGATACTTCGAGTTCTTTTTCACTCATTTGCTATAAGCACTGAAAAATGAACTTGATGTTTCTGTTCTGTGAATGTAGGTTCTTGCTTGTTGGCCAAACAATGCCTACCTTACTGGATGAAGATTTTATTAAAGATGGAGTAGAAGCGTTGTCCTCACGTCCCTTCCGTAATGTCAGCCGACAAGCAAGTAGGCAGATGTCCATTTGTGGAACACCTGAGAAGTCATCCTACCGACAGCTCTCTGTGTCTGATAGATCCTCCATTAGGGTAGAAGAAATCATACCAGCAGCAAGAGTTGCCATACAAGTAAGGAAGTCTTTGATAAATTATGGTGGTATAGCTGTGGGCTCTTCAGTGACAGCCGTATAACTTCGGGATTTTTAGTCAAAAGTCTACCTTCTATACTGATTCCTTGCCAGCCTCCATTTAAAAGCCTCAGAAAATCCATACCATCAGTCTCTGATCCTAACCTTCATCTGAATTTCAGCATTTTACTTAGTCTTTGGAATTTTTTTATAATACAAAGGGAAGCAGTACTCCAAAGCTGTCTGCCAGAAATAGAGACACAGAGAAATCTTACTTGTGATTTATTTTCAGTCATGCTTCTCAGCTCTTAAGACCTTATTCTTGTTAATTTTGAGGGAATAGAAAGGAGAGGGTTCTTGCTTGAACTTGTAGTTTATGGTTTTGTGTGATAAATAGCTCAATAAAAAATTGCTTATTTGACTGGGGGTAAAAGGGGAAACTTTTATCTTTTCAAAAAATAGCAGTTTTTCCCTCTATAAGAACATCAGTGTAATTTATCTGAGACTGATTATTTACTGAAACATTCTGACCTGCGAAGGAGAGCTCTCAAACCATTTGAAAGTCATGTCCAGTTGAAAGAAACTTCATAGTTACTGTAGTGATTATACCATCCTAGGTTCTTAGCCAGTGCTTTCCAATTTGATTGATATGAATGAAAGTAAAATGGCTAATTGCAGATAGGGTAAAGGGTATGTAAAGTGGAGAATTTAAAAACAAATTACTCCCTGTACAAGGGGCAATAGTAATCTCCTATTCTCTGGAATAAAAAAGATACCAGCATCTTTGAGCCTATTTAGAGGTGAGGAAAAGAAAACCAAATGGGTGTTTGACCTGATCCAGAAGATACGTTGCTGTTATCCAAGTGATTAACAAAGGCTGTTGAACATCACAGAAGTAACTGCTGTTTCTTGTTCCTTCAGACTATGGAGGTGAATGATTTCACTTCCACCGTAGCTTGCTTCATGCGACTCTCTTGGGCTGCTGCTGCAGGACGACTGGACCTTGTAGGAAGTAGTCAGCCAATAAAAGAAAACAATACTTTGTTTCCTGCAGGGATTCGAAACAGACTCAGCAGCTCAGGTAGGTTGCTGTGCCTCTAAACCATCTTACTGCAGAAAGTCATTGGTTTACTCGTAATAGAACATTTGAGAAACTTGATGCTGAATTCATTCAATTACAGAAATCTGAGAAAAATGCTGTATGTTCATGTGGTATTTAGAGAAGATTTTTTAAGTTGCAGAGAACTGACCAAAAGCTGAAAATATCTGAAAAACGCAATGGATTATAGTGTTCCTCCATTTCTCAATGCAGGAAGTAATTGCAGCTCAGGAAGTGAAGGAGAGCCAACTGCGCTGCATGCTGGTATCTGCGTGAGACAGCAGTCCGTATCTACCAAAGATGCTCTGATTGCTGGAGAAGCCTTGTCTCTGTTAGTAACCTGCCTTCAGCTACGCAGTCAGCAGCTAGGTATGAAATAAAATTGGATTACTCACTCTTTGGAATGTAAGTAAGGTGGGTGAAAGCATTTGAAGGCAGTAAATCATGGAAAAACTTGCTGAGACAACCCAAGTGAGAAATACACAGTTTCATTTTTAAAAAGCAATTGTGTTTTTTGGTATTGGTTTTCTTTGTTTTTGTTTTCCACAAGACTAAACAGCAGGTGGCATGAAACAAGGCATGTGATGCTGTGCCTTAGTGAAATTCATTGGGAAAGTTAATATAGTGCCAGTATATAAACATTTGTGCTGGCCTTGAAGTAGGGAATTCTGCACATGCTGCTGTTTGCATAGCTAATGTTTAATACTTGAACCTTTGTGTACAAGAACTGTAAACCCCGGTGATGGGAGGAGAAGGAAAATGATGTTATGAGGTAGTGCCACTCTATGGTAAGGGAAGGAAATGAAGAACATACAAGTACCTGTTACTGCTTTTTGCTGGTGCAGGAGGGGAGGTACTCTTGGTCCTGTGATATCTTAACATAAGACTGTAACTAACTGATTTTAAATGATTATTTTAGAAAAAAATGGCCTGGTATTGTTCTGTTCCAGGATCTTTTTACAATTTGCCTTGTGTTGCTGATTTCATCATTGACATACTGCTTGGATCACCAAGTGCTGAGGTGAGCATCCTTCTCTGAAGACTTCTTAAATGTTTCAGTGAAATGTGTATAATTTGTTCATTTAATGTGGTCTAGAGATAAAATTATATTCCAACTATTTGAGCACTTTTTGCATATGAATAAATAACTGTCTGTAATTGTTAGTGATTCCAGTATTTTGTACTGTGTTGACAGCAAATGCTGAAGTACAACATTCTTCAGATTTGTTTCATCCTTGAGGCATGAGGCTGTGCTTTGAGCAATGTAATGAAAACAGTCTCATTTGGGTTAGATTCTGTAATACTAGTACTTTTATCTTCTCAGCAAGGGGAAGTTACAGGTAACCTGCATCTTAAAAGACTGGGTAACATCTAATGCATTCCTCTGAGCTTTTGAAAAATTCTTCAAAATGTCCAAACCCTCCTAAAACATATTTTTTCTGATTTGAGATTATTCTGGGTATTCCAAAATTCAGAGGTTTTTTTTTTCAAGCTGTGCTTATTTCCTTTCATTGCATCCCATGTATTTTAGTATGAAGTTATTGCATCTTTTACCCCTTATCTTAGTAGACAGTTTGTGTTTAATAAGGCATCAGAGCTTTAAGCAGGGGGATGAAGGTGGATTGCTGAGATCCTATAAACAGAAGCCCTGGCTGGGGGTGTGGAGCTCATGCTCTAGTTACTGCAAGATTTTTAAAGTCTGTTTTTTTTTGTTAGATTTGTAACCAAACAAAAGTATGTGTTTTTGGCAATCTTTGAGTAAGGTGTAGTGCTTAACAACAGTACTGTTTCAGATTCGTCGTGTTGCTTGTGACCAGTTGTACACCCTTAGTCAAACTGACACATCAACTCATCCAGATGTACAAAAGCCAAACCAGTTTCTCCTGAGTGTTATCCTTGGTGCCCAGCTGCCTCTTTGGTCACCAACCAGCATCATGAGAGGAATTAACCAGAGGTGAGTCAAATGCATGTTGACTGAGAAAGGAAACTTACCATATTTCTACATTAGTAGTGCTGTGGAAGCTCTAAGGCGTAACTGATTCGAACTTTCTTTTTGTAATTCTGTGAAAAGTAGGCATGCCTGTCATGCCCCAGAAAGCCTGGGAAATAGGAAAATTCAGCTTTATTTTCCTCCAATTTATAAGGTACAACTCTTCCTCTGTGAACTTTTAAAGTCTGGCTTATTTGACTTCTAGGAGGTTCTAATTGCTAAGTAGGCCTGCTCTTCCTAGGATGTTCTCATGGTAGTCAAAACCAGACTTGAGTTCTACAGGCAATGGGATGTGTGACGGAAACATTGAATTTATTTGATAGTATTTCATAGATCCAGAACATAAATTGAACCAGAATGCTCCAGCCAGGATCTCACCTGTTTCCTTGTTGCTTATGTTACTCATTACAGCTGTAAAGACTGCAAGTGTCAGTCGTGTTGACTTGTCTCTGACTGGACAAATAACGTTGAATTTAACATTGACTTTGAACACTAATTTCTAGAGGAATCTGAGTGAAGGAGTAACTGAGAAACTAAAATTTGATGTTATTTGATATGTTGTGAAGTGAGGGATGAAAGCAAGATTAAATGTTCAAAAAGTCCGGAAGGAATTTGTTAAAGCTGTAGTGTGCATGAAAAGAAGTGTACCTAAATAGCTACAGTATTCTGGGTTGGATGGACAGAGCATGCAGGCCTTAAAGTTAACTACTTAGAAAAAAGTTTCTAATTTGAATTTTAAAACATTTCTTCTATTTGTACCTTGTGTAGACTTTTGTCCCAGTGTACAGAATATTTTGACCTGAGATGTCAGTTATTGGATGACCTCACATGTAAGTATGCGTAGATTACTGCACAAACGTGCAAGTCATTCTGCTTGCAACTTCCAAATGTCCCCTCCTTCTGTAGACAAGATGTAGAATGTAGACTTCATGAGGAGGTTGTTTCACTGTTAACTTGGTGTGACTTGCCAGCGTGCTGGTCATTCTGTGTTGTTAATGCCTGACATGGACCATTCTTGGCATTTAACTGCAAGGCATCTTAACTCCTTGTCTGCTTGTTTTTATGGTACCTAGGTAGGAGTTTGTGTGTGAAGTTACCTGTCCGTGTTTGAAACTGCTGATCATGATGGTGTGCATGTTGGATTGTCTTACACATGACTAGATGCTGTTTCTGCTCACATAAGCGTCCATCTTCTAAGTTTCTGTATGCTATCTTTTTCTCTAAAGTAATGCAGAATGTGTACTGGTGACAGTAGGCTCCAGTCCTGTGATCTTTCCTATAAACTGCTTAGTGTAGTGCCTCCTATTAAAGTGACATGTGGCATTGTCAAAACATACATTAATTACCAAACTGTTAGAAGTTCTTTGTATTTAAATACTACAAACTTGGGCCGGGGGCTTCTTCTATCTTGTAGCATCAGAAATGGAACAGCTAAAGATAAGCCCGGCTGCCATGTTAGAAGATGAGATTACCTGGCTAGAAAATTTCGAACCCAACCGCACAGCTGAGTGTGAGACCAGTGAAGCTGATAACATCTTATTAGCAGGACACTTGAGGCTCATCAAGACTCTCCTTTCACTTTGTGGGGCAGAGAAGGAAATGGTTGGTAAGTATTCCTTTTTATTCTAAAGGTTACTAGACTAGTGTGAATTTTGCACAGCACTGAAAAATGTACTTGCTACTGATGAAAACATTTTCTAAGTCCTGTGAAGATATTACAATACATCAGTGGAAGTGACAGAGCTGAAGGAGAATTAGTGTTGTCTGTATCTTTATTGTGCTTGTGACTTCTGGTAAACCATTTGGATGCAGTTTTGTTGATACGATGATGTTAAGTGATCTTACTGTTATGAAGAACCTTTTGACATTTGCAGTAATGCGTGTAACGGTAGGTATGGCTTTCTGTGTTACAGGTTCATCTTTGATTAAGCCATTGTTGGATGACTTCCTCTTCCGAGCATCCAGGATTATTCTGAATAGCCATTCTCCAGCAGGCAGTGCTGCAATCAGTCAGCAAGACTTTCATCCAAAGTAAAAATTGCTTTTTCATTAATGTTGGGTTTTGTCCAAGTGGTGCTCCTGAAAGCAAATGTCAGCCACGCTGGGGCTACAAGTACAAGAATGTTAGAGCATTTCTACAGAGCATAACTTTCCAATTTATACATTTCCTATATCAGTGTCTAAATAGTGTCTTTGTAAGTTCTTTTTGAAGAATTTTGTATGTTCTTTTGTATTTCCTAAAATCTTTGCTGTTCTGTACTTCCAAAGGCTGTGCTTTGCTTGTTAAATCAATGAAGAGCTGCAAGCACAACTGAGTGCTGATTTCTTGAGGCCAAAGAGCACTTCTTTTGTTCATCTTCACTTGGGAATTTGGTTAAGTTGGAGCACAAGCAGGAAACTTTACAAGCCCCTTTTAAATGAGTATTTCAAAAATTCCTTTAACTCTTTTTTTCCTTTAGAATAACTGCTTTTTATAAAAAGCTAATGCTAGCAAATCTCTCTGTACCTGAAATAGCTCGTAATAGCTCAGAATATATCAACTGATTACTTTCCTTCCTGCCTCCCTAAGAAAGAAAAAATGCCACTCTACAGTATCCCATGGTTTTTTTAGCATTTAAACTAGTTCTTCTGAGCAGTTGCCACTTGTTCCAAGTAATGTGGCTTTCTAGAATTAGAAATAATTGAGTCATCTACAAAATAAACCTCAATTGTGGTTTCCTTTTTAGGTGCAGTACAGCAGATAGCCGACTAGCTGCCTATGAAGTGTTAGTAATGCTGGCTGATAGCTCACCTTCCAATCTTCAGCTTATTACAAAAGAGCTGCTTTCTATGCATCATCAGTGTGACCCTGCTCTTACCAAGGAGTTTGATGTAAGCAAGTAGCCTTTTCTTCATTTGTGTTCTGTTGTAGTAGGCTATGCTTTGGAGTACTGTGGTTTGGTTAACTGCTTCATTCATTCAATTTCCATGGTCTTCAATTTAAAATTACAAGAAAGCAGGCAAGTAAATGAAGACCCATTTGGTTTTCCTCAGAAGCAAATACTTTAATGAGTCTTTGTCAGTTATCTGGATAAGGAAAAAGCATTGCCTAATTACTGATTTATAGATGTTTTAGGCAGTTCCTTAAGCTTTCTGCAAAATATATAAATGAACAAATACAGCTCATGTGGTGTTTCAGAATTGATATTCCTGGTTTTCCATGAAATTGCTTTTAACAGCTCATGTTAGGGTGATTATAAAAGCTGTAATGTGGTTTTTTTTGGAGTCTCATGCATTCCGTAACTTACTGGGACAAAAAATGTTTCTCATTCTAGTATCTTCCACCAGTGGATAGTCGCTCCATTTCAGGATTTGTGGGACTGAAGAATGGTGGTGCTACTTGTTATATGAATGCTGTCTTCCAGCAGCTGTACATGCAGCCAGGTCTCCCAGAGGTAATTGGTTCAACATCATTGAGGTCGTCTTCTCAGAATTATCATTGTCTGAGCTGCAAGTTCATTTTAGTACCGTTTGTAAACAGGAATTGTTTTAAAAAAATAAAAGCAAAAACGTGTGTGTGTATAAATAGTACTATATATATACTGAAAATATATACACTTTCAAATAAATGTTGTCAGGCAGTCTGTTGTCAAAGCTTAACCTTATTATATTAGTTCTTATCAACATTACTGTATTTGTTTCTTCCTAGGCCTTGCTTTCCATTGATGATGATACAGACAATCCAGATGACAATGTGTTCTATCAAGTTCAGTCTCTTTTTGGTCACTTGATGGAAAGCAAGCTACAGTATTATGTACCTGAGAACTTTTGGAAGGTATTATTTCCTTTTGCTCTCCTACTTAGCAAGAAATCATTTATTCACTGTTTTCTCATTGCAGAAATTATAGGGATAAAGCTTTACCTCAAAAATTCAGAATGTGTAAATATAACATGAATTTTAAAAAAAAAGTCTTTAGTGATATTTGTATGGAACAACTACTTTAAATATGTATATACTTTGTGTAGATCTTCAAGATGTGGAATAAGGAACTTTATGTTCGAGAGCAACAAGATGCTTATGAGTTCTTTACCAGTCTTATAGATCAAATGGATGAGTACCTCAAGGTAAAAACTTCGGGGATTTCTTTCCTTGTGTACATGCATCTTTTTGATACCTTTTCTCTCTTTTTCTTTTTTTTTTCTTGGAAAAGACTGAACCACTGGAATTATTTTACAGTCTAAGTAATATTCAGGAGTTTAAAATTCATGTTGTATACTTGGTCTTTCACTCTGCCAATATACACAGCTGATATTTAACTTTACATTTCCCACAGAAAATAGGAAGAGACCAAATATTTAAGAATACTTTTCAAGGTATCTTTTCTGATCAGAAGATCTGCAAGGACTGCCCTCACAGGTAATGTTAAATTTAGTGTGTTAGATATCAGCTGCCATAACTGTTACAATACCTTTTTGTGCTATTTTAACCTACATGGGATAATATGCCTTTGACTGTAAATATCATAGCTGTTGATTGTTATCATCAAACGTAATATTTCATAAGCACGTGTCTTGTTAATGCAAGCTGAATAGGTTCTACTCTATCAATGTCTTTACCATTTTTCTTCTTGAATTTAGATATGAGCGAGAGGAAGCCTTCATGGCTCTTAACTTAGGTGTGACTTCGTGTCAAAGTTTGGAAATATCATTGGATCAATTTGTTAGGGGAGAAGTTCTGGAAGGAAGTAATGCATACTATTGTGAAAAATGCAAAGAAAAGGTATTGTTCTTAATGTCTGTGAAAGAATATTCAACTGTGGCTTGTTTTTTTCGTAAGCATTACATGCTCATATGAAGCCATACTTAAATTTTGCTTACTCTTTCATAATCAAAAAGTTAAATCCATAAACACATGCAGGGTGGCATTCTGCATTTCCTGTAACTTGTATTGTGAACTGAACAGTTAAAGAGATGGCAGAACGGTAGAATGTTTTGTAATATACCAGTCCACTGCACAAGCTCTGTAGTAACTGTAACAGTACCCCGTCTCTTGGCGTTAGAGTTATCCTATCTCCTGTAGCTCTATTGTACATCAGTTCAAGGTGGCTGAAATCAAACATCTACGGAAAAATACTAGAGTATGTTTGAGGTTTATAGACAGAGGCAATACTTTTTTTCTCCTTTTTTAAGAGAACTACAGTGAAGCGCACATGCATTAAGGTCTTACCGAACCTTTTGGTGATACACCTGATGAGATTTGGCTTTGACTGGGAGAGCGGACGTTCTATTAAATATGATGAACAAATAAGGGTAAGAATACTTTCCACTATGCTTCCTGTTCCCACTCCTCCCCGTTCTCTATGCTTGATGAACAGCGGAAACACTCAGCGCTTCCTTTTCATTCTACCTTCTTTCCCTCACGTTTTGATACTGAGCTTTTGAACATATGGTACAATATGATCACACTAAAGAAAATAAGTGTTTTTCCTTTGAGCTGTCCTTACCTGCAGCATTCTTAGACTCCTTTCAGAAAGCAAGAGCAAAAGCCTCTGTAAAGGCATTTTATATAACTTCTCTGTCATAAGAACCAAAAGTTGTAACACCATGCTTTCCTTTAGCATTTACAGTGTGGGAAGTATTAATATAACTCATAAAACTACGTTAAGCAAGTGCATGGCATAATCTTGTTTAATCTAAAATATCCCTTCAAACAGTTCCCCTGGATGCTGAACATGGAGCCTTACACTGTGTCAGGGATGGCTCGCCAGGACTCATCCTCAGAAGTGGGGGACAACAATAGAAACATGGATCAAGGAGGCGGAGGGTCCCCAAGGAAGAAAGTTGCACCTACAGAGAACTATGAGCTTGTTGGTGTGATTGTTCACAGTGGCCAGGCTCATGCAGGACATTACTACTCCTTTATAAAGGACAGAAGGTAACATCCAAGAAGACTCGCTTAGTGACTTTGGGCAGAGTGAAGACTACTTGTTTTAGGAAGGTGTAGTGAGCCATTCAGAGCTCTGTTGGAAGCACCATTTCTTTCTTAACACCCAGTACTGCTGTCAGCATTGTCAAAGTCTCGTGAATTCTTAGGTATCTTGTGTTCCAATCTGAGTGCTTTTTGTGACACATAGTTGCAGATGATATTCTTCTCTAATGTTTTTAATCAAGCTTAATTTTTTTAATCAAGTTATGTCACTGAGCTAGATTGTCTATTTCATGTAAAAGCAAATGTGAGTTAAGGGTCTTCCTTTCTATGGTATTCCTGGATGATTGTTTCTGTTGTTGTTTTTGGTTGGACAATCAAATAACATGGTTTCTGTTTTGACTACAGGGGATGTGGAAAGGGGAAGTGGTATAAATTTAATGACACTGTTGTTGAAGAATTTGAGTTAACTGATGAAACCCTGGAATATGAATGTTTTGGTGGAGAGTATAGACCTAAAGTGTATGATCAATGTAAGTAGAATTGAAGATTGATTTACTGTAGCTTTGTATGTCATACTAGTTCTCAGTAGTGTTGGAGCTGAGTCTGTTTTATCTACTTTGCGTGACTTGGTCTAATAGTCCTTCCCAAACATTTTTTTGTGATGCTAAAGCATCCTGTTTTACTGAAGGACAAAACCATTTATATATGGCCTAATATTAGTTAACCATATTCGCTGTTCAACTCTTTGTGGACGTAATAACAGAGGAGATTCGGAAGTAAAATGGCACATTGTTAAAATGGTTTAAAGAAAATATGAACTAGATCTTAGGTTAGTCAGAATGTGCATAGAACATGGTTTGGAATCGTAATTAAAACTTTTCAGTTCGCTAAGGAATAAATTCCAAGTATGTTTACACCATTATTCACTCACTGGGTAATTCTGATGATTATCTTTTTAAAATACGTACGTTCTTTGCTTTTGAGCTCTTCTTCACTAACGTAGACTGATGTTTTGATCCAAGAAATAACCTTGTTCTGCAGTCTGTATTGCCTGCACGCTCATTTTTACTCTCTTGTAGGAATGAAAAGGTACTAAACCTCCAAATGCCTTTTCTCTCATCAGCTAACCCTTACCCTGATGTGCGTCGGCGGTACTGGAATGCCTATATGCTGTTTTACCAGAGAGTGTCTGATCAGAACTCTCCAGTCTTACCAAAGAAAAGTCGAGTGAGTGTTGTGCGTCAGGAAGCTGAGGACCTCTCACTGTAAGTTTCTCTTGTATCCACAAAGGCATCCCTGATTTTGGTGTATAGACTCATTTCCATAACGAAGGAATGAGTAATTCTTGTTTGACACAGGAGTACGCTGATCCTCCTGGTTTTCTTTAAGCTGCTTAATGAATAGTCTTTTATTGCTTTTACAAGTTCCTCTTCCATTCTAGTGTCACTGTTGGAATAAGAAATTCAAGCTGACTGACAGCTTCAGAAATAATTTAGACTGTCATCTAAATTTGCCTTAAGGTGATACTGGCTCTACTGGTATTTTAGCGCTTGAACTGCAGATTTGTCGTAGTTACATTATTGACCTTGATATTCTTTGTGTTTTAGATCTGCTCCATCTTCACCAGAAATTTCACCCCAGTCCTCACCACGACCCCACAGACCCAACAGCGATCGCCTGTCCATCTTAACTAAACTGGTCCGAAAAGGTGAAAAAAAGGGACTTTTTGTAGAGAAGATGCCCGTACGGATATATCAGGTAGAGCGCTCAGAAAGCTCCAGTTAAATGCTATTCATAAAAAGTTTAAGCTCATGATTAGAGGAAGACAGTAACTTCGAAGGTGACCTTGAGGCAATTCCATTACTGAACACAAAGCTAGAAAGTGACTGGATTCAAATATAAAATTAACAAGGTGTTCAGTGATGCATTATTGTATGTTTTGTTACTACTTTTCCCAAAATTGACCAGTCATTTCTTGGTTTCACATCAGCATTCTAAGTTTCCCGTATATTTTTCCCCTCCACTGAAGTAGCGTGAACAGAATAGGTCTGACTCTGGTTTTTAAACACCATATGTATTTATGTGTAAGATCAAATGTCAGTTAAATAAATGTTTTTTGGCAGTGTTTTAATTTTTTGCCTTCTTTTACTTTAAAAAAAAAAAATCTACAGATGGTGAGAGATGAAAACCTGAAATTTATGAAGAACAGAGACGTATATAGTAGTGACTACTTCAGTTTTGTTCTGTCACTAGCTTCACTAAATGCTGTAAGTAATGAGATTTGAATATTTGAGTACTCTGAAAATACTGAATAGCAAAGGCCCCGTAGCCCAATAGCAAGAGAAGCCCCGTAAGAGGAAATTTAGAAGTGTTTGGTGTGATTTTGCTTTTCAAAATGAGCTATTCCTCGACTCCAGTCATTCTTCACATTGATAGCATCCATCTCAAAGCTCACTCCAGTCTTCTGCTGTAGCAGTGGGGAAAAACATCATTGTGCCATAGTAAAAATAAATAGAATTCTAATAAGAAATTTAACTGACACAAACAGAGCTCTATAGGACAGAAAATCCTCTGTGTATGTACAATCCAAAAATTGGCCTTAGTAATCTTGAAGTTGACAGACCTTCATTTGAATATAGTTTAATTAGTTTTTTCTGAATGTAGTTTTAGATTAATAAACTGGTATTTATTAAATCCACTGACTTAATGGGCCTTACAGCAAGTTTGTTCCTGTTTTAGCATACGTGTTAAACTAGCATAGTCATTACTGGAAACAGATTTCAGCACAGACAAATGCATTCTGTCTTGTTTTCTAGATGAAGTAAATTACTTGAATAGAACATGCTCATTTATTTAGGAGACAGAACATGTGCTGCAGGTATAGGTCTGCTCTGGAGTAAATTTGATGTTTTTTTCAGACTAAGGTAAAACATCCTTACTATCCGTGTATGGCAAAAGTGAGCTTACAGCTGGCAGTCCAGTTCCTCTTCCAAACTTATCTCCGAACCAAGAAGAAACTCAGGTAAGGTCTGACTGTGGGAAAGCCACTCCTGACTTAGCAGAGGAGGAGAAAGTGAGATGAAACGTTGTTTGGGTTTTGGAAGTGTTTTCCATTACTGACCCTTTTCCCTGGTTTGGTTTGGTTTTGAAGGGCTGATACAGAAGAGTGGATTGCAACCATAGATGCGCTGCTCTCCAAAAGTATTGATGCTTGTCAGTGGTTAGTTGAATACTTTGTTGGACCAGAGGGCCGAGAGCTTGTAAAGTAAGTACCATAGTAATTCTGTCTTAGGTGCGGTGTTTTGTGTCTTGTCTGTGGATAGAGCTTTGTAGTAACATGATCTGGCCTATGCTAATGTATTGCCAAAGAGTTGACTGTGCATGTTCTTTAAACAGATACTCTAAATTATCATTTAGGAAAATGCTAGAAGTAGAAACCTCTGTTCAGGTGTTTGGGTGATTCTGAAAATATGATAGTAGTGGAGTGTACGTGAAGGATGCAAATGTTTAATTCAGAGGGATGCCTTGGAATGTGTTTGTCTAGTCACTCCAGCAAGTGGAGGGAAAGAGAATGTAGTAAAAGTGTTTAGGGTAAGGAAAGCTGAATCTGACAATGATCACAAATGAGCTGCAATGTATTTTTCTCGCCAACTCAAGATAAGCTTAACGCAGTTCTTGGAGAGTTGATAATAGAGGGATTTGTCAACCTAAAGAGAAGATTATCTTCAAAGTTGTGTTGGAAGACAGGATCCTGTGGTAGCTTTTAGATTTTTCTTTGAATGAATAAAGTATTGTTATAGGCTTTTGTAGAGAGAAGCAGGAGCATAAGAAAATAAGTTAAAAGCTTATCCACAGAAGTGCAGTGTAAGAGGTATTTTGAACTGTTATCCTTTTTAAAATGATAAATACCACACTTAATCATAGTAAACACACGTACACTTTGATTCCAGTTCTTTTTGCAGCTTTGCTTTTTTATCTTCTAGGACTTTCCTCCTGGAATGCAGTGTAAGAGAGGTGCGAGTTGCTGTAGCTACTATTCTTGAAAAAACTCTCGACAGTGCCTTGCTTTATCAAGAGAAGGTTAGTGACACCTCATCAGCAGTGATCCTGTGGATTGTCTCTACCTCACGTCGCTTGTTCCACTTGCAGGCAATGCAGTGTGATTTGTAAATGACAAAGTGGAAGATTCTCATCTTTAGCAGGCCTGTAGCTCTTCCTTGAATAGGTTAATGCTTGTATGCTCCTACCCTGGGAGGTAATATGCTGCTGTAATTCTTAGAAGTTCAGAATATTAGTTATAGAGTATTAGTATTAGTTATAAACAATTGTGCCTCATTTCGACATGAATGTGTGGTATCTCACAAAAATAGAGTTTCCAAATGATTAAAAGAGTGTCAGATTCTTTCTCTTTTCCTGTAACAGAGAGAACCCAGAAATCAGCTTAGTTTTTAAGTAAGTATCCTTCCTCACTCAGAGTTAGAAGCCCACAGCAGTACAGTAGTAGCTGAGCTGTCATGTTCCAGGGAGAGACTGGAACCATGGTTATTGTTCAACAGTTTAACATTTTATTAGAAAATCTTGGCAAGTAAGTTTAGGAAGTGCAGGTTTGTTATATTGGCTTATTACGATATTGTAAGAAAACAGGGTGGGAAATGAGTCTCCGGCATTTTCACTTACCTGTTTCCTGTGGGACATCTGAACCAAATCATTTGTATTAAGAGAACTCAGAAATATTTTGTATCTGTCATATTTCTATAAGTTGCCAGTGGAGATGGTAGGGACTTTCAAGTGTCCAAATCTTGTTTGTGTCCAAGTCACGTTTAGTCTGAATTAATTTTCTTGCATCCAGTTTTAGTATTTTTTTTAAAGCAGTGTCATGGCTGGAAGGCACTACTGTTGTGTAGGCTGTTGTGTATTAGGAAAGTTTCTTATTTAGAGCTTTGGGGAAAGATTGCTGTAAAGTCCTCTAAGCTGAATAGAGTAGTAGGAAGATGGACATTTAAAATACTGCTTGTGAGCTTCTGATAACTTTTAGTTGTAACGCGTTAACAGAGTTGTAATAAGTATTATACCAATGCACTTAGCGTGCTCAATGTATTACTGTAATGACTGGAACATTTGAACATCAGTTACCACGTGACTGAGTAATTAGAATTGCTTTAAAAATATTGCAAACTACTGAGTTCCACTTCTTTACGCAAGTTACCCGTGTGCTGATGGTTTCACTACTTTCTTGTTTAATATATGCAATTCTGAGTTGAAAATGGTAAGGTTGTAGTCGTATGTTAGCTATTTATGTTAATCACAGCAAGTGTAGCTGACCATACATACAGTTTTGTTAATCAAGCTTTAAAATTAGAAACGCCTGTATTTTAAGCAGGAGACAAGCATTTAAATGCAAGTTAATAATTGTTTTTGCAGTTAAAAAGTCTACATCAGTTATTGGAGGTGCTACTTTCTTTACTGGATAAAGATGTTCCTGAAAACTGCAAGAACTGTGCTCAGTACTTCTTACTTTTCAACAATTTTGTGCAGAAGGTAAGTAACCATTTATCTTTTCTTCATATTACTTCAGTTTTGAAGGACAATAGTAAAACAGCTAGTCATCAATCTTCATAGAAGGTTTAAGCAGCACAGTGAAACTCTTCCAGAAGCATATTTGTTCCTTGTTTCAGGGCTGTGCTGCTTCTTTTGTGTGTGCTCAAAGTGGCTTTGCACGTTGATTTGGGATAAAAACATTCAAGCAAATTCTACCTAGCAAAGATATAACTGCCAAGGTCTGAATGTTGAGGTTTTGTTCATTGTGGATTTTTTGACTGTTCTCAAGAAAAAAAATATATACACTACGGGATTGAAATTTTTTTTGTCCTGTAAGAAGTAGAAACATTGTACTGTGCTGTTCACCCCATTGTGGGTTCTGGTATGTCCCTTTATTCTTTTTTATTTTACTGTCATCTTGTATAGTTATTTTCCCTATATTGATCTTGGTCTAGTTTCTCTAATGTGCTCTATGTAACGAGGTATCTTTTAAAAAGTGTAATGTTTTGATCTGTGAGGCTCACAACTACTTAAGGGTCTTTAGCAGGGTTTTACTTCTGTCCCTTAGAGCACAAATTCTTTACCTAGAAAGATATGTAATGTTTTGTTATTGTCTAAACAGCAGGGTATAAGGGCTAGCAGTCTTCTTCTCAGACATTCTGCTTTGAGGCACATGATCAACTTCCTCCTTGGTCCCAACCGTCAGAGTAATCAGGTAAAGCTTGTGTACCCATTCCTGTGTTTTTAAGGTGCTTACATTATGAGCAAAAACTTCTCATTTGATTAAAATAGATCATCCTCAGATTATTCTGCAAAATTTCATCCAAGCCTTAGCGTTTCTCTGTGCTAACATGAAGAAGTAACAGTGTTGAAAGGAGTCATTCTTGCATTAAAAAACTTTTAACCAAATTCAAAGTCTTACAATGCGGTGGTGGGCTGTTGAGGATATTGTTCTGTTTTGATTTAACAGAATTTGATTAAATCAACCAATCAGAACTCAATTAAATCTCCCCTTTGGCTCAAACAGAACCGCAGATGGAGTTCAGCACAAGCACGTGAGTTTGGATATCTTCACAATACTGTCGCGCTACTTGTTTTGCACTCTGATGTCTCTTCGCAAAGAAATGTTGGTAAGAATTGCATGTTTGTCTTTTGGTGACATTGCATTTTGATATTTTGATTGAGAGTAACCTTAGCATCAGTAAGGTCTTGCCTCACATGAACGAGTCAACCTGTGTTGTTGCTGGCTGTGGCAGACTCACATCTATCACATCAGTTATGTCTCTTGCTAATTATAAGGGGAATCTTTAGACTGAGCTACTGCATAATAAGCAATGAAACACTCTCCTGGATATTTTTTACAGGGGGCAGAATTTTCCAAATAAACATAACAAAAGAATGAGTTTGGATTTCCAGTGCCCTGAAGGAGGAATTTAAAGTTGTTATTTTTGACTGAACAACTTGATTTTTGTGTGAGGTCTATAGTTTCTGGAGTTGGAAGCAGTCAAAAATTATAAAGTAACAGAAGAATGATAAATGTTTTGAATATAATGAATATGCAGTGGTGGGAGTGAAATTAAATATCAAAGTCCTGATAGGAGATCTGAACATTCTGCTTCCCCTTTCTTGCAGTTTATTTCCCCAGTACTGTCACTAATGTAAATGACACATTAGTGCTAAAGTTTATTATTTGGGCTGGTATCACACAAACTACAAGCTAGTTGAGGTGAAGGCCTTTAGAGATGATAAGGTGGCAAATGACAGCAGTGTCTTCAAGGTATGTTGAACAATGTCATTTATTAGTGGATTGTTTTTCTGTTTGCTGTTATAGCTCCTGGTCTCTTTAAGCAGCGTCCACCTCTAAGCATCACTACTTCAGGTCCACTTTTGACGCTCCATGAAGAAGTGGAAGCCTTGTTATTCTTGTCTGAGGGAAAACCTTACTTAATAGAGGTATTTATCTGTTCTAAATTCTGCCCTGCTTAAACATAAAGCTGGTCTGACATTAGTTCTTTGAGGCTTCTTTACATGAAAAACTCTAAACTGGCTGCTTTTTAAAATTTAAGTATATGGTTCTTTGAGTCGTTAAACAAGAAGGCAGCTTTTTTTTTTGACACCTTCTTATTCCAGTATATCTCTAAACTTTGGCATCTAGTTTGAGAGTTTACAAAGCTAGTAAAAACAGCTGAATACATTTTGCAAGTGCCATGTGGTCAGTTAAAATATCTCAGTTGGAGGTGCTAACTTGAGTTGCTCTCACTGAACGGACCGTGCTTGACCAGGCCCTTGGAGCTGGGCAGCAGGAGCTGAGTGAAGTGCAATGAGGAAAGGGAGGAAAAAAAATACACTCCTCATGAAGAAGACTAATATTTTATCACAAACTTGATCCATCTCTTGATAATTATTGTATGGCTATATACAAAACTATTTGTGTCTTTCCTTTAGGTGATGTATGCATTACGAGAGCTAACTGGATCTCTGTCGGTTCTCATTGAGATGGTGGTGTACTGCTGCTTTTGTAATGAGCACTTTTCCTTTACTGTGCTACACTTCATCAAGGTATGGAGGTGATCAAGACAGGGTATATACTTAAGTGCTTCTTCTAGGCTTTGGTCTTGCTGTCTTGCATTATAATGGCACTGGGTGGGATCTGCAGCAGAACAGTCAGTATAGTTCACTGGATTTTGGGTGGATTTTTTAACTTCTGCAGTTTCAAATAACTAATTTTCAAAAGACTGTGAAGCACTCTGTCAATTCTTTGCAACATCAAGCTATTTTACTATTTAAATAATTTTGTATTTCTTAATGCAGACTCAACTGGAAACTGCTCCACCTCATGAACTGAAAAACATATTCCAGTTACTCCATGAGATACTGGTACGTGAATGGTAAAGACTTGTATATTAAGTACAGGATGGATTTTCTATCAGTGTATAACAAAGAAGGCAAAGAGCGCACTGATAATTTCAATATCCATGTATCTTCGATCCTTCAGTTTAAGAATTTATAACTTTTTAAAATTACTGTATTGATAATCTGGTGTTACATGGAACTTCGTAACTCTCATTTGTTTTTCATGCTGAGCTGGTTAAAACCATTTTGTAGTACAGATCCAGGTCTCAAGCATAACATACTCTTGACCTTTTCATTTTTTGTCAGGTTATCGAAGACCCCTTACAAGTAGAGCGCATCAAATTTGCCTTTGAAACAGAAAATGGATTAATAGGCAAGTAAGCCAGTGTGTGAATGCTCCTATCTTCTGCTAACCCTTATGCTGATAATTCTTATAATCTTTTGGTTTCTTAATCCTTCTAAACTGTTTTACTTCTGATGGAAAACTACTTGGGGTTATCTGATTTAACAACCACCACTGAAGTCATGGGGAAGTCCCAGAATGATGAGAGCTTACTTCATATGAATCAGGAGAAAAGGCTTTGTGCGTAACAGAGTTGTAGATGAGCCACATGGTGCTCAAAGAGCACGTCTAATCAGCAAGTGCAGCTTGGGTGTCTCTTTCATAGCTGTTTGGATGAGGAGCTGTTTCAGTCTGTGGCTTTCACCTGAATTTGTTTCAGATTCTGTTTTAGTGAGAAAGAAATAAAGAAAAAAGCTAAATATTCTCTCTTATTCCTCACTGCTCTTCTGGTTGCTAATCTCCATGTATGACTAACAGAAGAGAAGATAACCACTATTCCCTTACACTGCTTCTTGTTATGTTAGCTCCAGGTAGATTGGACCCACTTGGACCAATCCAGTTCTATGATTTAGGCAGTACATGACACTTTTTTTCTGCAGACAAGAGCTGCAATTATTCAATTTGATTTTTATGTTGAAGGCTTATTGTGTTTGTTAAATCGCACACTTTCGCAAAACTCACAGCAGTTCTTGTAATTAATGCTGTAGGTTTACCTTGGAGTTCCCTAGCAACAGCACTGAACAATTTCCAGTTTCACTGCACGTGGTCCATGACCCATCAGTCACATTGGCTGCTTTTACTCCCAGAAAAGAAGTTAGCAAATAATACTTTTCTGTGGCCCTCAAGAGGATTTTTGTGTATAATTTACAGTATGCTAGTACTGTAATTTTCGTTATCTGCTGTGCTTTGAGGGTAGAAAGAATGGCAATTTGCAGCTCCCTAGAAATTGTTTACCACCTTTTAGATGTTTCACTACGGTGTTCTTTGCTGATGTGGCCAATACAAGCAACTTTGAGTGGCACATCTGATTGTGGAAGCTTTGTATTTGTCCTCATCCAAAGAAGTTTGTTACAGGACTTGGAAATTCATAGTATCAGCAACTTCCTGACTAAGAATGGCTTGTGGTTTTGCCTCAATCTCCTATAAAAGTTTCATGGATGATAAATTTTACTATCTTGTTTGTGTGACAAAGCTTCAAACATTCTCCTAGTTTTGCAGGTTTTGATCCTGTATGAAGCTGGCGATTTTTGTCCTTTTTACAGTCATTTCAAACTTTTTTCCTTCAGATCTGTAACCATAGCAAATTATCTAACATAGAATGGATTATAGGGGAAGAAAACTACATTAGGAGAGGGCTGTTTAAAATTCAGGTGCCACGTTTGAAAGAATTACTGCATTTTGACTTTGATCTGTTTTTAATCCAATAGTTCTGTAAATATTCCTAACTGCCAGCAATACAGCAGTGTGTTGAACACAAATACTCATGCTAACATCTGTAAAAATAACTTTTCCCATGTAAGCTAAAATTTTAGCTTCATGCTTGTTGTGTTCTCAACCTGGTTGGTACGCAGAAGTCTGAATTGTGGTTTTTAATCCAAGTGTTTCTCCCCACAGCCTTGATGCATCACAGCAACCATGTGGACAGCAGTCGCTGTTACCAGTGTGTCAAGTTCCTTGTTACTTTGGCTCAGAAGTGAGTAGTGAGGGTTTCAGAGTTTAATCTTATTCCTGCATTAGACCCCACTGTGGCTGTTTAGACTGCTGCTCTTTCTACTTTTGATCAGCTTTAGCTTCTGTTACTGTAACGTAAGTGGCCCTTATAATAGTAGCTGCCTAGCATTAGGATGAAGATAAAGAAAACTGTTCCAGATATTTGAAATATTGTGGTTTCTAAATTCTGTTTGTTTGGAACTTGGCAGATGTCCTGATAAACCGTAGATCTGAAATAAGTGTATCTGTATAGAAGACTACTTTGTGTAAACTTTATTGTTCTTGCTAACTTGGCTAATAATAGAACTATTCAGCTTAAGTCAGCATTTGCAATGATAAGAGTGCATACAAAGGGCAGCAGCATAAAGAAATATGTCTGGATTATTATTTCTTTTACCTTTGCAAGAGTGCCTTATTCATTCATAATGAAACTAATTTCAATTTCCAAGGTGCCCTACTGCAAAAGATTATTTCAAGGAGAACTCTCACCACTGGAGTTGGGCTGTGCAGTGGCTACAGAAAAAGGTAGTTTGGCTGTAACTGTGTGGAGAAATGTCACTTTATTTACAGTGAGAATTATAATACCTCCATTCTATATTTGACTCTCTGAGTTGGCTTAAGACAAAAATACAAGCTACTTTATTTTTTACAGTGAGAGATTGGATGAAGTTAAACCTGGTGCATTCAAGTCCTTCACTAAGCCACCACGTGTTTCATGCTTAGGTGTTTGTGCAACAAGTACAACCAAGTGTGAATCATCATAATGATTATAGTTCTTTGTCATGTGGGAAGCTTTCAGTGCCACTGTGCTCCTGTTACATTTTTTTGCCTGTGTATTGATGTAGGAGAGCACCTAAAGGAGTGGATTTCTTACAGGATCATCTAAGCTTTGCACAAAACACAGTTGCTGATACGTACAGCTTTTTCTTACTACACAGGTAGTTTTGTTAGTGGGATGTTTGCAGTGCAGCTGGCACTTTTGCCAGTCTTCTCTTGAACTGACAGCTCTGGATAGTTCCTATTTTTACAGTGTACTGGCTCATGAAAACCCATGTTGAAAATCTGAATCTACCACTCTTCAGCTGGATAACCTGGTAACCTGCTGTCATGTCGTTGCCAGACAGAAGGAGCTGATGACTAGGTTTTATCTGGGGGGGGTAGTGGTCTCTGAAACTATTCTTGGCCTCATCAGAAATCCACGTCTGACTGTATCTCAGATCTTTAGCTTGTTGACAGATTCAGGCAGCTTATTCCAGACTTTCTAGTCTACCTGTCATCACAAGTGTCTAGGACCTTACACATGTAAAGTTCATACTGCAGTTTTGTAGCTTCCTTGGTTTTTTATGCTTTTTTAATGCACTTTTTAATGCAGATGTCTGAGCATTACTGGGCACCTCAGAGCAATGTATCCAATGAAACATCAACTGCAAAAACCTTCCAGCGCACTATTTCAGCACAGGTACGTGTGTCAGTCATGGGAGATGGTGTTAAACTTGTTTTATTTCCCCTCTCACTTTTCAGTTAGCAGCAATAGTTTTAGCAACTTTACCATACCCCACTGTACTTCATACCATTCCTACCTGACAAACCTGAATCTTGTGGTTGTTTCTGTAGAAATCCTTACAATGGCCTGTAGTGACTCAACTATCTCTCTACAGTAGCTATGTTGCTTTTAGAATCAACTTGTGGAAAAAGTGATAATGAAATGAAGGTATCACCAGGGCTTCTGACACTGTCACTTAAACTGTTTCCAAACAGGACACGCTGGCCTACGCCACAGCCTTGTTGAACGAAAAAGATCAGTCTGGAAGCAGTAATGGGTCAGAAAGTAGTCCAGCCAATGAGAATGGCGACAGACATCTACAGCAGGTAACAATTAAATAAGGGCTTATTTATTGTCTGTTGCGTTGCTCGACTTGTTTCTAGAGTTTGGGTAAGAACCACCACTGAATGTAATCACAGGAATTGTGTGCCTGATGAAAAATAATGTGCCATATCTTTCTCTCCCCACCCCTTGTGTGTATTGAAAGGGCTCAGAGTCTCCTATGATGATTGGTGAGACTAAAAGTGACCTTGATGATGTTGACCCATAAAGGATGCCCCTGAACCCAAGAACAGATCAACTCAATCATTTAATGCCTGGTACCTGTTGAAACTAGAGTCCTATTGCTTACGCTGTTCAAGAGTCTGGAAGAGAAGGATCAATGGCAATGCTGAAGAAGGTTGTTTCCCTGAAAGCTAAAAGCATTTCTTAGCCACAAAGGCTTCAGATCGATAAATGCTCTAGAAAACTGCATCTTCACCTGCAGTAGCTTATGACAGTCCAGACACCGGCAACATTTTTGTCAAGAAGATTTTATCAAATACACAAACGCTAGTGGTTGAATTTTTATGTGAACATTAAATGAGTGAATGTAAAACTGTTGCTTTTCTGTGATGCTGCAAAAAAAAAAAATTCTTTTGGTTTTTATACAGAGAAAAACCAGACTGCCCTTATGTATGGAGGGCAAATTTTTAATCTTTCTGATAATATTGAATAGGAATATTCAAATTTCTGTAAAGATGTGTGATGACTTACATTTCATTGTAAAATATTAGTTAAAGAATCAGTTTACATAAGGACTTCTGTATTTAATATGTCTCCCTGCTCATTTGTAAAGCTCTTTATTGGAAGGATCAGTAAGATTGCTCTGCAAGGAGCGTGGCTACTTACAGGATGGTTTGGTCAAGGAGCTCTAGGATGGCTTGTCTTTTTGGTACCCTTCCAAAAACCACAGCCAGGAAGGGCCGTAAAAAGAAAAACATTGTTCTCAAGGTATGCAAGCGTGTATTAAAGGATGTTGGTGGATTTACAAAATAATAATTAAAAAAAAAAACTAGTTTAAAAGAAAAGAAGCACTTTAAAATGGATTTCTGTTGCAGTTTTACTCATGAATTATTTTTTACTTTTGGAGACATATTGAATCAAACGTAGTCTCAATCACGTGACCTGCAATCACTTGCTTATGCTTTCAAATTACTGAGAAAGTTAGTATTGGTTGTATATGATGAATAATTCCTTGATTGAGTTTGGGGACACTGTCGTGCAGATTTTATAGCAATTTTAACACGGGGAAAGAGTGATTTGGCTTTGTTTATATTTTCACTTGACCAGGCAACATTTAAAATATCACAGCTCTTTCTGTTTGCTCATAAACAACTGGAAAGCAGTTGGGATGATTTGAGCACAGTTTTGTTTTCCATATCAAATTTAGTTCACTGACTTCTGGTTCTGGATGCTAGCTTCTTTTGTGCCAACTAACTTCCATATTTTGTACATTTTGCGTTTGTCACATTTTCTGCACTGCTTTTTGCCTTTATTTATGGATTCTGCCTTACTTTAAAAATTATGTAAACAAACATGCACGGAAATGGGAGGGCATCTCAAGGAGTGCCTGGGTACCTCCAGAATAGACAAATTTGCCAAGTTAAAGGCACAACCAGCCAAAAAGTGCCTTTTTTCTTTCTACAGACTGTTGCTGAACCAAGAAGCAGCAGACAGCTTTTCACTGTTGTGCACTAATATTGAAATTAACCAGTCATCTCACTGTTGGAAGTAAACATCTGATATGATTTCAGCTGTACAGCTTTATAACTTATTGTGGGTTGAGAGAACTGTTGTCGTAAATTGCGTGTGCGAAGAAGCAAGGGTGGCATTGTAGTGAATATCTCACTTTTTGTTGGTTTTTTTTTCCAAACAATGTCTTCATAGACACATGGCAAAAGTTAGCATTTTATAAATGTTTCTGATAATGTGCTGGGACATTTTAAATGCGGTGTTTTAAATTAATTTTGAATAAATCATTTCTTAAAGATCCCCCCCTTCTTCCTTCCCCCATCCCCAATACTTTGTAACGGGCCATAAATCTTCACAAATAGTCAGTACACAGCGGTGATGGTGATGGAAGAAGCTGGTAATGTTCCTATGGGTTGGCACCACTTGTCACTTCAGGTTCCTGTTATTTCCTATGGAAACAACGTCCTCAATTACTGCATGCCCACAGAAGCATGGATGGGAGAACTGCATCAGGATGGCTCATCACCACTGTATACTTGAAACCAATACAAACTTTTTCATGGTTCTGCTCACGCTTGTACAAAGTCGATGGTTATAATTTGCAATAAGATGATACTTGGTCAATTATTTTGGTTTCCAGCTGCTGTCATTTGAACCTGCTGAAGATTATTTTTTGGAAAATAGAGTTCAACAAAACTAGTTTTTGTGTAAATTGTGATGCATTTCTATGTTGTAATTTTTACTGCCAATCTTTTTTGGATGAAAATGTTTTTATACAGCTTACATGATGTTCAGTGAGGAGCAGCCGCAGCCTGCCTGTGAGCATTCGGGGAGATACTGTCCGATTAATACATGAACATGTGGCACTGGAAAAATAGGCAGTCTTGATGAACAGTCTTGGGATTCCTGGTCAATGGAATAAAGTTATTCCTTTCACAGAAAACTAGTGTAATCTTTAGACTGCGCAACGCACTGTCCTGTTGTCTTGTGGATCCTCTTGAAACTTCGTAATCTGGTCTTCTGGATAATGAGCTCCGGGAGGTTAACTGCTTGCTGGCACCTGCCAGGAGCAAACCAAAGCAGCTGCACGGCCTCGCACTGGGCATGTTCTGGTGCCTGTCAGGTTCTATCTGTGTGCAGTGTCTTCTCCTGACCTTCTTTTCAGAATGATTTACTCTAGCTCTGGCTTCTGTTGCCTCATAGCAAGATTAGCAGATCTGCTGGTGCCCAGGGCAGAAAGCTGTGCTGCTATCCCCATCACCTTTCTGCCTTCCTTCACAAGCAAAGCCAGCGGCCTCAGATAGGGCATGTAAGCACAAGGACTTGTGCTTCAAGCATCACTCAGCCTGCAACCACCACTGGCAGCACCCATCCAGGAGGAGGGACTGGGTATGAAGAATATGTGCTGCTTCTTGGGCTGATGAAACTGCCTCAGGTGCCCTTAGGTAATGCCTTCACTTGAGGTCCAGTGCTTTCCCTTCAGTCCAAACCATTTCTCAGGCCTCTGCTCATGTTAGAAGTGGAGGTGTTTCTTGCCACTCCTCCTGCAGGAGCTCAGGATCCCTCAGGTTTACTTTGCTATTTTTCAGTTTGCTCCCCAGAACAAAGGCTAATCTTTCTGCTTACCTGCACGCAGGTACTAAGCAAGGGCTGATCTTGTTCCCATATCATTTCCCTTCACTGATCTCATGCGTGTGTGCGTGAACTGAGCCGTGAGAGCTGTGCTGGACTCACTGCTGCGTGAGCATCCCCATGGCTCCTGCCATGAGCAGCAGAGGAGAATTTACAGCCCCATGAGCACCTTCAGTCTGCTGGAAATGGCCAGCTGTGTCAGGGCTCTCTGGGAGCTCTCAGCTAACAGCCTTCTTTCCCCCGCCATGTGAAGTTGAGATTGAAGCTGATAAAATTATGGGTTGTGATGATCTACGTGTGTTATGTAATTACATGTTTAGATCAGGGTTGGGCTTTTGCCATCTTTAGGTAAAGAGACAGAAATTGTTCAAACCTTACCAAGCAGTGCTTCCTACCTGGTGTCCTGGTGCCAACTGAAGCTGGAGGAGTGTTTCATATCTGTACCAGGCTTTCCAGTGGGGGAAAATGCACCTGAAGCTTGACGGATCCATCTCTACCTGTGCTGTCAAGCTCTGTTTTCAAAGCTGCCCTCAGCATAGCACCAAACAAATTGCATATTTCCGTAACAGGAGGCTGCTGCTTGGGGGCTTCTGGTGCTCCTGCCTGCTGCTGCTTCCCAAGCACCTGCACTCACCTTCTGCTGGGCTCAGACCTCGCTGCGTGCCACCCCGAGTTCATGGCAACAGCACCAGCATGCTCAAGGGCACGCTTCCCGAAGCTGGGTGACGTTTTGTTTCCACAACTGGAAGCTCTTGCATTCCGATGCTGTTTTAAAAACAAACTTGGCTGTGTTGCTAATGAAGCAGAGCTCAGACACCGTGTCCTCGTACTTCCCTGGAACCTTTACCCCTGGGGATGGACAGAAGCCGGAGCGGGGTTGTATCTGCTGAGCGCTGCTCTACGAATTTTATTTTTAGAAGACATCTATAAAAGGTTTATTTATAAAACTCCAAATAAATATTGAAAGTGCAAATGTACAAACGAGTGCTACAAAAGATGAGGTTTTTTTTTCAAGAAGGAAGTGCAGCTGGGTCTGCGTGACATGGGGAGCTGTGGAAGGGAACTGTTACAGCAGAGTGGAACACCAGCAGGTCATTAACTCCAGCAACAAAAACTACGCTAACAGAGCAGCAATGCAAGCTAAAATCTAATTAAACAAGCAGAATTAAAACAAGGAGCCTTGAAGTGGCTGAAAAGTAAAGAAATCTCCCGGGTACCTGAGTAGGCAGTTTTCAAACCACCTCAAAACAGCTCAACTATGTTGCATCAATTAGCTGAAAACTAAAGACAGAAGGGAGCAACCTACACCATGGGCTTTCTATAAAGGTAGGAGCTGCATGGTAGCACAAACAACCTATACAGTCAGTGTATGTACAGGGATGTGGTGGGGAAATGGTGGCAGGGCCCAGCAAGCTGCCTATGCTCATACTGTGGGGCTCAGCCAGGCCGTGACGGGCTCCGTGGCATTGCCATGCCCTGCCACCAGCCGGGCCCTGCACAACGGTGTGGTCAGCCCATCCCTATTGCCGGCTCCGGCAGCAAATGGCGACAGCCACAGGTGCCTGGCTGCCAGGAATGCTGGCTGCAACACAGGTGTCATCCACAGCGTAGGACCCCAAGGTGCCAGGGCCCTGCGAGTGAGCGCTGCAGCCCGTCAGCGTCCAGCCAGCGTCACAGGACACCGTCACCTGGAAGGAGAAGGATGGATGGGCACCCACCCCTGGTGGCCCCTGGGGTAAAGTGGCAGCCACACAGCCACCAGGCAGCGTGTCACTTTATACCTTCTCTGCGGGGCCCCGGGGCACGTGCTCCTTCACGCGGCACTCCAGCATGGCAGCAGGGCAGCAGGATGAGTGCGCTGTGCCCTCCGGCCTCGCCATGCAGCCACCAGGCCTGCTGCCCGGCCCCAGCACGGGCCTGCCGCCATCACCCAGCATGGCCACAGGGGAGTGGAAGCTGCAGCCTGCGTGGGGACAGGGGACGTGGGAGAGGCACTCAGGGGTGTCCCCGCTGAGCTCTGCGCCCCAAGGATCTATAGCTGTGTTACGGAGTGTTACCGGTCAGCACGTGGTCCTGCGCGGAGCAGCCGGCCCCATCATTGCCCTGTGAGCTGGCGTTGAGCCAGCACTGGGCACGGGGCCACGTGCAGCACCTGGCGACGGCGTAGACCTCTCGGCCCCCGAAGGCGCTGTGGGCCACACACTGCTTCCGCCCCTCCTTGTCCTATGACCGAGAGCGTAGCATCAGCGGGATGCATCCCCACAGACAGCATTTTTGGGGTACCTGATGGCTGCGTTGTGCCTCACCTCCATGTGCTCGCCCAGCCGCCGGCCGCTGTGTGAGAAGCTGGAGCAGCCCAGCAGCTCCTCGGTGCCGGCGCAGCGAGCCACGGCTGTGGCGTGCCAGGTGGGCCCCGAGTGTGCTGACCACACTGAGCGGCACAGCAGCTCCTCGCCTGCATGGGGCGAGAGGCGTCAGTGCAGGGCACGCAGCACGCTCTGGGCACCGCCATCCCCAGGCCCTCACCTGGGCCCAGCCGGGCGGGCAGCCCCACCACGCTGCTGGGCGTCTGCAGCCGCTGCTCCTCGGGGAACCAGGCCGCGCTGACGGCGTTCTTGGTGGCCAAGTGCAGGAGGCGCTGCCGCAGCTCGGCCACACTGAGGTGGGGCTCGGCGCTGAGCAGCATGGCTGCAATGCCTGCGGGAGCCAAGGGGATGCGGTGAGAATCAGGGGAAGCCAGAGAGACGCAGGCACACCGTGATGGTGGGCTGTGGTCCCTGGGGCTACCTGCTGTGACGGGACTGAGAGAGGACAACAGAACCAAGGGAAGCGATGGGCAAGAACTCACTGCGACCCATCATCTACATGCACCCAAATGAGCCAATCCCTTCACACAGGTAACAGTGACAGGATGAGAGGTAATGGCCTTAAGTTGTGCCAGAGGAGGTTCAGGGTGGGTATTAGGAAAAATTTCTTCTCTGAAAGAGTGGTAATGCATTAGCACACGGTGCCCAGGGAGCAGGGGAGTGACCATCCCTGGAGGAGTTCCAGAATCGTGGGGATGTGGCACTGAGGGACCCAGACAGAGGGCACGGTGGGGTGGGGTTGGGCTTGGGGATCTCAGAGGTCTTATCCAGGCTTAATGATTCTATGGTTCTATGAGTGGGAAGGCTTGGGAAGGGTCAGAGGTGCCATACTCTAAACATAAAGTCTTCCACTCAGTTTTGGTGCAAACACATCCCACCCTGAGCCACCAGCGACCCTGGAACCAGCTCACCTGCCACGTGTGCAGCCGCCTGCGACGTGCCGCTCTGCGCGGTGAAGCAGGTGCTGCAGTCACTGGAGGCACCAATGATGTCATCCCCCGGGGCGAACAGGTCCACGCAGCGGCCAAAGTTGGTGCCCAGCGTGCCGATGGAGGCTGGCTGGTCCTCGCGGTTAGTGGCCCCAACCGTGATCACCTGCCAGGGCGGGGACGAAGGGGCTGTGGATGGCTCGGTGCTGGAGTGGGTGCGCCGGGGGCGGTGGCAGCATGACCCCATGTGTCCCCGCACTCTAGGAGCCCACCCAGCCCATACCTCCGGCTCGGATGCAGGTGAATACAGGCAGGCGTCATCCTTGTAGTTCCCGGCGGCCACAACCATCACCGCCCCCATCCGCACCATCCGCCGGCAGCCGGCGTTCAGCACACGGCTGTGGGCACCGGCAAAGGGCAGCAGCACCACCAGCGGGGTGCTGGGCTGAGCCTCCAGCGACGCCCCGATGAACTCCAGGCCTGCGGGACGGGACAGGGGACGGGGCTGATGGCAGGGCAGGGTCAGGGCGAGCAGGGTGGGCTGCTCCCTCTCCCAGCCAGGCACTCACCAATGAGTGTCCCGCTGACGGTGCCCTTCCCCTGGCAGTTCAGCACACGGAGGCTGTGAATGTGTGCGCCCGTGGCCACGCCGGCATCGCGCCCGCTCAGCACCCCGGCCACGTGGGTCCCGTGGCTGTCACACTTGCTGGCCTGAAGCAGGGATGGTTTTATGCCCTGACACATCACAGAAAGGAGTGGGAATGAGCACCAGGCTTGCCACGCAACTGTGAGCTCACCTGCCTGTGGAAGCGGGTGCCGTCCTCCTCGGGGACATTCTGGAAGTCGGTGACGAGTACCCTGCCTGCAATCTCCCGGTGGGTGCTCCGCACACTGGTGTCCAGCAAGTAGATCTGCACCTTGTCGCCTTTATCTGCCCGGGGAAAAGGCAAAAAACCATCAGCACCGTGCTCCCAAAATGGAAACAGGAGCCCCAGAGCTGCCGCACCAGGGGACGGGACCCCCCTGTGCTCACTGGGAGGGCTGTAGGTGCCCGTGCCAGGCGGCAGTGATACAATCCTGCCCAGGTTCCAGGGGATGCTCTGCGCGAAGACGTACGCGTCCTCCTCGACAAACTCCACATGCGGCAGCTTCAGCGCCTGTGGGGAAGCACAGCGCATCCTTCTCAGCTCCCCACGGCCTGGATTGCACCCAAAGGTGGCCAAAGGCTGGGCAAAGCCTTCAGCAAAGCTCCAGGGGATGGGGTTGCCAAGATGCAACCCAAAACACCTGGACAGGCTGACCTTAGTGGTCCTTTCCAACCTTAATGATTTTATGATCCCGGAACCTCGGCCGCAGCACGGACATGCACTGCTCACACCGTTATCCCCGCACTCATACCACGTCCAGGACGTCGCTGCTCATCTTCACCAGGAAGGCGGGCAGCAGATAGAAGACGTGCAGCAGCTCGCTCGGGTACCCGCGCCGTGCCGCCCACAGCTGCAGCGCCCGCGCCGTGCCGCGCACCTCGGCCTCACCGCTGCCGGCCCGCAGCACCACCACGTAGCGCCTGGGCAGCCGCCACGCCACCTGCGGGAAGGGGCACACGCACGAGAGCTCGCCCGGCTCCGGGGAGCCGCACAACACCCCCCTCCCACCGCCGCTCACCTTGGCGGCCCGATGGAAGGCGGCGGGCCTCGACGGGGCGGCCCCGACGGCGATCGCAGCATCGTCGGCCGCGCTCGGGGCCAGCGCC